>NW_025401096.1:717592-1076389 GCF_011075055.1 Mangifera indica | reverse complement strand
AAGAATTTGCTTCTGCCAAATGGCAGAAGGCTTTGGCCTGGGGGCAAAACGACTTCTGACTGGCAGAAAGCCGTTGGCAACGTACTACTGGCGACCAGTAGTTTGTTGCCAAACTTTTTTTAAAATTATTTTTTAATTAATTTATTTTTTCTATAAAAAACCTTATTTCAATTTTTCATTTTTACTTTCATTTACAATTACAAATTTTCTCAACCTTTTAAATCTCTCCATCTCTCAAACTCCCAATCTCTCAAACTCTCAATTCAACTATTTATATATTTTTAATCTCATTTTTATTTTAATTTTATCATTAATCAATTTATAATATGGATTCAATGTCAAATGCATTCAATCTATTTGAATATTATCATGCTGGCATTGATGTTTATTATATGATAATGCACAAGGTGGAATAGATGGAGTACCAACAGTGTGAAAGTGGTACGAGTACAAGTTCGCATTATTCGACAGACAGAAAAAGAAAACAAACTTCAATGGTATGAGAAATCTTTGATAGAATAGAGGAAACAATAAAGGGGAAAATTAATTGTCGAGCAGTATGCAAACATTGCGGTTCTTGTTTAACATGGCAAGTACAAATGGGATGGGACATTTTCGCCGACATGTTATGATTACTGTAAAAAAATTCCACATAAACTTAGAGGACAACAAACAAATTGCATTCACCAGATTGCGATATGTTGGTCCTGGTGCCACTTCAGCAGGAGGTCCGAGCGGTTCTGGACATATGAGATAAATGTCGACTTTTACGTACGATCAAATGAAGGTACGAGATTACATGGCCAGGTATGTCGTTGCTTTTGATCAACCTTTTAGTTATGCAGAAGATGAAATTTTAGAATGGATGATGCAAAATAGTATTCAACCAGCATTTAGAAGAATTCCTAGGTCAACTCTTAGGTCAGATATATTGAGAAATATGAATTAATGAAAATAAAAATTATTGGAGAATTAAGTAATTTTAATGGTGTTATTTCAATAACTTCTGATTTATGGACTGCTTTAAATCAATATATAGGGTATCTTTGTGCAACTACTCTTTATATTAATTCTGATTGGCAATTATGCAAAAAAGTTATTGCATTTAGAAATTTAGAATATCCACATAGTGGTCTTGCAATTTATCGTGTATTAGCAAATATTTTTGAGGAATATAAAATTAATAATTTTTTTTTCAATTACTTTTGATAATGCTAAAAATAATAATAAAGTTATTGAATATATGTATATTATTTATCTCCTCCATTTAATGAAAATTTTTCATGTTAGGTGTGCATGTCATATTATTAATTTAATTGCTCAAGATGGCTTGAGTTAGGCAAAAAAACATTTAGAAGTAATTAGACATGTCATTGCATATATTTCATCATCCCTATCATGGGTACAAGCATATCATCAATTATATAGATCAATAGGGTTAAGAAGGAAAAAATTAAAAATAGATATTAGCACTAGGTGGAATTCAACATATCTCATGTTGAAAGCATACGAAGGGTATGAAGTTCCTATAACACGATACTTCAATACCCAACCAATGGATTCGCAAGATCCTATTTTTTTGACAGATCAAGATTGGGAAATAGCTATGACTTTAATGAACTTGTTAGAGCCATTGAAAACAGCCACAGATCATTGTTCAGGTGTGTATTATCCAACAACTTGTTCTATAATATATAGTATGGTAGAAATAAGTGATATTTTTAAAGAACACAGGTATCGTCACTCTCATAATGCTTTTCAAAATATATGTATGCAAATGGAATAAAAATTTTAAAAATATTGGAGTGAAATTCCTTTACTTTATTCTGCAGCTACTATTTTAGATCCTAGGGCAAAAACTAATGGATTACAAAATTTATTTGATGTTATTAATAAAAATTTGTCAATTAATAACAATATAAATTCTGTTGAATATGTTCAAGAATTTTTATTTGATATGTATAGTATTTATGAACAAAAATATGGAAAAACTAGACAAAGTTCTGCACCAAAGGTAAGTTCTGGTAGTTCGGGTAAAAAAAAGTCACGCATATGGTCTTTATTGCGTAAAGGTAAACAAACTGTTAGTCAAAGTATAAATTATAGTCAATTTTACAATTATATAAATATTGACCATTATCCTAAAATTGTTCAAAGATATAATGCTGAAAAACTAGATGTTTTGGCATGGTGGAAAGACAAGGCAGAAACCTTTCCTGTGCTTGTAGCCATAGCTCGAGATCTACTAACACCTCTAGTGTCAACTGTAGCATCAAAATCCGCTTTTAGTGCAGGGGGATGCATGCTGGATGATAGACGATCCAATTTACATCCAAATATGGTTGAAACGATAATGTGCATGAAAAATTGGATCAAAGCTGATTTTAAATTACAGAATCGTGTGACAGAAGATGTCTTTGAAGAATTTAAAGATTTGGATGTAGAAGATGAATAGATAAATATTATATAGTAGATAAATTTTATTTATGTTTTGTAATTTATACAATATGTAAATTAATTTATTTTTATTTTATTAACAATTTTTAATATTTTTTATCATGTAACCACGGTAATCCTCCGCCATAAGTGAGAGATTATAAATAAAATATTCGGGGTATTGTCCTCGATTTTAATAATTGAAAAATAATTTGTATTTAAAATTTTTAATTAAAACTTTTTTTTAAATATTTAATAAGACCCGGCCCGACCCATTTAATAAAGCCTGGCCCGACCCATTTAATAAAGCCTGGCCCGGCCCATTTAAAGCCCGTTAGTATATGGGCCGGGTTTTGGGCCTTTATATTTTAAAGGGTCGGCCCGATCCGAAGGCCCATTATTATTTGGGCCTCGGGCCCGACCCATTAGCCCAACGGGCCCAGCTGGAGTCGGCCCGGCCTGACCCATTGACGTCTCTAAGTTCAACCATTAGTTGAATTAATGATAGATCAAATAAATATTTAAATAATATTCAATCAAACATAAATATGACATAATGGAATGTTGTTAATATTCTTTGATGGATTTGGTTCAAGTCTTAGAAATTGTGAAGAGCAATAGTTTGAGTTCGATGGTACTCTTGCAACACAAAAGGTATTGTGGTCGTACTGGATTATTTGACAACTAGATTAAAGAAGGGTGAACAAAAAAATTGAACCAAAACTGTAGGTATCCAACTTTTGATTCTGATTTCTATCTGAAACTAGCCTATCATAGATAGGTTTCAATTTTAATTCTGGTTTCGGTTCCACCTTATAAAAAACCGAAACCGAAACCGAAACCGAAACCTATAAATAAATATCATATGCTAATAAAGGCCTTTTAATTAGTAATCTTATATTTGAAACCTTGAAGTCTTTTACTACTATTATTGACATGCTATTATCCTAGACTAAACAGAATATGGTGGAGATTATTTTTTCTCTTTCATCATCATCTTTCTGATTTTTCTTCTTTGAGGCTACTCGATCGAAGCCATGTTTTCATATGAAGTTCTTTTCTGAGACAGGTTTTTTTTATAAATTTGCATAAAATGAAGTTCACCCAAACAAGAAAAAGAACTGGATCTCTATTGAAATTATAGCTACCACTTCAGTCTAATTCATAACATCAATTGCTGGCATCAAGAAGAAAAAATTAACTCTCAAACAAACGTATTTATGTGCTTGTTCACGGTAAGAAAAATTATTTTGATATATTTTCCTAACAATAAGATGTAAAGTATTTTATACCATTTAATATTGTACAGTTCGAGTAAGAATTAGAACATGCTCCAAATAGATAACGTCAATTCCTATCCAAAACCGATTTTATGGGTTTCAAGTTTCTATTTTTAAGAACTCGTTTACCTTTAGATTAAAAAAAAGTTCAAACTCACTTGAATTTGAAAAAAAATTATCACACAAGAAGCTGAAGAAGAAGAAAAGTCATAAAAAAAAAAAAGAATCTATCAATTACTCATTGGATTCAAGTCAAAGAAGAAAAAAAAATCAGAAATAATAAATATATTAATCGCTCACTAAATCGAGCAAAAAAAAAAGAAAAATTATAAAAAATAATAAATATATCAATCACTCACTGTATTCAAATTAAAGAAGAAGAAAAATCATTGAAAAAGATCAATTTATCAATCACTCATTAAACTTAAGCCGAAGAAGCATATTCATATTGAAATTCAAATAAACTCAAAAGTTAAGTCCTAATAATTATAAAATATTATTAGAATAATATTCTCCTAAACAAAATTGTTCCATGATTTAAAATATAAAATTTTTTTATTAAAAAGTAAAAACTTTCCCACAACATGAACCCTTCATCAGTCATTATCAAAACAAAGAGGGGTAATTTCGTCAACTTAAATCATTTTTAAGAAATTTTGAAAACAACCAATTTTCCAAAACCCCCTCTAATAATTTGGCTAATTTTCCTTACAGTTTTAGTTAGTATCTTTCTTCTCTTCAGTAAGAAAAAATAAAAAATAAAAAACTCTGAGTTCAAAATGAGCAATTCCACGAACGTTGCCGCCGAATCATTCAAACCCGGACAGCGAGTTCACTCAGCCAACGACACGCGTCGAATCGGTACGGTTAAGTATGTCGGAGAAGTGCAGGGTTATTCAGGCACATGGATTGGAGTCGATTGGGACGGCGACGGAAACGGAAAGCATGATGGATCCGTCAACGGTGTCCGTTACTTCAATGCCCGAACCGAGAAGTCCGGATCCTTCGTTCGGGTCCAGAACTTGAGTCCAGGTATTTCGTTGCTTGAAGCTCTTGAACTAAGATACAAAGGCGAAGCTACTAAAGAGGAAGAAGGTCAGTGATTAATTTCAATTTTTTTAAGATTGTGTTACTTTATATTTAATTTAAAATCATTCAATCACCTGTATACCCATTTATTGGTTTTTTATAACGAAACATTGGTTAAATTGCAATCACCGAGATGATGATAATTTTAAAAGTACTGTTCCCGTAATGTGACTATGGCTGCTAGAGTTGGAAAATAATAATATATTCAGATATAGGTTGTATTTTTTTTTTTACAATGATGAGTGTAACACCTCACAAAGTGAATAAGTGATGTTGTGCCGTACCGAAATGTTCATTCTGGTAATGTTACTGTAATTTTGGCAACCAGTAACATGGCATTCTGTTAAAGTGGCTAACTGGAAGTTGCGCAGGCATCATTACTAGTTACTTTCAAGTTTCAATAATGTGATTGGTTATATGTAGCGATTACAGTTGCCTTATTATTTTAGTGCTGTGTTTTTGCATATTTCTTTCAGTTTGATGATGAAGTTTCTGTTATGTTGTGCATTCCATTTCTTTTTCGTTGTTTTTGGTAATGTTATGAGCATTTGTATTTGGGTAATGTAGATGAATTCTTGTTAATGTGGCTACTTTGTAGATGAAATGTATGTTCTATCAGCGACTAACAAAAGGGTGTCAGTTGAATTTGTGGGGAAAGACAAAATTCAAGATAAGTTAAGTAAATTTGAAGAGTTGAAGAGTGCCTCATTATCTTACATGGGTGTTAGCTCTCTTGGAGCTGGTATTGGTTCTATTGTACCAAGTAAGTTGCTTTCATTTCCTCTTTGTTTCTTGAATAAAAATTAATGAGTGAAATGATTTGAAAATTTTTTTCCCTGATTTGGTGATCATATTGAGTTCTTATAGTAAACTTTTGTAGAACTAAAGGAGCTTGACTTGACTGGAAATTTGCTTTCAGAATGGAAGGTGTGTAGTCCTGCAATTTGTAGTGTGTAAGAGTTGCTTTTATGTGTTTATATATTACCATATTCTGTTCTGCTCTTTGCATTAAAGTTTGTACTCATCTAATTTGTGAACTCTTATTTTTGCCGACTTTTGCACTTTCTTAGATTATTTAATTTGTGATATTTCTATTTATTTTATATGAGGTTGTCTTTGTTGTTGAACTTCCTCGTATTGCAATTCTCCACTTGACATATTGGCTCATTGTAAACATGCTACATTGATACTTTAATGTAGTGGCTTGTTATTTTCAAAGCTTATTGAAAACCTTGCGCTGGTGTTGTTGGCATATGATCTAGTGTTTTTCTAGAATCTTTTTATTAGTAAAAGTTGCTTCTGTTGCATAGTCTGGTATCTCTTTTGAGTTGGTCTTTCCTTGCAGGATGTTGGTACCATTTGTGAACAGTTGCCAGTTCTTACTGCTGTCAATCTTTCTCACAATCTGATGTCAAAGAATATCTCTGGGCTTTCACAACTAAAAGGCATCCGCATTTTAGTCTTAAACAATACTGGTATAAATTGGGTGCAGGTGGGTTATTTTTCCCTTCCTCTTTGCTTTTCAAGTTTTATTCATATACTTAAATGTTTAACTACCATATTTTTCTTGATATGGCAGGTTGAAATAATCAAGCATTCACTACCAGCAATTGAAGAGCTACATCTCATGGGAAATAACATAAGTGCTATACAGGTAGTGCTTGTTGGATAATATTAATTTATGGCCTTAAAGTCTCTATAATCTCATTAGCATACCGCTGTGCATATTATTTGTCATTATCTTTGAAATTTTATTTTGGCAAATTATTTCAGATTTCACAAAGATAATAGGTGGCTATTTAGCATAAATTTATTGCATGAATAAAAACTTGTTAGGGATGAAAATGAAAGCGATGAAAGTGCTATAATTGCAGAGATGGAATAGAAAGTATAGAGAGAAGAGTTCAGATATCAGTATGTATGTATGTATGTATGTATTCGGAATAAACCAATACAAGTATGAGCAATAAATTGTATTGGAATAGATCCCATGCTTACTGAGAATACACTAAACTGTTCATCTCTGCTTTCATGATCCACTGTAGTTGTTTGTGCCTTTCAATAATTAAAATCCTAAATCTTGTATGATCATATAATTCGGAATAAACCAATACAAGTATGAGCAATAAATTGTATTGGAATAGATCCCATGCTTACTGAGAATACACTAAACTGTTCATCTCTGCTTTCATGATCCACTGTAGTTGTTTGTGCCTTTCAATAATTAAAATCCTAAATCTTTTTGTTGAATGGATCTTTCTATTCATTCACTGGTTTCTAGCCAGTGTCATCATCTGTTATTCAAGGATTTGAGTCTTTGCGACTTTTGAATTTGGAAGACAACTGTATAGCTGAATGGAATGAAATCCTCAAGCTTTCTCAGCTAAGAAGGTTAGAAAGAACTGTCTGCTTTTCTATCAGCAACTTTTGGCATAAATTTACAATTGTGAGTTGCTAAATTTTGCTGTGATCCTTTAAATATGCTTTCTGGCTTTCAGCTTGGAGCAGCTTTATTTGAACAAGAACAATTTGGCCCGCATCTTTTACCCTGATGATGATACAATATGCAAGCTGCTCGGTGCATCTGAATCTCTTGAGAAAAGCTATATGCCATTTCAGAATTTGTGCTGCCTTCTTTTGGGTAATTTGTGATAACTTCCTATGAGTTTTGATGCTTCCTTTCTCTTATCTATTTTGCAATTGTTTCTTATTTTTTTTCGCTTTTTCAGGAAATAATAACATTGAGGACCTAGCCTCAATTGACTCACTGAATTTGTTTCCCAAATTGATGGTAATGTCTATGTTATCTGTCACATATTAAAGCCTCTTTCATATCAGCTTAGGAGCTAATAACATACGGGAACTTCTTGGTTATTATACATTCTTCAGGATCTTGTTATTGATATTTTCTTGAAAATATGTTTGATCAGTAATATGGACAATATTCCAGTGCATGTGCTAAAAGATTACAGCACTAATTGCCATCTCTTCCTCCATCTCACATACATACACAATTGTATGCTCCTCATTTTTTTTGGTTCATGGTCCATGTACAAAATCCTAGGATAGTTAATGGTTTATTCTCATTACTCGTCTTTTATTATATTGAAGGAAATAAGGCTTTCTGAAAATCCAATAGCTGATCCTGGAAGAGGTGGTATCCCAAGGTTTGTAGTGATTGCAAGATTAAGAAAGATTGAAATACTAAATGGGAGTGAGGTAAAATTGTAGAACTTTGATGCTAACAATTTTTGTTGCTACCCAAGGCTCTTCTGAATCTAATGCATCTGTATTTAATACAACTTTCAGGTAAGCCCTCGCGAAAGGAAGGACTCTGAAATCCGGTAAATAATATATTTTTTTATACTAGTCTGCTCAGTGCTCGCTTCTTCTGATTAATATAGGCAATTGTTCTCACCCCTTTGTTTCCTACCCTTGTGTTGTGTGTCTAGATTTCCGCTTTTTGTCTCTTTGCTGCCATTTTCTGTTAGGATAGTGGAACACTTGTTCTAATTTTAGAGGTTAGGTTTTATTATATAGAGGGGTAGTTAGGGTTATTAAGGGAGAAGGAAGAAAAAATGAGGATTTTTAAGCAACTTTAGGGTTGTGGGCCACCTTAATGCTGATTGTGGAGGGACTTTGGCGTCTCGGATGACTGGAAATGGGAGATCCTAACCCCTCGATTTGTCCAATTTATCTATGTAATTACCTTTGTATGAATAAAATAGTTTTGCTTGCGCTTTTCAGTACTGTTTGAGTTGAAATTGGGAATAATGGTCTGTGTCCCTAAAATTTTCCTATGGCTAAAGTAATAATAATCTGAAAGCTTTTAAGAATAAATGACACAAACAAGATGTCTAGTTGAGCATTTTTATCTTGTCGTGCATTGAAGCTTTATAGTGGCAGTCATAGGTTTGAGATGAGATTGCATCCAGGTGTAAGGTAATTAGTGGCCAGTTTGGTATATTAGAGACTTAAAATTGGACAAGAGGATTGCTGCAATTATATAATTGTAGCTAATTAGTTTACAGATAAGATGGAACTCTTGAAGAAAAATAACTGCTCAATTTTAAAGCGCTTTTGTTCTAATGAAAATACTTTACATGGAGTACTTTTATTGGCTGAAAGGGGGTTTACAGAGACAACATCCTCCACTTAAGTTTGAGAGAGAAGGAAAATTTGTGTAAAGAAATGAGGTATTGGAACAGGTTTATATAGGACGGAGTATTTCTTAGATAGTTATCAGGTCAGTAAATTGTTGTACAGAGTGTTTGTTGTTTCTTTTACCAAAAAAAGAAAATTGTTTTGCACAATTAAAGTGTGTTTGTGTTAGAGAGGAACAGAAAACGTAGATAACAATGGTCTGACTAAGAAGACTATTGTTAGTGATTTGCCAGACTATAATATTATCCAGAATCTTTCTTGCAGGTACGTTCGCCTTGTTATGTCAAAGTTGCATGACAATCCTGAAGAAGTAAAACAGCTTCATCCTAGGTAAATTTACTTCAGTGAAGAACAATTTGTCATCAACAATAGCCAGTTCAATCCTATAGTTGTCAGCTTATTTTTGAGAAGGGATACAGATAAATTATGGTGTATTGGATATTTCTGTCGAAAAGACCAGCTTAACATTCACCACTAAACTCTATCACAAGCCTGATGGAATACTTCATTTCTATTTCATTTCAGTAATGATATTCTTACTGTGGACTTAAAAAACTCAATTACAGATTTGCTGAGCTTAAGGCTTTCCATGGAATTGAGGATGAAAGGCCATCAGTTGGAGCAGCAGGACCCCAAAAACTGGCATCAGGACTTCTGTGTATGAATTGTGAATTTTCCTTATAGCTTCTTTTTTGGGCCTTTCACTGTTGGCATTCATCTTATAATATGCATCTATGCAGCTATCACCCTGAAATGTGTGGGTGCATCAATTGGCGAGAAGCCTTCATTGATTAAGAAATTACCAGCCACTACCACAGTTATATCCTCAACCTTCTTCTACAACTACTTTTGGTGTATACATTTTTTAAATATCACTTTTGATTTTTTATATTTCATTTCAGGTTGGCAAGCTTAAAAGCTTATGTGAAAGCTTTTTCAAGCTGAAGTCTGTCAGACCGAAATTGTTTCTTCAGGAAGAGGTTTGTCTTAGCCACCACTCCATTTATAAACATTAATGATCACAAAAACCCCAAACGATGTGATTAATTATACAGGATGTTCCATCATGGTGAACCTATGATCAGTATGACATTGTACAATTATAGGAATATCTCCCAAATCTCAAACATGTCTAGATCAATGTCTTTAGGCTCGGACCAGGCTTTGATTAATCCGACCAGCTGGACGGACGAGTAATGTTAGCTGATATAATTAAAAATTTAAAACGGATTTACTAAATATATTTATTAGATAATGTTGAACAATTAATGTTTTCAATCCAATGGTTTGGCTTCAGGTTCGAGTTGCTTCATCCTCAAGTTTAAATAAATGATGTTGACATTAACATGATGGTCCAACCAGATTGACTTGATGGTTGAATCGCAACCCGACGTGATTCATATGGTTCAACTTTGGGTGAATTTGCTAAAACGAGTTATAGGCTTGACCCAAATCAGATCGATCACCGGTTCTGGTTGGACCAGCTGGTTTAGATTTTAAAACAGTGGTCTAGATTTTAAATACACAAGAATTTAGATTGAAAAAAACAGGCACTTGCCTCAGAATTTTTTTGTTGGCAAGTTTTATATCTTTGAATTTGTAGGGTTCCCCATTACCATTGTTGCTTGACGATGAAATGGCTTCTTTGATGGACGTTGGAGTTGGCAATGAATCTACGATCCTGATAGATGAAGAGAGTTGATTAAAGTATTGTTACTTCGAAAACATCATTCAGATCCATGGAAGGTAGCATTCAGTCTTAATTTCCTCTCTGCATCTGCTTGTAATTTTTGCCTTTTTACCCCTCCGATTTTATTCCTTTATTCAAATTTGCATGCAGGTTTTTTATATGGAACCAATTGCTTTGCCAATATTTTCTAATTTCTCCCTAGCAGAAGTGTTCTTTCTGTGGTGTTGTGGTAAGTCCTTGGGATGATTTAATTGAGTACTGTTGCCTTATTTTTCTAAAACAAGTGCTATGAAGAAAGAAGAGCATAAAGGTCCTTCAATTTGAATGTTGAACTTCTATGTGGTCAATAGTGCTTGAGATGGTTGCTTCTTCCTTTTTTTTTTAAATAATTATACTCGTAAATTTTACTTATGGTGATTGAATATTGAAATTAAGAATTAAGAATTATTACTAAATGCAAAAGATTATTCACATAAAGTATAAATTATAAATTTAGAGTCTAAAACTTGATTTATGTTTAATTAGACCTGATGACATTTTATGTTATTAGAATGACACTATTCAAACAAAACACTTAACCAGAATTATGTTGAAACACTTAACCAGAATACGATCCGAATCATAAACAGGTTGACACAATATGACCTGATTGAGAAACGGTTGTGTTGTGTTAAAACAATTCATTTAACTCAAAACAATACATTTTAAATGTTTTCTATTTATACATTATTTGAATTGATCTAATTTAACATGTTTTGACATGAATGACACTATTCAAACAAAACACTTATATACGGGTTGTGTTAAGGTTAACATGTTGTATTAATGTAAAAAATACTAATACAATTTGATGTAGAATTAATGTAAAAAATACTCAATCCAAACCTGCTATTTAACATGTTGTATCAGGTCAGAAGATCATATCGAAAATTACGAGCTTCATAATCAATACTTGTTACCACAATAGAGATTATTTGAATAAAATGATTAAATAATTACTCAATATATTTATTTCTTGTCATTGAAATTAGTGATAAAAATGCTAAGATCTTCCTTTTTTTTTTTTTAAAGATAACTTTTAAAATAATAAAATTCTATGATTATATTTTTATATATATAATATGGGTAATGATTAATTTGTTATATTGTGAATAAATGATTTTGAATTAAAGATATATTATTTATATATTTAAATTATGTATAAAAAATATGTACATATAATATTATTTTTTTATAAATTGCTTTTATTATCAAAACTTCTCGAATACTTAAACGAGGCAGGAGCAATACTTATGTTATAAATTTGTATTATTGTTATAACATTGTATGCTCATTTCAATTTTATTTTTAATTTTAAGTTCTCTTTATGTTCAAACACATTGTTTTTTTTTATAATTAATTTACTAATGCTTAAGGAGAGGACTTTTTCCCACCTATTTTTTTTCCCAATAACACTCTTCCACTCTTGAATATTATAACTCACACTTTCTCACTTTTTATTAGAATTCAAACATTCGTTTTAACGATCGAAGAATATGTTTATCGGTTTGTAAAATACATGAATATTATACCCCTAAAATACAATTAATATCACTTTCTTTCTTAGTATACAAACAATTTATGTTTTCATTATAAATTTAAATATTTATAAATTAGACCCTTTGTCTTCAATTTAAACAAAAAAAAATTAAAACTCTAATCCTAATTTTCATGAGATGCAAACCCATAGTCACACTGATTATAGTCGGAATGTGCTTAAATAAGAATAACATTATTTTGATGTGATTCTAATTGCCACCGATGACAATATTTATTGTCAATGAGTGTTTTAATATTTTTACATTAAAATTTTATAATTATTAATCATAAATTAATATGAACTATGAGTGAGAACACGTTCAATAAAGTTTTGGTAGCAAAGTGAGATAAATGGTGTTGTACAGATTGTAGACTGTCATTTCGCTACCACAGGGCCATCCAGGGAAAATTTTTTTGGTGTCTTTTGTGACTATGCTTGTGTTAGTTTTTGCTATCTTGATCCTCTTCTTCGAATCAAGGTGAGCTTAGGTTGTTTTTTGGTATCCGTTTGAATTGTGTGTTGTTTTTGTTAATATATATTTACTTATACAAATGTATCTTTATAATTTTAAATTATTTATATTTTTCAAATTTATTTAGATTTTTGTTGCGTATATTAAAATAATTAATATATGATATTTGTAATATTTGAAATAGTGGACTTGTTTTAATTTTACTTAATTTTGTTATTTAATATATTTATTTTGTGTTTAGAGGGTATGAGAAAGAGATTTTTCTCCGCGGGTTTTAAGAGAGGATTTTTTTCTCATGGGATAAGGAGGGAATAGGGAGAAGATTTTTTTTCACAGAAAGAAGACGAGAAATCTTTGTCATCTTCGTAACGAAAATAGACTGGAGACAATGATTAATATCTTCTATAAAAACAAAAATGGGGACAGAGATAGAGATTGAGATTCCCTCTTCAGCCCTCTAGTTGCCATCCCTATCTCTACTCTTTTAAAAAAAGAAAAAGCTTTGTAGTTGGTACATCTATTATTAATCTTATAATATTTGGGGATTTTAATTTAAATAACCAAATATGAAGGGACTGTTACATAAGTAATTAAAGTTCTATTTTTTAATACCATGAGCATTAATTTCAATTTGGACGAAAATATTCTCACGGAATTTTCCTCACTTTTCGCATAAAAATTAAGTAGTATTTTACAATTTTTTATATAAATAATGACACATCACTATACAATTGAATAGTTAAAAATTAAAAATAAAATAATATTCAATTATACAGTAATATATTATTATTTATACATAAAATTTTATACAAAAAATTATATATATAATATTATTGATGAAAATTATTCAAACTTAAAACTTAAAGAAGGGGGAGACTGCAAAATGATAAACTGTCACCTTTAAAAGAAAAATTAACATTTTTCTCACATTGATTTTAATAGTTAAAAAATATTTTTATTATTATATGAAATCTATAAATATTTAATATTTTATCATTAATATTACTTAAACCCTAAAATATAAATAAATAATTTTTTATATTTACAAATTTAAAAATTTATCATTTAAACTTCTCTCTTCAATTGAAAAAAAAAAACAAAACCTTAATCTTAATTATGACTAGATCTACATATATTACAATTGAAAATATTAGATACAGGTCGACCCATGACGGGTCGACCAAACCCGATTTAATATAACTGTCATGAGCAGTTATGAGAAGGAGTTGGAGGACAGTTAGACATATATAAATTGTCTAAACTGCCTCCTCATTGAGAATTACGTTATTTTCAAAAAAAAAAAAGGTCTTTCCTGTCTTCTTTTGTAAAAACCAAAAATATACAGTAAATTTGTCCCCCAAAATGAAAAGCAATACGTGGGCGAATGACGTCGTAGAAATAGACTAACGTCAACACCTCGTGCAGTATTCGAAGACACTTCATCAAAAATCAATACGGGTACGCAAAATCCTTGTTTATAGAATTCATAGAATTTGATCCTGACATGTCATTTATTCCCAACATTGGTATCAGAGCCTAGGATACATATTTGTTATGTTTACTGTGAATCGTATTGCGTATATTGTGCAAATTAGAATCTGTGTATTGAATTTTGTTTTAAAAATTCATTTTTGGGCACGAATTTAATTCGACCAAAATTGCATGAAATTGGTGTTGGGAAACATGTTGAATAAATTATTGGAATGGTATTGCATGTTTTGAATTGAAAAACGACTCGAATGAACGTCGGAATCGATGAAAATTGACCCAAAACCGAGACCATAGGTGTCTTTATGCTTCCTCGCTGTTTCGATGGATTCCGACGCCATCGGTGCCGAAAATTGGAATGATAGGACTCATCATCGACTGGGCTACAAAAGCCCTATAGTTTAGATGTCGGAAAATCGTCGAAAAACGACCAATTAGATGAACAAAAAATCTAGGGTTTATGCACAATTCCGGATTAAACTCGGGTTGGAAAAACCCAATTACCTAACCCTTTGGTCAACGGATTGGTCAAGACTCGAACCGATCAACGGGTTAACCCGTTGAGTCAATCGGATTACCCGAATTGTTCAATGATCCATCTGGTCAGTTGATCAGTCAACGATCAAAATGTTGACCATACCGTTGACCGACGCGTATGAGCTCGTGGAGGAGTGTGACTACATAGTTTGACGCGTGAAAGTGCGTGACATACAATAACCGACGCGTTCGACTTATTCCTAGCATGTTAAAGCTTGTTGCAGACTCTTTACGTCATGTGGAGGCACGTGCGGTGTCGACTAGACGTATGAAGGGGTGTATGAGCTTATTATGGCACATGATAGCACGTGAACATCCATTTCCAACGCGTCTTGGCACATGAAACCTGTTTTCTGATCCTCGGATGTTGTGTAGTACTCGGATCTGTATATAAGATGTGTTCCATGGGTCTTATGGCACATAATGACATGTAATATCTTATTTTGACTCCCGAAAATACATATTGGTGTTTTGAAATATATGTTTCTACTTCATGCAAGGTTGTTGACTAGGGACCATCGCATTGCATGTCGAAACTATGAATACTCTATTGAATTATCTTAATTGGAAAAGAGATAATATCTATGCATGAATATGAGCCCCATAATCAATGTCTTATTCGGGACAAGAATTTGAAACTTTTTGGGATTGAGTGGATTCATTATAGCTTGCTATAGAGCGACGCTTGGTAATGTACGAGAGAATATCCACTACTTTAATGTTATTCCCAAAACTAACGTAATGCGAGGTATTTGACCTAACACAAATGTAATAAAGACTTTATCATGGATAAAGTGACTGAAAGATCAATACGGGTTGATGAAATGATCATAGTCAAGATAGATGATGCATTCATTGTATCATATATATTAGTTAAGTGTGAGAATTCTGAGATTGATAGAATTTAATGAAATTCTCATTCAGAATTAATATTGGCGCAATTAGATTAAAGTTTAAAATGTCAAACATTTGTGTCATGGAAGATGATTGGGAACATAGTGAACTTTTGATTCTGTGCCTTATGTGAGATATTTTAAAATTTTAATGCATAATTATGACAATTGATGTGTATTTGATTGCATTGATAACGTTATGTCTAATAGATATGTCTCTGTGATCTAGTTAACCATAACATCTTAGAAAATGATGACTGATTTGAATGAGAATGATATTGAATAGAGAGAATTACAACGTGTGGCATTTGAAATGCACAATACCCTAAATGAGCAAAAGGCTTTGAAGGTCGTAGATTAGGTTAAGATAGAGTTGTGGCTGACTAAGGGATAGAAACCCAATCAGTGCCTTACACAAATGTTATTTGGATGCACATCACGCATGTAAAAAACATGATTCACTTTGTGTGATATCTTGATCAATTTCATGAATAATGATCTGGTATATGAGTACTATTAATGTTCAACTGTATATGTCATAAATATGGGTTTAGTTGAAAAGTTTGGAGGAACTACAATCCTAAAATAAAGACAGTTGATTGTTAAATTTGATTAAATGTCAAATCTGATTATGAAACTAAAGTCAACTACGCATAACTTGATACATGAACAATAGGTTCATTTAGAAAAACAATCTATTCCTGATAGTGAGAGTGTATAAAGGTGCATATGACTCACAATGAGGAAAGAAAAACTTTTGTTAGTTGTTCTAGCCATATAGAATTAGAGGATAAACGCCTTTGAGGCAGCTGAACATGTTATTCGTGCATACGTTACAGAATCAACTTTTAAAAGTGAGTGGCTCAAGTCCTTATACAGGAAGGAGATCGTTTAATGCTCAAAAAATAAGAACAAGGAATCGAAATAGGAGAGTGACAAAAGTACTAGAAGTAGAGACGAAAACAAGATGAATAGTTAATATAGAAACAACAAGAATTATATCGCCTGTGAATGAACGAAGTTAAAAATGATAGTCTTGTTCAACATAAAGTGATGAAACTTTGTTTTCTAGTACTATGATATTAACTGAGTATTATTCTATGTGGATTATGGACTTAGAAGCCACCGACTAAATGACTCATGATAGAAGATCTTTAGTAGATTTCTATCGAATTCTGAATAAAGTGAATTGGATATATGTAGGTAACAA
The DNA here is from genome assembly GCF_011075055.1 of Mangifera indica. Lineage (NCBI taxonomy): Eukaryota > Viridiplantae > Streptophyta > Magnoliopsida > Sapindales > Anacardiaceae > Mangifera > Mangifera indica. The sequence goes on along the minus strand of NW_025401096.1, from coordinate 1,059,551 downwards.
CACAAAGGTTGTAATAAGAGGAATAAACACAAGCAAATAAGTTTTGTGGGTGGTCGAATATGTATGAATATAAAAGCAAATATATGACATGCTATATTAGGGCATGTTGGCCTAGATGAGTTGAATAAATTGGCCTATGAAAGATTATTAGAAACTTTCACATAAATAGAATTGTTCACATGTAAGCATTGCCTAGTTGGAAAAACTTCTAGAAAACCATTCAACAAAGCTATAAGAGTTTGACTTCCTTTGCAATTTATATACTTAGGTATATGTTTTCCTATGAATGTAAAGTCTGAGAATGTATCTCATATTTCATTACTAGTGATGATACCAATGCTTGATTCGGTCTTATCTACTTGATCTCCTATAAGTCAGAAGCAATAGATTGTTTTAGACACTATATATAATTGAAGTAGAGAATCAATTAGACAAAATAGATAAGAGTTTTATGAACTCATCGAGATTTTGAGCATTTGTTCTAAAAGTTCAAAGAATTGAGTAATGAAAAAAATAGTATGATAAATAGTAATTCCAAAACTTCGTAACAAACCAGTATAGCAGAGAAGAGTAATTGAACTCTATTAGAAATGGTTAAGTCAATGAAGGCGCAAGCAAAACATCAAGTCACTTTGTGATGATATGATATTAATTGCTGCTTGAGTACTTAACCGATCGCCTACTAATCCAGTTGCTTCCACTCCTTATGAGTTATGGTCAGGTAGAAAATCTAAGTTAATTGATAGCAACCTTAGTGGTTAGCAATGTCTATCCATAACTTTTTTCATAAATTTGAACAATTAGGACTGAGAAGAAATGAATGTATCTTTATCAGATACGTTGAACACTCTAAAGGGTATGTGTTCATTAGGAAGGATTCCGTTGAAAGATTAACTAAACTTGTATTAGAGATACTACATTCATAGAGGATATTTTTCTAAATAGGGATGATGCTGATAAAAAGTTTCATGTAAATGAGATGAGAAAAGAACGAGGATGGATATATTGTAACGACCATTAGTTGAATCTTAAGATATAAGACTTATACTTGTTCTAAATAGTGAGAGCAAATACAATTGAGTTCCAATCTATTTTGCATAGTGGGAGTAATGATCCTCAATTGCTTATTTCATTCATCTTAACCTAGTGGGAGCATTGAGATTAAGCTTTAATTTATTTCGAATAGTGGGAGCATTAATTCTCAATCGTATTGGAGTAGACGTCCGAAAGTATTCAAGTGACGTTTTTGAAGTAAAAACGAGGTTTTCATAACTACTTCCTAAGATGATGAAGAACCTAAAATAATTGTCTTATCTCTTAATAGAAAAATTTTGAAATGCAATGAAAGAAGAGATGAGAATTAATTAGACAAAATAAATAAGAGTTTTATGAACTCACCGAGGTTTTGAGCATTTGTTCTAAAAGTTCAAGGAATTGAGTAATGAAAAAAATAGTATGATAAATAGTAATTCCAAAACTTCGTAACAAACCAGTGTAGCAGAGAAGAGTAATTGAACTCTATTAGAAATAGTTAAGTCAATGAAGGCGCAAGCAAAACATCAAGTCACTTTGTGATGATATGATATTAATTGCTGCTTGAGTACTTAACCGATCGCCTACTAATCCAGTTGCTTCCACTCCTTATGAGTTATGGTCAGGTAGAAAATCTAAGTTAATTGATAGCAACCTTAGTGGTTAGCAATGTCTATCCATAACTTTTTTCATAAATTTGAACAATTAGGACTGAGAAGAAATGAATGTATCTTTATCAGATACGTTGAACACTTTAAAGGGTATGTGTTCATTAGGAAGGATTCCGTTAAAAGATTAACTAAACTTGTATTAGAGATACTACATTCATAGAGGATATTTTTCTAAATAGGGATGATGCTGATAAAAAGTTTCATGTAAATGAGATGAGAAAAGAACGAGGATGGATATATTGTAACGACCATTAGTTGAGTCTTAAGATATAAGACTTATACTTGTTCTAAATAGTGAGAGCAAATACAATTGAGTTTCAATCTATTTTGCATAGTGGGAGTAATGATTCTCAATTGCTTATTTCATTCATCTTAACCTAGTGGGAGCATTGAGATTAAACTTTAATTTATTTCGAATAGTGGGAGCATTAATTCTAAATCGTATTGGAGTAGACGTCCGAAAGTATTCAAGTGACGTTTTTGAAGTAAAAACGAGGTTTTCATAACCACTCCCTAAGATGATAAAGAACCTAAAATAATTGTCTTATCTCTTAATAGAAAAATTTTAAAATGCAGTGAAAGAAGAGATGAGAATCAATTAGACAAAATAGATAAGAGTTTTATGAACTCATCGAGGTTTTGAGCATTTGTTCTAAAAGTTCAAGGAATTGAGTAATGAAAAAATAGTATGATAAATAGTAATTCCAAAACTTCGTAACAAACCAGTGTAGCAGAGAAGAGTAATTGAACTCTATTGGAAATGGTTAAGTCAATGAAGGCGCAAGCAAAACATCAAGTCACTTTGTGATGATATGATATTAATTGCTGCTTGAGTACTTAACCGATCGCCTACTAATCCAGTTGCTTCCACTCCTTATGAGTTATGGTCAGGTAGAAAATCTAAGTTAATTGATAGCAACCTTAGTGGTTAGCAATGTCTATCCATAACTTTTTTCATAAATTTGAACAATTAGGACTGAGAAGAAATGAATGTATCTTTATCAGATACGTTGAACACTCTAAAGGGTACGTGTTCATTAGGAAGGATTCCGTTGAAAGATTAACTAAACTTGTATTAGAGATACTACATTCATAGAGGATATTTTTCTAAATAGGGATGATGCTGATAAAAAGTTTCATGTAAATGAGATGAGAAAAGAACGAGGATGGATATATTGTAACGACCATTAGTTGAGTCTTAAGATATAAGACTTATACTTGTTCTAAATAGTGAGAGCAAATACAATTGAGTTTCAATCTATTTTGCATAGTGGGAGTAATGATTCTCAATTGCTTATTTCATTCATCTTAACCTAGTGGGAGCATTGAGATTAAGCTTTAATTTATTTTGAATAGTGGGAGCATTAATTCTCAATCGTATTGGAGTAGACGTCCGAAAGTATTCAAGTGACGTTTTTGAAGTAAAAACGAGGTTTTCATAACCACTTCCTAAGATGATAAAGAACCTAAAATAATTGTCTTTTCTCTTAATAGAAAAATTTTGAAAGGCAGTGAAAGAAGAGATGAGAATCAATTAGACAAAATAGATAAGAGTTTTATGAACTCATCGAGGTTTTGAGCATTTGTTCTAAAAGTTCAAGGAATTGAGTAATGAAAAAATAGTATGATAAATAGTAATTCCAAAACTTCGTAACAAACCAGTGTAGCAGAGAAGAGTAATTGAACTCTATTAGAAATGGTTAAGTCAATGAAGGCGCAAGCAAAACATCAAGTCACTTTGTGATGATATGATATTTATTGCTGCTTGAGTACTTAACCGATTGCCTACTAATCCAATTGCTTCCACTCCTTATGAGTTATGGTCAGGTAGAAAATCTAAGTTAATTGATAGCAACCTTAGTGGTTAGCAATGTCTATCCATAACTTTTTTCATAAATTTGAACAATTAGGATTGAGAAGAAATGAATGTATCTTTATCAGATACGTTGAACACTCTAAAAGGTACGTGTTCATTAGGAAGGATTCCGTTGAAAGATTAACTAAACTTGTATTAGAGATACTACATTCATAGAGGATATTTTTCTAAATAGGGATGATGCTGATAAAAAGTTTTATCTAAATGAGATGAGAAAAGAACGAGGATGGATATATTGTAACGACCATTAGTTGAGTCTTAAGATATAAGACTTATACTTGTTCTAAATAGTGAGAGCAAATACAATTGAGTTCCAATCTATTTTGCATAGTGGGAGTAATGATCCTCAATTGCTTATTTCATTCATCTTAACCTAGTGGGAGCATTGAGATTAAGCTTTAATTTATTTCGAATAGTGAGAGCATTAATTCTCAATTGTATTAGAGTAGACGTCCGAAAGTATTCAAGTGACGTTTTTGAAGTAAAAACGAGGTTTTCATAACTACTCCCTAAGATGATGAAGAACCTAAAATAATTGTCTTATCTCTTAATAGAAAAATTTTGAAATGCAATGAAAGAAGAGATGAGAATTAATTAGACAAAATCAATAAGAGTTTTATGAACTCACCGAGGTTTTGAGCATTTGTTCTAAAAGTTCAAGGAATTGAGTAATGAAAAAAATAGTATGATAAATAGTAATTCCAAAACTTCGTAACAAACCAGTGTAGCAGAGAAGAGTAATTGAACTCTATTAGAAATAGTTAAGTCAATGAAGGCGCAAGCAAAACATCAAGTCACTTTGTGATGATATGATATTAATTGCTGCTTGAGTACTTAACCGATCGCCTACTAATCCAGTTGCTTCCACTCCTTATGAGTTATGGTCAGGTAGAAAATCTAAGTTAATTGATAGCAACCTTAGTGGTTAGCAATGTCTATCCATAACTTTTTTCATAAATTTGAACAATTAGGACTGAGAAGAAATGAATGTATCTTTATCAGATACGTTGAACACTTTAAAGGGTAGGTGTTCATTAGGAAGGATTCCGTTGAAAGATTAACTAAACTTGTATTAGAGATACTACATTCATAGAGGATATTTTTCTAAATAGGGATGATGCTGATAAAAAGTTTCATGTAAATGAGATGAGAAAAGAACGAGGATGGATATATTGTAACGACCATTAGTTGAGTCTTAAGATATAAGACTTATACTTGTTCTAAATAGTGAGAGCAAATACAATTGAGTTTCAATCTATTTTGCATAGTGGGAGTAATGATTCTCAATTGCTTATTTCATTCATCTTAACCTAGTGGGAGCATTGAGATTAAACTTTAATTTATTTCGGATAGTGGGAGCATTAATTCTAAATCGTATTGGAGTAGACGTCCGAAAGTATTCAAGTGACGTTTTTGAAGTAAAAACGAGGTTTTCATAACCACTCCCTAAGATGATAAAGAACCTAAAATAATTGTCTTATCTCTTAATAGAAAAATTTTAAAATGCAGTGAAAGAAGAGATGAGAATCAATTAGACAAAATAGATAAGAGTTTTATGAACTCATCGAGGTTTTGAGCATTTGTTCTAAAAGTTCAAGGAATTGAGTAATGAAAAAATAGTATGATAAATAGTAATTCCAAAACTTCGTAACAAACCAGTGTAGCAGAGAAGAGTAATTGAACTCTATTGGAAATGGTTAAGTCAATGAAGGCGCAAGCAAAACATCAAGTCACTTTGTGATGATATGATATTAATTGCTGCTTGAGTACTTAACCGATCGCCTACTAATCTAGTTGCTTCCACTCCTTATGAGTTATGGTCAGGTAGAAAATCTAAGTTAATTGATAGCAACCTTAGTGGTTAGCAATGTCTATCCATAACTTTTTTCATAAATTTGAACAATTAGGACTGAGAAGAAATGAATGTATCTTTATCAGATACGTTGAACACTCTAAAGGGTACGTGTTCATTAGGAAGGATTCCGTTGAAAGATTAACTAAACTTGTATTAGAGATACTACATTCATAGAGGATATTTTTCTAAATAGGGATGATGCTGATAAAAAGTTTCATGTAAATGAGATGAGAAAAGAACGAGGATGGATATATTGTAACGACCATTAGTTGAGTCTTAAGATATAAGACTTATACTTGTTCTAAATAGTGAGAGCAAATACAATTGAGTTTCAATCTATTTTGCATAGTGGGAGTAATGATTCTCAATTGCTTATTTCATTCATCTTAACCTAGTGGGAGCATTGAGATTAAACTTTAATTTATTTCGAATAGTGGGAGCATTAATTCTAAATCGTATTGGAGTAGACGTCCGAAAGTATTCAAGTGACGTTTTTGAAGTAAAAACGAGGTTTTCATAACCACTCCCTAAGATGATAAAGAACCTAAAATAATTGTCTTATCTCTTAATAGAAAAATTTTAAAATGCAGTGAAAGAAGAGATGAGAATCAATTAGACAAAATAGATAAGAGTTTTATAAACTCATCGAGGTTTTGAGCATTTGTTCTAAAAGTTCAAGGAATTGAGTAATGCAAAAATAGTATGATAAATAGTAATTCCAAAACTTCGTAACAAACCAGTGTAGCAGAGAAGAGTAATTGAACTCTATTGGAAATGGTTAAGTCAATGAAGGCGCAAGCAAAACATCAAGTCACTTTGTGATGATATGATATTAATTGCTGCTTGAGTACTTAACCGATCGCCTACTAATCCAGTTGCTTCCACTCCTTATGAGTTATGGTCAGGTAGAAAATCTAAGTTAATTGATAGCAACCTTAGTGGTTAGCAATGTCTATCCATAACTTTTTTCATAAATTTGAACAATTAGGACTGAGAAGAAATGAATGTATCTTTATCAGATACGTTGAACACTCTAAAGGGTACGTGTTCATTAGGAAGGATCCGTTGAAAGATTAACTAAACTTGTATTAGAGATACTACATTCATAGAGGATATTTTTCTAAATAGGGATGATGCTGATAAAAAGTTTCATGTAAATGAGATGAGAAAAGAACGAGGATGGATATATTGTAACGACCATTAGTTGAGTCTTAAGATATAAGACTTATACTTGTTCTAAATAGTGAGAGCAAATACAATTGAGTTTCAATCTATTTTGCATAGTGGGAGTAATGATTCTCAATTGCTTATTTCATTCATCTTAACCTAGTGGGAGCATTGAGATTAAACTTTAATTTATTTCGAATAGTGGGAGCATTAATTCTAAATCGTATTGGAGTAGACGTTCGAAAGTATTCAAGTGACGTTTTTGAAGTAAAAACGAGGTTTTCATAACCACTCCCTAAGATGATAAAGAACCTAAAATAATTGTCTTATCTCTTAATAGAAAAATTTTAAAATGCAGTGAAAGAAGAGATGAGAATCAATTAGACAAAATAGATAAGAGTTTTATGAACTCATCGAGGTTTTGAGCATTTGTTCTAAAAGTTCAAGGAATTGAGTAATGAAAAAATAGTATGATAAATAGTAATTCCAAAACTTCGTAACAAACCAGTGTAGCAGAGAAGAGTAATTGAACTCTATTGGAAATGGTTAAGTCAATGAAGGCGCAAGCAAAACATCAAGTCACTTTGTGATGATATGATATTAATTGCTGCTTGAGTACTTAACCGATCGCCTACTAATCCAGTTGCTTCCACTCCTTATGAGTTATGGTCAGGTAGAAAATCTAAGTTAATTGATAGCAACCTTAGTGGTTAGCAATGTCTATCCATAACTTTTTTCATAAATTTGAACAATTAGGACTGAGAAGAAATGAATGTATCTTTATCAGATACGTTGAACACTCTAAAGGGTACGTGTTCATTAGGAAGGATTCCGTTGAAAGATTAACTAAACTTGTATTAGAGATACTACATTCATAGAGGATATTTTTCTAAATAGGGATGATGCTGATAAAAAGTTTCATGTAAATGAGATGAGAAAAGAACGAGGATGGATATATTGTAACGACCATTAGTTGAGTCTTAAGATATAAGACTTATACTTGTTCTAAATAGTGAGAGCAAATACAATTGAGTTTCAATCTATTTTGCATAGTGGGAGTAATGATTCTCAATTGCTTATTTCATTCATCTTAACCTAGTGGGAGCATTGAGATTAAACTTTAATTTATTTCGAATAGTGGGAGCATTAATTCTAAATCGTATTGGAGTAGACGTCCGAAAGTATTCAAGTGACGTTTTTGAAGTAAAAACGAGGTTTTCATAACCACTCCCTAAGATGATAAAGAACCTAAAATAATTGTCTTATCTCTTAATAGAAAAATTTTAAAATGCAGTGAAAGAAGAGATGAGAATCAATTAGACAAAATAGATAAGAGTTTTATAAACTCATCGAGGTTTTGAGCATTTGTTCTAAAAGTTCAAGGAATTGAGTAATGCAAAAATAGTATGATAAATAGTAATTCCAAAACTTCGTAACAAACCAGTGTAGCAGAGAAGAGTAATTGAACTCTATTGGAAATGGTTAAGTCAATGAAGGCGCAAGCAAAACATCAAGTCACTTTGTGATGATATGATATTAATTGCTGCTTGAGTACTTAACCGATCGCCTACTAATCCAGTTGCTTCCACTCCTTATGAGTTATGGTCAGGTAGAAAATCTAAGTTAATTGATAGCAACCTTAGTGGTTAGCAATGTCTATCCATAACTTTTTTCATAAATTTGAACAATTAGGACTGAGAAGAAATGAATGTATCTTTATCAGATACGTTGAACACTCTAAAGGGTACGTGTTCATTAGGAAGGATCCGTTGAAAGATTAACTAAACTTGTATTAGAGATACTACATTCATAGAGGATATTTTTCTAAATAGGGATGATGCTGATAAAAAGTTTCATGTAAATGAGATGAGAAAAGAACGAGGATGGATATATTGTAACGACCATTAGTTGAGTCTTAAGATATAAGACTTATACTTGTTCTAAATAGTGAGAGCAAATACAATTGAGTTTCAATCTATTTTGCATAGTGGGAGTAATGATTCTCAATTGCTTATTTCATTCATCTTAACCTAGTGGGAGCATTGAGATTAAACTTTAATTTATTTCGAATAGTGGGAGCATTAATTCTAAATCGTATTGGAGTAGACGTTCGAAAGTATTCAAGTGACGTTTTTGAAGTAAAAACGAGGTTTTCATAACCACTCCCTAAGATGATAAAGAACCTAAAATAATTGTCTTATCTCTTAATAGAAAAATTTTAAAATGCAGTGAAAGAAGAGATGAGAATCAATTAGACAAAATAGATAAGAGTTTTATGAACTCATCGAGGTTTTGAGCATTTGTTCTAAAAGTTCAAGGAATTGAGTAATGAAAAAATAGTATGATAAATAGTAATTCCAAAACTTCGTAACAAACCAGTGTAGCAGAGAAGAGTAATTGAACTCTATTGGAAATGGTTAAGTCAATGAAGGCGCAAGCAAAACATCAAGTCACTTTGTGATGATATGATATTAATTGCTGCTTGAGTACTTAACCGATCGCCTACTAATCCAGTTGCTTCCACTCCTTATGAGTTATGGTCAGGTAGAAAATCTAAGTTAATTGATAGCAACCTTAGTGGTTAGCAATGTCTATCCATAACTTTTTTCATAAATTTGAACAATTAGGACTGAGAAGAAATGAATGTATCTTTATCAGATACGTTGAACACTCTAAAGGGTACGTGTTCATTAGGAAGGATTCCGTTGAAAGATTAACTAAACTTGTATTAGAGATACTACATTCATAGAGGATATTTTTCTAAATAGGGATGATGCTGATAAAAAGTTTCATGTAAATGAGATGAGAAAAGAACGAGGATGGATATATTGTAACGACCATTAGTTGAGTCTTAAGATATAAGACTTATACTTGTTCTAAATAGTGAGAGCAAATACAATTGAGTTTCAATCTATTTTGCATAGTGGGAGTAATGATTCTCAATTGCTTATTTCATTCATCTTAACCTAGTGGGAGCATTGAGATTAAGCTTTAATTTATTTTGAATAGTGGGAGCATTAATTCTCAATCGTATTGGAGTAGACGTCCGAAAGTATTCAAGTGACGTTTTTGAAGTAAAAACGAGGTTTTCATAACCACTTCCTAAGATGATAAAGAACCTAAAATAATTGTCTTTTCTCTTAATAGAAAAATTTTGAAAGGCAGTGAAAGAAGAGATGAGAATCAATTAGACAAAATAGATAAGAGTTTTATGAACTCATCGAGGTTTTGAGCATTTGTTCTAAAAGTTCAAGGAATTGAGTAATGAAAAAATAGTATGATAAATAGTAATTCCAAAACTTCGTAACAAACCAGTGTAGCAGAGAAGAGTAATTGAACTCTATTAGAAATGGTTAAGTCAATGAAGGCGCAAGCAAAACATCAAGTCACTTTGTGATGATATGATATTTATTGCTGCTTGAGTACTTAACCGATTGCCTACTAATCCAATTGCTTCCACTCCTTATGAGTTATGGTCAGGTAGAAAATCTAAGTTAATTGATAGCAACCTTAGTGGTTAGCAATGTCTATCCATAACTTTTTTCATAAATTTGAACAATTAGGATTGAGAAGAAATGAATGTATCTTTATCAGATACGTTGAACACTCTAAAAGGTACGTGTTCATTAGGAAGGATTCCGTTGAAAGATTAACTAAACTTGTATTAGAGATACTACATTCATAGAGGATATTTTTCTAAATAGGGATGATGCTGATAAAAAGTTTTATCTAAATGAGATGAGAAAAGAACGAGGATGGATATATTGTAACGACCATTAGTTGAGTCTTAAGATATAAGACTTATACTTGTTCTAAATAGTGAGAGCAAATACAATTGAGTTCCAATCTATTTTGCATAGTGGGAGTAATGATCCTCAATTGCTTATTTCATTCATCTTAACCTAGTGGGAGCATTGAGATTAAACTTTAATTTATTTCGAATAGTGGGAGCATTAATTCTCAATCGTATTGGAGTAGACATCCGAAAGTATTCAAGTGACGTTTTTGAAGTAAAAACGAGGTTTTCATAACCACTCCCTAAGATGATAAAGAACCTAAAATAATTGTCTTATCTCTTAATAGAAAAATTTTGAAATGCAGTGAAAGAAGAGATGAGAATCAATTAGACAAAATAGATAAGAGTTTTATGAACTCATCGAGGTTTTGAGCATTTGTTCTAAAAGTTCAAGGAATTGAGTAATGAAAAAATAGTATGATAAATAGTAATTCCAAAACTTCGTAACAAACCAGTGTAGCAGGGAAGAGTAATTGAACTCTATTGGAAATGGTTAAGTCAATGAAGGCGCAAGCAAAACATCAAGTCACTTTGTGATGATATGATATTAATTGCTGCTTGAGTACTTAACCGATTGCCTACTAATCCAGTTGCTTCCACTCCTTATGAGTTATGGTCAGGTAGAAAATCTAAGTTAATTGATAGCAACCTTAGTGGTTAGCAATGTCTATCCATAACTTTTTTCATAAATTTGAACAATTAGGACTGAGAAGAAATGAATGTATCTTTATCAGATACGTTGAACACTCTAAAGGGTATGTGTTCATTAAGAAGGATTCCGTTGAAAGATTAACTAAACTTGTATTAGAGATACTACATTCATAGATGATATTTTTCTAAATAGGGATGATGCTGATAAAAAGTTTATCTGAATGAGATGAGAAAAGAACGAGGATGGATATATTGTAACGACCATTAGTTGAGTCTTAAGATATAAGACTTATACTTGTTCTAAATAGTGAAAGCAAATACAATTGAGTTCCAATCTATTTTGGATAGTGGGAGTAATGATCCTCAATTACTTATTCATTCATCTTAACCTAGTGGGAGCATTGAAATTAAACTTTAATTTATTTCGAATAGTGGGAGCATTAATTCTCAATCGTGTTAGAGTAGACGTCCGAAAGTATTCAAGTGATGTTTTTGAAGTAAAAACGAGGTTTTCATGACCACTCTCTAAGATGATGAAGAACCTAAAATAATTATCTTATCTTTTAATAGAAAAATTTTGAAATGCAGTGGAAGAAGAGATGAAATACAAAAAAAACAAACAAATTCTAGGTTTTGGTTGACTTACCGCTAGATCGAAAATTCATTGAGAATGAATGAGTTTCCTGAATTAGTCGTAAGACAGATGACTTAATAAATAGATATAATTTCACTTTATAGCGAAAATCTATACCTAATGAGAAGGTATAGATTGTGTAGAAGAATATGTTTGTCATTTATAAGATTTACTTCAATATGTTTAATTCTAGCTGTAATAACACATTTGAATTTAGAATTACACCAGATGAATGTTAAGACAATTTTCTTTAGTGGAAAACTTGACAAAGAAATCTATATGAAATGACATATAACTCTCGTTGTTATAGGTTTGAAGTGTAAAGTATGCGAGCTTCAAAGACATTGAATAACCTAAAACTGTCATCCAGATACTGGTACTTGAAATTTGAAATGATTTCATAAGTGTTAATACCTTATGACTTTGTAATGATTAATCAAGACCATCATGTTTATGTGACAAAATCTGATGAAAAATTTATAATTCTATTAATATGTGTGATGATGTATAGATAGCGAGAAATAATTTGAAGTGATAGTCATCAAAGGATGGTTGTCCATATTTTTTGACTTGCAGGATGTGGAAAAACAAATCACATATTGTGAATTTATATTTAGAGGAATTGTTCAAAGAAACTTTTGACTCTATTATAAGAGCATAATATTCAAAAGGTTTTAGAACAATCCAATATGGTATACTGTGAACTCGATGATATTCATGTGTTAAATGACGAATTGTTGAGCCAAAAGAGATATGTCTCAAAACTTAAGATAGAAGCAGAGAAATGTCAAAGGTTACCTATTCAAATGCCATCAGATGTATTATGTATGCTATGGTGCGTACATGTCCAGATATTTATTTTTGTTATTGGGCTGGTTAGTCGATATAAGTAAATGTTGAAAGAGCATTGGAAGACTGTATATAGAATTTTGATATTTAAGAAGCTCTATGGATGATTGATTATGTGATTAAAGATCAAATTTGTTTTTGATTGACTATTGAGATGCTAGTTGGGGAAGTGTTTTTAAACCAACGCAAATTAAATTATGGCTAAATTTTCTTACTCCAAAAGGGCCTATATCTTGGAGTGATAAGAAACAGAGATGCGTAGCTGTATCCACATCGGAAGCCTAGTATATAACCTGTTCAGTAAATATGCAAGAAACTATTTGGTTAAGAAGATTCTTCGTGAATCTGAGTAAACAAGATAATATTGTTGGAGCAATGGTTGTCTGTTGAAATAAAAGATTCTAAATTGTTATAAGATAACCAAACGTATCGACACTAGACACAACATAATAAAAGACTCCATTTCTAAGAGGAAAATGAATGTACAATATAATTCTACGCATTGTATGGTCACTGATCCTTTGATCAAGATTGTTCCAAGAAAAGTATTTATTGCACATGTTAAATTTCTTAGATTGCGTAGACTATGATTGATAAATGTTGAGCTTATATATTGTACCGGTGACACAACATCGAAAACCATAAATTTAAGTTTATTTTATGTTTTGAACTTACGTCCCAAAATTTTTGGGTTTTCACTGCATTAACATCGTTTTTAGCTTAACAAGATTGTAATGTCACACAAGTTAGAGATTGACTTACTCACACGAGCAATCGCCTTTGGCGTTGAAAGAGCGAACAAAGATGAAACATTATTCTTGAGAAATGTGATGCTGAAAGAGTATACCAATGAGAGATAAATTTTTTAAGAAAAGATTTATTGAAATAAAAATGTCGCCTTGATGATTGATCAAGATGAAGTCATGAATAAATACATTTGAAAATGATCGATTTGGATTCCCCACGTCTAAATAACTTGTGAATGTCAGATATGAGTTCCTAATATAGATAAATAACTTCAAGTGTGAAGATGATTAAGAACTCAGGTTAGACGCTGGGTGTAGTGACTGAACTAAGATCTGTACAGTGTTGTGAATGACATTTGAGAAAATACACACTGTAGCACATGATTCATACCATATGTGCATAAGTAAGACGACTAGTTAAAGTAGTGAGAGGATGAATCCCTGCTCCCTCACTGTGTGAGACTTTATGAGGATTACCTCATGTTGATACCCTTTGACTCTTTACTGTTGTTCGATATTTACTTCTAGTGTTGTTATCTTAACTTGAAACATATGACCACGCATGATTCGGTCTATAGAACATGACTAGAAAAGTAGCTAAATTTAAATTGAGAATTTCGAATAGAAGAGGAAGACTTATTTATTACGTGTGTCCATTGGTCGGCCGATCATATCACTCATATGGAGATTAGACTTGATCATGGATACATAAAAAAATAACACAATGATAAATGAAAGATTAAAGGAAGTTAGTGCTATCGAATAAGTTTGGGGTGCTGGGAGCCTAACACTTTATTTTTGTTTTATTCGGATTGAAGCGGCTATGCTATTCCTAACAGATGTATAGTATTTAGCTCCCAAGTGCAGGTTACTCGCGAGGTCGCATGACACATTTGTAAGTATGAAACGTACCGCTATATGAGATTTATGTAGCTAAGTATTTGGTTCAGGTCTTTCGTCATGTGTGAGTGGGAGATATTGGTTACGGGTCTACCCATGACAGATCGACCTGACCTGGTTTAATATAACTGTCATGGGTAGTTATGAGAAGGAGTTGGAGGGCAATTAAACATATATAAATTATCCAAACTGCCTCCTCATTGAGAATTACGTTATTTTAAAAAAAAAAAGGTCTCTCCTCTCTTCTTCTGCAAAAACCAAAAATACACAGTAAATTCGTCTCCCAAAATGAAAAGCAATACGTGGGCAAATGATGTCGTGAAAATAGACTAACATCAACACCTTATACAGTATTCGAAGACGTTTCATCGAAAATTAATACGGGTACACAAAATCCTTATTTATAGAATTCATAGAATTTGATCATAACATTCATTTATTCTCAACAGAAAATATGGTTAAAATCACCTTATAATGATGCGATTTCATTGAAATCATATCAAAGTGATCTAATTTAATCAAAATTACACCATTGTGGTACGATTCCAACTACAATTATATTAAAATTTTGACCAAAACTATATTAAAATGATGTAATTTCAATTGAAATCACATCAATCCACTACAGTTAAATGGTGTATTATTAATTGCCTTTCCATTTTATTTTACTAAATAATATTAATAATATTGTAGATATAAATAATAAATATAAATTTATAAATAAATAATAATATATTATTATATAATTAAATATTATTTTATTTTTAATTTAAAATTATTTAATTATATAATAATATTTCATCAATTATACACCCGGAACTGGTATATTAACATTAAATATCCCAATTTCAGAATTTCGGTAGATACACGTTAAATATCTTTGTCCAGGTGTGAACAGATGCATATGAGATATTGTACCTTGTGCTACAAATGTTGTACTCCAAATCCTTTTAATATAATTTCAAGATATTTATTTTCCAACCAGGGTTCACTTTCTTCAACAGAAACCAGACGCTAAAACTCCTCCATCATGTATTGCTTATCCTCCTGCCATTTCTCAACTGTTGCTTCTCTCACCAACAACTCTTCTTCTACTTCTCCTCAAACCGAAAATCCTAGAAATACCCATTCACCTAAACCTAGAATTCCCAGAAAAAATAACTCGTATCTGCAGAAACAGCTCCAACTTATGGAGGTTGAAAGAGCCATCGGTGCCGGCACTTTTCGTGACAATGAACCCAGGCAAGTTCCTTTGACTCTTTCTCAATCTTCATTTTTGAAAGTGATTTTCTAAAAGTTAATAAATTGAAACTCCTAATAATAGTATTATTGGTAACATTGTCGGCTACATATTGTAGCATTTTATCATAAGGAATCTGTTCTGGTTCTGGGGATGTAACATTACCCAGATGAATCTGTTAATTGTGAACCAAGATTAACCAGGGGAAAAGTGAGAGGTTTTTTTTTAACTAACGAACCAGAGAGTTTGTGAAATCAATAAAACAAATATAATATCTTATCTTTTCTGAGCCACGGTTAGCAAAATTGGTGATGCAGTAGAACTTTTAATGCTCAATTTGGGTTCAAGTCTCTGTTGCATTCGTGAAACTTTATGCCTTGAGTTTATTCGTCCAACAAATATGAGTGGGATCTTCTGTTATCAAAATACACACACATATATATCTTTTCATCTCGTGTTACAATCTAAATGTGTTTACTAATGAATTCTTAACTTTAACGTGTTTATATTATTTCTGTATTCAAATTGAGTCAAGCCCAAATATGTTCATATTTGAGTTCTAACTTGAATTTATAGTAGTTAGTTTAAGTTTGTTCGAATTGATAGAATATGTCCCCTGCAAGATGAATTGTCAGAGGGGATTTTAGTCAAATTCGAGCCGGGGTGTTGAGCTAAAGTTTCAATACAAATTCAATCCAAACCAAACTGAATATCAAGTCAAGCCTAGTTGGTTTGGTTTGGATTGGATCCAAACCTAGTTTATATACTATTGTTTTTTTTTGTAAACAAACTCGTGATTCTTATTCCTAAGAAAACTTGAGAACTTCTGAAACAGTTGTTCATGGCTCAAGTTAAAACCACTTTACGGGTCTTTGGGTTCTGTCCTCTCACCCAGGAGCACACCTGCACCACTCGATGGGTAGCAACACCTGTGTGTTAGATCTTATAGACGAAGTGATGGGTAATTCAGCTATGCTAGTAATTTTGTTAAGATTATTATTTTTCGAAATTTGGAATATAATATTGCGTGAATTTTCTGATAATGTTGCTGAAATTATTATCTATTTGTTGGCAGCGCCTCTAAACGTTGGAATTTTATTTTTAATGATTTGTACAGGGACTTAAAGGAGAAGCAGAAAAAGGTAGTGTTTTATGGGATTTTGCCAGATTTTAGTGGTGTATTTGAAGGAGCAGTCCAGAAGCAGCTTCGTGAGACGGGAGAGTGGCTTTCTGAACATGCTGAGAAACCGCTTCAATCCTCCAGTATTCATTTTCTCTTCTTTCTTCAATCTTTCACTCTGTTTTTTTACATGATTTTCTCTTCATGTTGCTCATCAAGAAGACGTTTGAAGGCTTGAAAGTTAACCAATCAAGATTTTCCTAGTATAGTAGTATTGCAAGAAAAAAAATCCTTCTGAGCGTCTTGTTGCGACACTGCCGGCCTAAATATGGGCTTATTGGTTGGCTGTCTTGCAACATCACACCATATATAGAAATATGATTGGATTCGAGTCAAGTCAAGCCTAAACATGCGGATCTCAAATTCAGTTCAAATCATATTCGAACCAAATTTAAACTAGTCAAAGATGTCAACAGAAGGTTGTCAATTAGAGGAATATTATTCTCGGTGGGATAAATAGTGTTATTAACAAGATAGATAATATCGCTGATAGGATAAATTGTATAATTAATAAGACGAGTAGTATCAGTGGAGGAGAATTCAAGTCAAACTATAGTTGAACTATCGAACTAAAATTTCAACTCAAATTCGGTTTGAATCAAATTAAATATCCATTCGAGCCGAATTAGTTCAGTTCAAATCCACCTCTATTTAGAAAGAATCTCTAGGGATATTAAAAAATCTAATTCCACAGTTTATTTTAGTGGAGACATTGATATAAAAAGGTTTGTAGTAACTAAGGGTAGATTCGATTTGGAGAATTTGAGCTTGGATCAAATGAGTAGAGTTTAAATCGATTTGAGTAATCGAGTTTTAGTCCGATCAGATGAAATATAAAATTAAATTATTTTTTAACCGATCATGATCTCACTCTTTTAAGGTGAATCAGAAAAATTCAGTAGACTAAGAATGTATAAAAAAATTCCTAGTTGTAGATATCCATGTATCTTTTAAGAGCAACATTATTTGGGTATCAACTATAATATGACATCATTATTTTATACTTAATTTAAAATTAATTAATCATATAATGATATATCATTAATGACACCCAATTTAGTATTGGTTCAAAATGCATGTGGTTTTATTGTTTTTTAAAACTTACTCTCCCCTTAACAGGCATGGCGCCTGCAACTTCAAAGAACAAAATTCTGCAGTTTTCCATTGGAGCTGGGGAGAAGTTTACTGGTGTTTCAAATTTGACGTTTGTGTGTTTATTTTTGCAGGAAAAGGAATTCTGATGGTGTTGATTAAATGGATTCTTCCCATATGGACTTTCTCACTCCTGGTGGCTCTGGGAGCCATAAAGCTTCCATTCATGGATGATCTCATTTTGTGAACATGTTTTTTTCAAGCAGAACCAGAGATCGTCAGTCGGATTCTGGCTCGAGATGAGATCAGAATCTGATCAAATGTTCAATCAATTTTCCAGAAAATTCGCTGGTGAGTGGATTCATCCATGGCCAAAACTCAATGTAGTTTTTTGTTTATCTGTTATTAATGTAGCATATATATAGTTGACCTTGTTAAGATTATATGCGCATCTTGGTCGTAAAAAATAATAAAATAAATATAATTTATCTTCTCTAACAATGTTTTTAGATCTGCACTGAGCTTTGACTTGGTCAAAGGTGGGCTGGTTAAACCAATGATGTTAACATTACATAATTAAATTTTTAAAATAGGTTTATTAAATATATTTATTGGATAAAGTTGAATAATAAATGTTTCCAGTGCAATGGAGCTAGGGGTGGAATTGATTTGAATCAAGTTTGGAGTCAGTTTGAGCTTAGATCAAAATTATAATACCTAATTTGAGTTCATTTCAACTAGTATATAATATCACTAAAGGGTCATCGATAAAGTAAATAGTATCATTAGAAGGATAAATAGTATCATTAGTAGAATAAACAATTATCGAATGAACAAACAAACCAATATTGAGTTAAGATATAGAGTTGGAGTTCCAACTCAAAATCGACTTATTCAAATTGAACTATAGATTTAATACAAGCCAGCTCAAATAAGATCTACCCTTAAGTTTAGCATTTGCCTCCTTATACTTTAGCCCTTAGTTCAAGTCTCTTCATTCTTAATTTTAGATAAATAATGTTATGTCATAAATAAATAAAAGAAACTCAAGCTAGATGAAAACTAAATATAAACGAAATGAAGAGACGAGGAGATTATGCTTGAATTTATAAAGCATAGAGTGCATATACCTTTCATTTAGAAAGAGAAAAAAATGTGAGCATGCATTAATACAAAGGGAGGGGACACTTTATATAGACATCCCCCCAAATGGATAAGCAAGAAAAGTCTTGCATAATTTGAGTTCGTTCCAACTAGTATATAATATCACTAAAGCATCATCGATAAAGTAAATAGTATCATTAGAAGGATAAATAGTATCATTAGTAGAATGAACAATTATCGAATGAACAAACAAACCAATATTGAGTTAAGATATAGAGTTGGAGTTCCAACTCAAAATCGACTTATTCAAATTGAACTATAGATTTAATACAAGCCAGCTCAAATAAGATCTACCCTTAAGTTTAGCATTTGCCTCCTTATACTTTAGCCCTTAGTTCAAGTCTCTTCATTCTTAATTTTAGATAAATAATGTTATGTCATAAATAAATAAAAGAAACTCAAGCTAGATGAAAACTAAATATAAACGAAATGAAGAGATGAGGAGATTATGCTTGAATTTATAAAGCATAGAGTGCAGATACCTTTCATTTAGAAAGAGAAAAAAATGTGAGCATGCATTAATACAAAGGGAGGGGACACTTTATATAGACATCCCCCCAAATGGATAAGCAAGAAAAGTCTTGCATAATTTCACCGCCACCCCCCCCCCCCCCCCCCCCCCCCCCCCCCCAAGGAAGGCATTAAATGTAGCCTTTGATATTACAATAGCTTTTCCTTTGCTAGGAGGAGGAGGTGGAGGTGGTGTAATTGGTCTGGTTAGAGTAGCTTGGTGAGAGGAACTTGTAGTTCTTATAGGTGGCCTAGAGTGAAGTATGGAGGAATCTCCAAATATACTTTTATATTTTTCAAGACCACTTAAATATCTGCCAGTGTGGACTTGTTGAGGCTTCTTAGGGAGAAGCGATGAAGGTGATGCATTATAGAGCTGAAATGGCGAAGATGGAAGTATTACAACACAAGGACCTTGTTGGATCATAGCTTCCAAATAAGCAAGTTGAGCTTTAAGAGAATTCATCTTTTGTTGTTGGTAATGAAATGGAAGGCTTTGATCAATATAGGTCGTAACATCAATGTGAACATATTGGGTCTTTAAACGAAGTGCATCGATTGGTTTAAGCATAAGGTGAGTATGATAATCCAAGTTTTGCTCAATTCTTTAATTAGTATGTTGTATATTATGGAGAACTTGATTTTGGGCCATAACATTATGAGATTGCCAATTAAGAACTAGTTTAGTGGGATTGATCTTTTCGAGTATGCTATCAGGTTTAATAGTTTGGGGATATTTGATTTTCCAAGCATGAGCAGTTCACTGCACTAGATTTGTTGTTTGTTCCAAAGGTGAAAAATTAGCTGGCTGAAACATCATGAAATCTGGGGCTGATGCAGTTGTTTGTGGTGTTGTTGGAGTTTTGGGTTTCCATTGCCAAAAACATTTTTTCTTTTGCTTAGATCTAGGTGTGGCTTTGATAAAATTATGCATTGGTTGTGATGTGGAGGAATCATCATCATTAGAATAAGAAGAATTATTGTTCCATCCTAAAGAAGGAAGATAATGAGAAGTGTCTGTTAACGAATCTTTTTTACCATAATAGACAACATAATCAAATTTATCATAAAAATCTCTTAAAATATCATATCCAGGAATACCAAGCTTATAATGTTGCCAAAAATGGTGTTGAGTATCGATTGGTTTCTTTTTGGAAGGACTTTTTTGCCTTCAAGCAAGATGTTGTCAATTTTGAGGACGAAATGGATCTGTTTGTTCTGAGCATGAAACACATCTGCATCTGGGATTGGATGGATCATGAGGTTGGAGTAGATTAATGGTCTCGCCATTAGGAGTAAATCCATAAATTTCTTTTTAAGCTTCTTCATGGGCAGGAGAAAAAAAGAACTGTGGAGGAAAACACAAAAGGGCCTTAGTCTCAAAAGAAGATGAGTCACATGAAATAGACAATCAGCCACTGCTTGATTTAGCAAACATAGGATTGGTAGACTTAATTGGAGGCGTAGTTGCTGAAGCACCATAAATTTGTTCATATGCAGTAAACCACTTTTTTGGGATGAACTTTTCTAGTTTTTCCTTTGGCATCTGTTTGGGTACCAACGTAAAGTAGGGCTTTTTGTTTGTGTCAATATTGAGAAAGATAGTGTCATGTGTGTTTTCTAGGGTAGCAATGTCCGAAGAATGATTTTAAACACGGTATGCCAATTGATAATGAATAGTCCCTATAAGAGTTTGGCCTTGAGGAACAACTCTTGTGACGTGAACATGAAACTTGAGGGCATGACATAATAAGGGACCTTGCAAGGACATATAGAAATTAGGGAACAAAGTAACCATAACAGTCCCAACATTAAGAATGGTTTGAATAGTGTCAAGATTACCATGTTTAAAATTAGGAAATCTGGTATCCAATAAAGTAATCCTGAAAGTAGTTGGAAGTCCTTTTCGGCTATAAAAAGTGAGAGCAAAGCAAATAGCTCTAAAATGAAGATAGGTATAGCGTTTAGCCAATCATTCCTGAGTAAAATGAGTAGGATATTCTAGAGTAATATACTATTCAACAGTAGTAGCAAAAAGTTGATAACTATTAAAAAAAGTGCTTTAGACGTACTCCTTAATTTTGATAGTAGAAGGATGAATGATTGTATTAATAGTCCATCTAAGAGAGGTGAGAGGTTTGAGATAATTATGATAAATATTAAGGAAAACGAGATTGGTGGTAGGTAACTGAGATTTGTTGTCAAGATACTTGATCTCGTAAAGGTTGTCCATTTTATAGGAAAATTGGTAGGTAATAGTAGAAGTAGAAGGAGGAGTAACAAGGTGTGTTTCAAATTATGGTTATGGAGTAAAACAACCCATTATAAGAAATAAAGTTTCAAATTGAGTCAAAGCAAAACCTATAGATCAAAGAACAAAACCTTCTGAAACTTTGGCTCTAATTCAATAGGAATGAGAGAAAGGGCGGAACCCTGACTCCCCAGTTAACTAAGATAGGAAGATAAAAAAATCTTACACAAAGACCAGGATATGTCAAAGAGTATGGTAGTGAAACAAGTGACTTTCTTTCCAAGTTATAACCAAAGGATGTCTAACACAAATCAAACGCAAAAGGAGGTATTTTTATGGAAACTTAAATTGCTTAGCTCACACTCAATCCGACCTTTTTGGGGTTGTGTTTAGATTACTATGTAATAAGACCTTAGGTTAACTAAGATAGATGATTTCTGATGTACAAAATCTTTGAGTAGTTAAAGCAAGTATATAACATACTCTTGTTTTAAGGTGACTAGGAGACCTGAATAAAAAATTGTACTCAAAGATCTAAGGATTTTATCCATGACTCAAAGAAAGAGTTCATAGTTGGAAGTGTTGTGATTAAATATTTCCTCTATATCCCTTCTAGAGAAGGGGAGACTGATTTTATAGAGAAAGGTTAATCATTACAAGGGGTGGGTTGGCTACCACAGTTGTAAAGGTAGCTCACTCATTGAGTAGACAAAGAAACACTCATACAATTATTTTACAAAAGCAAACAATAAATCAAGTAGAATCATAAGATACTCATACTATTATTACAAAAGTAAAATAGGGAATTCTATGGGGTAAACCCTAAAGAGATAACGGGGACGTCTCATCAAGAGGGTCTTTTGACGTGGAGACCCCATCTTTTTACTTTAAAATTTTCATTGTTATTGTTAGGGTAATATCATCATTTAAAAATTTTATTTAAACTTATATTTTGAATTATCCTTAAGTTTTGAAATTTTATTTCTATCCCTAACTTCATATCCCCCCCCCCCCCCCCCCAAAAATCTAGGATTACAAAACTCCCATCTTTTTGCTATAAACAATCGCCCCCAGAGTTTTAAAAAATCTCAATTTAACCCTTATTCAACTTTGATTTTTAGATTTTCATCTCCAATGACCAACTGTCGACCTTCTCCCTCCTACCTTCCTAATTGATTGGTCTTCTCTCTCCAATCATCTCCAAAGACTTCGTCTCTAGCGAAGACAGTTGAACAAGGAAAGGAGAGTGATCGACAAGGTAGAAGGGAGAGACTGAAGGCCAATGATGGTGAATTGTCGTTGGAGAGAAGGAGAAAAGAAGACTGAGGTGCAATTGAAAATTTCTAAAAATCTAGGGGCACCACTGTATAAGGCAAAAAGATGGAGTTTTACAACCCTAAACTTGAGGGGCAAATCAGTTTTTAAACTTGAAAAATATTAGTTTATGAGATAAAAATAAAAATTTTAAAACTTAAGGATAATCCTAAAATATGAGTTTAAATAAAATTTCTAAATGATGATTTTAGTCTTAAAAATAAAAGTGAAATTTAACAAATGAGTAAAAATAACAAATTCGAGCGACAAAGAGATCTTGGTCTCTTCGTACGCTGGTCGGTGACAGTTGATGATGGTAAAAAATGGACGGTGGTAAGAGAGAAGTTGGGAGAGAGAGAGAATGTCATCGTCACTGTTGTCTCTGATCGTTGATAACTACTATAAAAACCCTAGAGGGGGAATATTGATTTTTCAAACCTTGGGTAAAGGAAGATAAAGTAAAATTGTTAGTTTTTAAACTTGGCCGAATAAAATATAATGAATTTCTAGTTTTTAAAATATTTTTATTTTTAAAATAAAAGACTCACCTAACTAAAACATAAACTCATTCAATCAAAACATAAAACTCTATCACTCACCTAATCAAGACTTAAAACCTATAAAATAATATAATAACATTTATTATATTTAATTTATGCATATTATTATGAATTAAAAAAAAAATTCATGCACACTCGACCGGTCAACCTATCCGACCAAACCCAAATCCCATAATTTTATCTTTTTAAAAATAAAATCAAATTAAAAAGTGACTATATTTGTGTAGTAAAAAAAAAGGTAACATATATATATATATATAAAACAAAAAAATAGATATTTAATTAATATCCCTAAAAAAGCACCTTTATGTTTTGTCATAACTCATAAGTAATGGATTAAAGAGTGTTTATTTTTTTAATAAATACTATAATTATAAATTTACTTATATATCAAATATATATATTTTTGGAATAACAATCTTGGTTATTAATATTCTATGATAGATAATATATAGTTAATATGATACAATATAAATAAAAAATAATAAGTATTTTAAGATGTATTAAAAATTAATACAATGTGGTGGACGTAGCCTATGATAAATATTAATGAAATGAATCTATACAACTTTTTTTAGAATTATGATAATGTGGTAAGGTATATCTAAGAAAATTTAAAAATTTTAGAGTGTTTGTTATATTTTTAAAAATAATGTGATAATTAAAATTTTTCCTTCTTATTAATTTTTAATAGATCTATATTGTGGTACGATACAATATACAATACAAAAAATTAAATTTTTAATACATGATATAATATGTAATTTGATTACCATGATAACAACAATTAAGATATCAAATTATCACTTTATTTTATTAAATAAAATGTACTTTTTTTAAAAATTATAGAGATTTAACTCTTTTAAAAAAAAAAAAGATCAAACTTTAAGATTTTTCTATTAAAGGTATTTAATAAACATATTTATGACTCTAAGCAAACTAATTAGTTTAGTAACTTTAATATAAATTGTGAAATTTTCGTCTATTTGATAGGAAAATTTAAAAGTTTGATTACTTTTAATAGTATAATTTGAAAGTTTGATTGTTTCGATAAAAAAAAAAAGGGAGAATGACTATTTCCCACCCAACATTTGATGCGTTCTCAAAATGTCACACACGCCAGATGAAAATTCAGTTTTCCCACCCATGAGCCGTTAATGTTGATGGTTTCTGTTTGCATAAGGGTAAAATATCCATTTTACCCTTGTTAGATGAAATGACAAAAATACCCCTCTGCAAAATTCATCCCAAAATTGATGTGAGGGTTTTCCTTCACCCTCCTTAGGTTTTAGAAACTAACATTTCACCTTACCTAAAGTTTTTAAACTTTGAAAACTAACATTTTCACCCCCAAACCTAGGGTTTCCAAATTTTTCAAAAAGACAGCCGCCCCCCATAACTTTCAAAACTAGCAGTTTCACCCCCATTCTTCAACTTCATCTCCCGACGTCGTCTCTGGCGTAGTCACCTGCCTCCTCCTTCTCCTGGTGCGACGACGGTGGTGGCCGAAGAAGGAAGAGATGGAGATCTCCTTCTCCTGGTGCACGGTGCGACGAAGAGACGGAGATCTCTTCGTCGCACAATGTGACGAAGAGACAGAGATCTCTTCGTTGCACCACCATGCGATCTCTTCGTCGCTCCACCCAGACGACGAAGGACGACTCTTCGTCGTCCTTTGTAGTCGGAGATCTCTCATCGATCGATTGCAGCAGTCGTCGGTGGTGGCCGAAGAAGGAAGCAAACCCTAGGGGGTGAAATTAAACTTTTCAAACTTTGACCCTTCGTCGCCCTTTGTAGTCGGAGATCTCCCATCGATCGATTGCAGCGGCCGTCGGTGGTGGCCGAAGAAAGAAGCAAACCCTAGGGGGTGAAATTAAACTTTTCAAACTTTGAGGATGGGTTAGTTATTACTTTTTAAAACCTGAAGGGGGAAACGGTAAAATTTTAAAGTTTTAATGTTTTAAATAGTAAATGACGATTTTACCCCTGTTCCTAACTGAAAAAATGGACGGCAGTTTGGTCATGAGTGGGAAAACTGGATTTTCATCTAGCGTGGGTGGCATTTTGAAAATGCATCAAAAGTTGGGTGGGAAATAGTCCTTCTCCCAAAAAAAATTGCCTTATTTCATTTTAAAAAAAGAGCAATACCACATGTATCTATTTTTGGGATATAAATGTGTATATATTTACACAAATTATCACATAATTGAATATTATTTTATTTTTAATAAAAAATCACTCAATCATATGATAATATATATTTATATATTCAAAATGAATACACATAATTTTATTATAAAAAAAGTGATAATTTAATATTTCCTATTGTTATTATCTTTTTTATGAGATTTTTATATGCAATTATATTGTCATAAATTATTATATAAATACTTTTTTACATCTCTAATCATAAAATTAAGGCCAAAGGACAATTTCCCACTAGACGTTTAGTGAAAAGACAAATTTTCACTCGTCAAGTTTTAAAAACTTAAATACCAATTCATCTGTTAAAATTAACTGTTCAGGGTAAGGGTAATTGTCATTTAGTTAAAAAATTAAAAAAACTAAAAAATAATTTATTTCCCCTAGGTTTTATAAATCTAAAATTTCTCCCTACGAAGGTTTGAAAAATCACTTTTTTCCCCTAGAGTTTTGAAACTGTCACCGAAGACAGTGGAGACTTCGACGGATCTTGGCATCTTCCAGAAGCATCCCCAAAGAGTAGAAGCATGATGGAAGTGGCTGAGATTCGTTGTGCGATGGATCTGTATGAAGTGCCATAATCGAGCGCACAACAGATCTTCGACGATGCCACTTCTAATTGTCACCTTCGTGGCTGCTTTCAGCTAGAGGGAGCGCTAACAAATGGAATGTCAGCTGGAGAATGTCGTCGGAGAAGAAATGAAACCCTAGGGGGGAAATGACTATTTTTCAAACCTTGGATGGGGGAAATTGTTTGATTTATAAACTTGAGGAAAAATGTTATAGTTTTTCAATTTTTTTAATATTTTTAATTAAAAGATAATTTTATCCTTACTCTTAATAGTAAATTTTAATAGATGGATAGATATTTAAATTTTTAAAATTTAATAGGAAGGATTTTGTCTTTTCATCAAACCTTGGGTGGGAAATAGTTCTATAACCTAAAATTAATAAGAAGCTTAGTGTGATCATAGACGTGAGTAATAAAATTACCAATTTCAAAATGCATTGACCTCCTCCCCGAAAAAAACACTTGATTATCATCAAAATTTCCAAAAATTAATTTAAAGACATAAATTTCCTTAAATTGGTAATAAAAAAATAAATGCGGATTTTCTTTGACAAAATTTAAAAAAATGATTAAAAAATATTTATAGAAAATCCAAAAACTACTCATTCCCGACCAGGAGACAACACTTTGCCACCTAATCAAGAAATATTTATTCCTTCTGCTTTATATTTATTAATTAAAATTATATTAATTTAATAAAAGATACTTAGGCAGTTGCACTCCAAGCTAGTGGAATTGGCACTTTTGGCCCACAAAGACGCTCGTCTCATTTACTATAATTGCCAATTATTTCTTTTATTTATATTAAAATGTTCACATATTAAAATAAATATTTTATTTAAGTAAAGTCCAATTGCTTAATTGATAGACAAGTCTCATATTTTATTTTAGGCCAAAAGACTTTTTCCGTGCATTCTTCAACTTTTACTCATTAAATTTTAAAAATTTAAATATTCATTCATCTATTAAATTTTATTATTACAATTAAAAATAAAATTGTTTTCTAAAAATTTTATTTGAAAAAAAAATCTAATCCTTTTCCTACCTTAATTTTAAAAACTAACAATTTCTTTTCTAATTTAGTTTTAAAAAATTACTTTTTCACTCATATCATATATTTTAGGATTAACAACCCTCCTTAAAGTTTAAAACATTGTATTTACACTTTAAAAAATTCATTCACTCTTTCTGACAATTATTCTTCTTAGCGTTTCACTTCGACACATCACCAATCCAATACCGATAGTTCCTCTATTTTTTCTATGGTTTTTCAGTACGAAAACCACTAAAAATCTAATTAAAATAGTTAAATTTACTGTACATCAAATATTTTAATTTTAAAAAAATAATTATTATAATAAACGATTAGATGATTTTGAATTAATGATAAAGAAAAATTTAATTACGTGATGATACATATAAATATATATCCATTTATATACCTAAAATAGAAAGGCCAAAAGACTTATTCCCATCCAAGGTATAGTGAAATCCCAAAATCATACCCTCCAACTTTTAAAAACCCAAATACTCACCCAAAAGATAATTTCTATTAAAAATTTTAGTTAGAGTTAGAAGTAAAATCATCATTTAACATAAAATTTAAAAAACTAAACTTTTATCACATTTTCCCTTCTCAATCTAAAAATCTCATAATTTTGCCCTTCCCCAAATTTCCTTCAAAGTTTGAAAAGTGACAATTTTCCTGAGGGTTTGTTTTCCTCTTTTCTTTTACATGGATCCGCCATCTTCGACTGTCACCATCTTCGGTCTCTCTTCAACCATTGATTGACAAAAATTGTTTGAAAATCTAGACGAAAGTCATTTGAAAATATTTCAAATGACTTTTATTTATAGATGATCTAGACGAATTATCTGAACATGTCATTGTCCAAACAAAAATTGTCTAGATTCTATATGGCTTTCATTTGGATTTCTAGACGATTTTTGTTGATATGTGGTCGGAGAGAGGTTGAGAGGGAGAGATAAGGCAAAAGGGTGGACGACTGATGGCGGATCCTCACAAAAAAAAGAGAAAAAATTCTAGAGGGAAATTGTTATTTCTCAAACTTTGAGTGAGGGAAAATTGTGAGTTTTTAAACCTAAAAGAAGAAAATGTGATAAAAGTTTTTAAACCTCTAATCTTAATTAAGATTTTTAGCAGAAATTAGCTTATGAATAAGAATTAAAGTTTTTTAAAATTAAAAAAATATAATTTTGAGATTTTATTATTCTTTTGGTGAGAATAAGTTTTTTAGCCAAATAAAAATACACAAAGTATTACACCTCAAATTATAAATTTATTATGTAAATAAATAATTTTAAATTAAAATTAAAATAATATTCACTCTTATAATATTTTTTAATTAAATAAATTTAAATTAAAAATAACATTGCTTGCTTGTCCAGACAATCATCTTGCATTACTCATTCTTTCATTACCGTCGTTGAAAAATGTAATTATTTTATTGCGGAGCACAACCGGAGAAGAAAATGATGATTATGACACGTACCAAAAGTAGGGCAGCCAAAAGCCAGCCATTTCAGAATAATTCTATAAAAAAAAAAAAAAAAAAAAAAACCACAAAAATAATAAAAAATAATTAAAATAAAAAATATAAATAAAAAGAGAAAGCACATTTTTCGCCTTTATTTGATCGAATCGTTTTCTTCTCTCTCCATTCTGCGGAAACAGTATCAAAATTACCTCTGAGAGAGGGAAACCAGGCCCCGAGAACACGTAATAACTGAACAAGAAACCGATCTCCACGCTCAGTACGACACCGTCTACTTGGAATGGGAACGCTTCAAACTTGGCGAAAGGCCTATGGTGCTCTGAAAGACTCCACCAAAGTCGGTCTCGCTCATGTCAACAGCGACTATGCGGTATCTTTTCACTCCCTCTCTCTCCCATCCACTTTCTCGCTCAATCTTTAGATCGGATTTGAATTTTTTTCTTGATTTTTGCTATAATTAGGATATGGATGTGGCCATAGTCAAAGCTACCAACCACGTCGAGTGTCCACCCAAAGAGAGACACCTTAGGAGTGAGTAATTTTAGTTTTAATTTTAATTTAATTCATTTATGGATCTATTTTGGTTTTAATTTTTTTCTTCTTTTGCGATTATTGAGGATTTTGTTGAAAAGATGTAATAATAGAGTAATTCTAAATGAACATTGGGTGATTGAGAGAAAAATTAGTCAAATCACATCACCCAATCACAACACTTCAGTTTGTAGGAATAAATTATATTTATTGGTACATATAGTTTTATTATTAATGATAATTGTAAAATTCTTTGCAGAAATCTTGGTTGCCACGTCAGCAATTCGGCCTCGAGCAGATGTTGCTTATTGCATTCATGCGCTTGCTCGTCGATTGGCCAAGACGCGTAATTGGACGGTAATTATTTTGGTTATTACATATTTGATGTATTTTATTTTATAATTTTGATTTGTGTAGATTTTTTTATTAATGTATATTTTTAATTTTTCACTTTGCTTCACCTATAGGTATAGGAGATGTGAAGAAGACAACTTAAACTGCAACATGTGTTATTAATTATTATACTATTATAAGTGTCTAATTTAACTGATCATGACAGTGGTCATAATCAAAGTTTTGTTGCATTAACACATTGATTTCAAATCTAGTCATGTGATCAACTTAGTTTTTAATATTTTTGTTAGTATGTTTTGAGCTTTGGTGTGATAATTTGATTTCTTTCATTTCTAAAATGATGGGGTGAAAGATTAGATTAATGCATTTCAAGACTCATGAAAACATAATGTTCACCACGGGACTAGATAAAAGATTTGTGATATTTGCAAGATTCAAATTATTGAAGCTATTTGTATTATTATTGGTCAACCTTTTTGGTTGCATGTGTTTTATTAGTCAAAATGGATTAGCTTTTGATCGGAAATGCATAAAGGGCATTTCCTTTGATCTAATGGTGACAAGGAGACAGGAGTAGCCCTCTTGCTTACCGTACACCTGTCATAGTCCTTGTGCAAGTGGGAATCGACCTGGATCTGTTTATGTTGCGCTATAGATTTCATCAGTGGTTAACTTCGTGATCCTTGGAGGGTTCTGTCATGGTTGATGTCCATTTATGAATTCCTATTGTGAAAGATTCTAATTAATCATGTAAAAAAGGTCCCTGTCAAAGCTAAGTGATGATTTCTTTTTCCCTTTCTTGCTCCTAAAGAACAAAGAGATGTATATGGTTTTTTCTTTTGGTCAATAGTAGTGCAGGTGGAACTACTTTATATTTATCGTGAAGGTCATGAAATTTGTTTATCTTGTTTTCTAATGTGAAGTGTGATAGTAGATGTGTAGAATTTTTAGAAGTGGACTGTCCATTGGTCCTTGGATGATGGTACAGACTATCTCATGTCCCCCTTGTATCAGAAGTTTTATGGATCTTAATTACTTTCATATGCTTTTTGCTTTATGAGTTGCATATCATGAATTTACTATGTATGGAGTGATTAAATAAATTGATTTATGGCTGTAATTATTGTCTGCAACTAGAATCCTTTCAACGTAAAAAAAAAAAAAATGCTTGTATTATCATTACATATTATTAGTAATCTTTTTTTTTTTTTTTTGGTTGGGTTGTTCAACAGGTTGCATTAAAGACACTGATAGTCGTCCATAGAACTTTGAGGGAGGGTGATCCTACTTTCCGAGAAGAGCTGCTGAATTTCCAACAGAGAGGACGCATTCTCCAACTTTCTAATTTCAAAGATGATTCGAGTCCAATTGGTATTTTGATGCCCTTGTCCATCTTTTTCACTTGTCTTGGGCCATTACAAATTTTTGTCTGTTGGATGTGCTGGCATCATATAAATGAACAAAAATACATGTGTGGTGTGTTTTGCTTATTTATAAAGAGGAGAATTCTTGAATTAATACTTAATATATGTTCAGCCTGGGATTGCTCTGCATGGGTACGTACATATGCACTTTTTTTGGAGGAACGACTTGAATGTTTCAGGGTTCTAAAGTATGACATCGAAGCTGAACGTCTTCCAAAACCTGCCCAAGGGGAGGATAAGGTGCATTCCCTTCATGATTGAAAATTTAACTTTTGTTGAAATGGGAAATCACAAGCGAATAAAAGTTATGATGATAACATGTGCCTGGGAATGAACAGGAAATGTAGACTTAGTGAATGTTATTGACAAATTTGATTTTAATTGACTGCTTAAATGTGGGGTTAGTATCTGTTTTTAGTTGTCAGTTTTATACATCGTATAAAGTTGCTCACATCTGTGAATTTTGTGTTCAATTTCTAGAGTTATATTTTGATGGTTGTAACTGTCGTAGAATTTGATTTTTGGAAGTTTGATATATTCCTTTTTCCTTTGAAACAAAGAAAACTATTTTATTGTGTATTTTACTCCTTGGATACTTATAGTACATTGTGTGACACTGTCCTTGGCTTCCAAGGGTGATGCTCATCTTATTGTTATTGTTATTATTATTATTATTATTATCGGTGGAGTTTCAACCATTGCACTCTTTAATTACATTTCTCTCTTTTGGTGGTAATGGTTATATATTAGGTTGTTAATCATGAGAAAGTGGTTTTTGCAAAACATCACTAAATTAAGTGCTTTTGAAAGTACGTCTCATTCGGTGCTAGATTTAATACCCTTGAAATGACGTGGATTCTTATTGGAGTAAACTTGTTTAATGCACTGCTTCTTTTTGTCTTTTGAGCAACATGTGATACCGAGTAGCCTGCGTTGTTAACTGCTGGGGCTTTTGATGACATGTGCTTTCTAATTTGTGCTAGAATTTTGAATGAAAAATAGTTTCATAGGACTTCATGGTCTTAGTATTATTTTACCTCAATTTGCAACAGTTCAATCAATCTTTAATAATAAACCTACATGAATAGCAACTGCGTTGGCCTTGGAAAAGAAAAAACCTCTAAGAAAGTCCTATCCCAGATTATAGTTTGAAAAATCCAAGAGAAATCTAAATTTGGAGCTTACCCATCTTAGTTAATGATATAGGTGAATGTATGTGTTTTATTTTATGAGAATTGTAACTCTGTGCTTCTTTATCTAGAATCCTGCACAATTTAAAGTTTTCTTTGTAAGAGAACATGAAATTTGGTGTCTTTATTTTGGACTAAAATGAAAGTAGCTTGTGGTTACATTATTGATATACCTAATACGTGAGCCGATGAGCAGTGTATTTCATCTTAAATTTAATGTAGAAGGTTCTCACTTCTCATAAATTTATAGCGGTATAAATATTCTATCCTATTGCTGCTATTAAAAGATTAAGCCTTTAATTCTAAACCAATCATTTTATCCTTTTTCCCACTTATTTTCCCCAGGATACTTAAAGTCTTTGTGTCCCTCTGTTATTGCTTTCTTGCCTTACCACAATTGTTATTCAAACACGGTATTAGCATTTGAGAAAAGGAAGTTGTCAAGTTAAATTCTAGAGTCAGTTATAACTTTGACCAATATGTTGTTGATTTATTGTTTATGATGTAATCTGGAATTATTTTCTGTTCTAATTTTTTAGGTGAAATTTGGCTTTTATTAATAAGAAAGTATCAGTTATCTGAAGATGTAAGAAAGCATCAGTTGGATATATGATGCTAAGGACCTATTTGGTATATAATTTAAATGCTTTTTTTTTGGAAACTAGGGGGCAGAAAAAATTTATGAATTGCATTTGATTGAATTGAGTTGAAATGGTTTCATAATAGTTCTGGATACAATTTTGGAAACTAGTGTAAGAAAAAAAAGGGGAAAAAAAGTTTTTTTTTTCATTTTTCTATTTTTATTTAAAGTTGAAACAATTTTCGAGTAATATATTAAATCCACTTTTACATATGAAAAATATGAAGATACTAAACCATTTTTAAATATTGTATTGCAGGCGTTTGAGCTGCAATATTCTGTTTGTTTTTATTTTCTTTTGTTAATTTTTATGTGTTAATTAAGTTCAGTTTTTCTCTTCAATGGGTAGGGTTACAGCAGAACCAGAGACTTGGACAGTGAAGCACTGTTGGAACAGTTGCCTGCTTTGCAGCAATTGTTGCATCGTCTTGTTGGTTGCCTGGTACTTATTTTAAATCTTCTATAACTAATTTTCTCTCATACTCATGAATATGGTTATCTATTTTTTAAATAATTGTTCATTTTGGACATTTCTTACTCGTATTATCCCCTCAAGGATATAAATCTTTGTGGTTACAATACTTCTGCAGTCTGAATCTGTTCATTGTTCATTTTAGCATTTGTGAATGAATAAATGAGGATGCTTCTCTTGTCTTTGCAGCCAGAAGGTTCAGCACTTCATAATTATGTTATACAGTATGCTCTTGCTCTGGTATGAATGCTATCTTTATCCTTTTCCCTTTTAGGTAATTTTACCTTTTTTATCACCTTAAGATTTGCCTCTATACCACCCTGTACCTCTGTGTGAATGTGTACCACTGTGATCCCAAGGTAAAAGGTCCTCCTTTGTGGGACCAAGTTATTAACCTATATACTGATTGATTGAGAGATTATTGCATAATCCAATACTTCGTATCTGTTCCTGGGAAAATCTAAAAACTCAAAAAAAAAAAAAAAATTAAAAAGGAAAATTGAACTTTTTGGAGAGATGAAAATAGAGGGATGGTCTTACATGTGTGATTTTTGAAGTAATGCTTTCAATATTTGGATAATAAAGATTGTTGTACTTATGTGATTAGGCCTGTTAGATAACAAAATTGTTGTTGTTTTCTCTAGCATTTATTTGTAATGTACTTATTTGTTTATTAAATCATTAATCAATAGTAGCGTAAAGAAGTATTCTTCATGGTAGAAGATGTATAATAAAAGAGACAAAAAATTGCATAACTGATTAAGGACATTATTCAAGATTTTTTGACCCTGTGAGTATACAATTTTCAGGTATTGAAAGAGAGCTTTAAAATTTATTGTGCTATTAATGATGGAATCATCAATCTTGTTGATAAGGTAATTTGGATTGGTCAATTATGCAAGAATTATTTTGTTTTAGCTAGATGTTATTATGCTTTCTGTTTGTCTTTGCTGTTAAGCTTTGATTTCCTTGCAGTTTTTTGAGATGCCAAGACATGAAGCTATCAAAGCCCTTGATATCTACAAACGAGCTGGCCAGCAGGTTATGTAGTGCATTTCTTTTGTCTAACCTTAATATTAAGTTGACTATATAGTTGACAACCTTCATATGCATTTCGATAATACTTTTAGGGTATGTGGTTTGGATAATCTTTATTATCAAAATTGGAAGATTATTCCAAAAATAGATTGCTTTGAAGATTAATGGGTATAAATTAATATTGTGTTTGGGTAAATTGACATGTATAATAATAAAAGAATATTGAAATATTATTTTGCTTAAATGTCATTACTATGTCAAACTAAATTTATGAAGTATCGGTAAAATTGTTTAAAAAAATAAAATAAAATCACTTTGGTGATTTTTAATACCTAAGAAAAATGTGGGAATCCAATTATTCCTATATTACCTATCATGTCATATTGGTAATAAAAAATTACTATAATATTTTATTATCTAGCGAATCAAACAAGATAATGTCAGTAATAAAAGATAAATTATTAAAGTAATTTATTATACACCCTTATGGTATTAATTATACTTTTTAGGTTCATGGCCACCTAATATATAGTTGTTTTTCAGGCTGGGAGTCTTTCTAGTTTCTACGAAATTTGCAGAGGATTGGAACTTGCTAGGAATTTCCAGTTTCCTATTCTGAGAGAGGTATTGATCCTGTAATATCAATAGAATAGTTTGTTTTCATTGTTATCTTTTTGCAATTAACGTCCATTAATTTTTCATTTTCCTTTTCCAGCCACCACAGTCTTTTCTCACAACAATGGAAGAGTATATAAGGGAGGCACCCCGGGTGGTTACTGTTCCTAGTGAGCCATTGGTAGGTACAAATTTAGTGATGTATATAATACAGTGTTTTGCAACTTTAATTTCCCTTTTATTACTATTATTATTATTATTTATATATTTATAGGCATCTGACTACCTTTATCATTTTCAAGAACAAAAAGGAGTCACAAATAAAGGCAGCATAATGTTAAGAGTGTGAGTGAGAAATGAGTGTAAATTGTCAAAATCTCAGAACGTGAACAGTTTTCTGATGTGATTGAGGATGTCATTTACATTAAAGCTAAAGAAATGGTACTGGTGTCCCATATTTTATGGTTGAATACTGGCTGGTATATTAAGAAACATATGAAGGAAGATCAGGGCTAAAGTAAGGGAGAGTTGAGGCGGATGAAGAGTGTTGAAAATGGAATAAATTTATTTGAGACAAGTATGGTAAGTTGAGGAAGATGAGAGTTTCTTCAGGCAGTTTTGCAATGTGAAACAAAAGCATGATGTTGCCCTCAATGAGAAGGAATTGAATCACACGTCCTGGGGTTTTTGC
Organism: Mangifera indica; assembly: GCF_011075055.1. Taxonomy (NCBI): domain Eukaryota; kingdom Viridiplantae; phylum Streptophyta; class Magnoliopsida; order Sapindales; family Anacardiaceae; genus Mangifera; species Mangifera indica. The sequence continues at coordinate 1,023,819 of NW_025401096.1, read as the reverse complement.
ACTACTGGAATTATAAGTTGAGAAATGATGCATGTTGAGGATTTCTTGATTTTGGCTTGACAATAGTGAAGCAGATACTTAGTGCCATTAACTCACTCTAGTTCTCTATGCTTATTTTCCCGAGTATTGTTTTAAGAATGTATGTTCCTGTAAGACTAACTTGTGATTATTGACAGCTACTAACATACAGACCTGATGAAGGTCCTTCAGAAGATGCAAATATTCCTAGTGATGAACCTGTGCCTCAACCTGTGGATGAAGTCGCTGTCTCTAGTATGGAGGTTACACCTCCTACTCCATCTCCTCCTCCTCCACAGAACAACAATGATTCTGCAGATCTGCTGGTAATCGATATTGGGTTTGGTATATTTGTTCTCAAAATATACCATTTTTTATAACATTTTATTTTGTTTACCCATTCTGGTGGGATCAGGGATTGAGCTTTGCCGCACCTGACGCATCAGCAATTGAGGACAGTAATGCCTTGGCTCTGGCCATAGTGCCATCCGAACTTGGTAATGCTAATTTATTGTTGTTTTTCTCAACAGTATTGCCGACTTGTGCTTCTACAATTTTTGTTGCTTTTTATGTTCATCAAGAGTATCCTTTTCCTTTAGGTGCTAGTACTCCAACGTTCAATTCACAGTCGGGTCAACCAAAAGATTTCGATCCTACTGGATGGGAGCTTGCCCTGGTCACCACACCAAGTACCGACATATCTGCAGCTAATGACAGAAAATTGGTATGGCCTTCTTGTGGTATTATCATGAGTCTGTCAATCTGCAGTAGTGGGTGTAACCTAGAATATTTTGCATTTTTTAGTTTGAAAATATTCATTAATTCTTTTTTTCTATAGCCATAGGAAGCCTTAGTTAAACCCAAACTTGTAAAAATTAGCAATAAGGTTTGATCCAAACTGAGCCAGTTTAGTTCAGTGTTCGGTTTGATTCGAGCCAAATTCGAGTTGGAGTTTCAATTTGACAACTAATCTTGAGTCTGGCTCAAATCTCTTGCCGGCAACACTGTTTATCCCGTCAATGAGATCTCAAGCTGGACATTATAGATTCAAGCTGAGTTTGAGTAGCCCATGTTTGGATTTGAATTGGCTTGGCTCGAATCAAGTCTTGGGAAGTGTCTATTTTCCTAATGTTGTCAATTGATGCTAGGCTGGTGGACTGGACTCCCTGACGCTGAACAGTTTGTACGATGAAGCGGCATATAGAGCGCAACAGCCTGTTTATGGAGCGCCAGCTCCAAATCCATTTGAGGTGCAAGATCCATTTTCCATGTCGAACACAATTGCTCCCCCTCCTTCAGTTCAAATGGCAGCAATGTCTCAGCCACAGACCAATCCCTTTGGACCATATCAACCAACCTTCCAGCCTCATTTGCAGCCATTGCCGCAGATGCAGCCACAGCAACATATGATGATGACCCCATCAAACCCATTCGGTGACACCAGTTTTGGGACACTTCCTATGAATCCTGCAGCTCATCCGCAAACAACCAATCCTTTTGGCACACCAGGTCTTTTGTAATGACACGCATTGAAGCTTCTGAAATGTGTAGTAATTTTTCTCGGGTGCAGTTGGTTTTGGCATTTTTTGTTCCAAAAAATTGGTACATTGGGGCCTGAGTTGATGGCTTGTCTGGGTTGTCTGAGTGGATAGTAAAAGATGTAATAATAATTAGTTGATATATATTTTTTGTCCATCTTCCGCACTGAAATAAATATTTTTTGTCCATCTTCTCTTTACTGAAGATCTGATGAGATTCGATGTGACGGTGCTGATGTGGTTGATTCCAAACCTAAAATTTATTCTCATATTTTGGTTAGAGCTTCTGACTATGTTGTTATATCAATTGGGGATGGATGATATGAACTACTTAAGTTTGAATTTATATTTGGCTCGAATAAATTGAACTCAAGTTAAAATTCTAGCACTACTTAATTGCGAGTGCATGTCAGGTAATCTTCTTCTTAGGTGGTCTTACATTTTCTTCTCTGTTGATCTCTTTTCTTATTTTTCAACGGCAGAGACTCTTTGTTTTTTTTAACGATTTATCTTTTTGTGACAATTTTTCTTTTTTGCTGATTCAGTATCATTTTCTATTTTGGTTCAAATGAGTTAAATTCAAATTGAAGGTTTTAATATAGCCCCAGTTTGAGTGGTTGCAAGGGAATTTTCTTCTCCAAAGATCTTACTTTTCTTTTATTCTCCACGATTTTTTTTTTTTCATTTTTTTGCCTTTTCATTTGGTAATTTTTGCTCCTCAATAATTTGTTGTGGTCTTCTTTGATATTACTGTTTACCCATTAATTAAGTCGAGCTTGATCTTGAGTTCATCTTTCTGGCTTTGAGCTGAGTTTAAGTCATTAATTGTTCGGTATGGTTAAGTTCAAATCCACCCGGAACATTATAAATTATGATCCCGGAGATTGGCTTACCCATAGAAGAAAAAGGCAATTGAATAATGATATTGGGCCATTTCCTCTTCATCAAACCAAGATTTAAAAGATAAATCGGATTCTGTGAGTTCTGTGCTTGAGATATACGACATGCTAGAGGGGCTCCATCAATTTCTGTGAATTAGTTCTAGTTTTCCATTGGATACCATTCCTAGTAAAGAACAAAAAGATGCATAATAAAAATTGTGATGGGCAAGTTATTGATACAAAGCTATAAAAATAATAATTAAAGAATAACACTTCATCTACAAATATTTTTTAATAAGTAAAAATAAACTAACATATCATCATATAATTAGAAGAAATTAAAGATGAATAGAAGAAAAATTATAGAAGAAGTATGTGAAGAAAAAAATTATCGGAGAACTTGAATCTATCAATGACTTTATTATGATGATTTGTTGAATTTGAGCCGATTTGACTCAATCAAGACCAAATTAATTTGATTCAGATCTAACCCTACCCAAAGTAAGAAACTTAGACATCCAAAGGAATCCCAACCCTAGGCTCTTGTGGAATCACGGGCGTGCAACACATGTGCTTTATAATTTTTTACATGCTTCGGAATTATCATGCAATGTTTCTTACTGGGGAATCTCTTTTTTATGTTATTGTTATGCATGCTTCATAATAGGATTGGCTCAGTCACTTTGCTTCTTGCTTTACATCAAAACATGTTGGTGCCATCAAAATTTCCCTTTTTATTCTTTCAAAAAAAAAAAAAATAATAATAATAAACAAAATTTTCGATTGGATTAGGGAAATGTATAATAAAGAGAAATACTGAAGCTTCTTTTTTTTTAATTTGGTCCGTTTTTATATTCTTAAATAATAAAACTATATGCACCCAATTTTGAATATTTAATTGAATATTCAATTAATATATTCATTATATGATTAGAGGATTTTAAATTAAAAATCAAATAATACTAAATCATATAATGACGTATAATTTGAATATCCAATTAGATATTTAAAACTGAATACACATAATATTGCTTATTGTAAATATAATTAAAAAAAAGGCCAAAGGACTTATTCCAACCCAAAGTATCTTTTTATCTCAAGTCCCTACCTCTTAACTTTGAAAATCCTAAACACTTATCCATGGGTGGTTAAAATTAATGGTTTTAGAGGCAAAATCGTTATTTTATCTGTAATATTAAAAATAAAATAAAATTTAATCTCCTTTCCCCTCCTCCCAAACTTTTAAAACTAAAAGTTTCCCTATAACCCAAGTTTTAAAAAATGACATTCCTCCATAGAGTTTAGTTTCCATATCTCCGACACCAAATCTGACATCATCTTCGGCAACGAATATCTCTTGATGTCTTCTCTCCCCTTGGCGGCCGAGCTTCTCTTATTTGAAAACTTAGACGATATCAACTGATGCCAAAAATAAGATGAAGACAAGATTCGATAAAGATGAGAGATCTTGTCTTTATCAGGGAAGACGAGATCTCGTCTTCGTTGGGGAGACGATGTTTCGTTTTTTCTAACAAAACATTGTCTCTTGTTGGGTTTAAGACTGCCAGTCGAAGGGGGAGATGATAAGAGAGCAACCGTCGGAGGAACAAAAAGGGGATGCCATCAAAGAAGCACTGAAGATGACGTCGGAGTTTGAAAACTAATCCTTGAGGGAGAGGGGGGGAATGTCATTTTTTAAAACTTGGTCTATCGGTAAAATTGTTAGTATTTAGAGTTTTGGGGGAAAAAGAAATAAAATTTTAAGGGTAGAGTTTCGTTAACTTTAACTGCTCATGAGTGGATAAATGAAAATTTCAAAATTAAGGGGTGGAAACTGAGATAAAAAGATACTTTGGTGGGAGATAGTCCTTTGGCCTAAAAAATATATTGCATATTTTTTGTTTTTGTTTTTAATAATCTATGAATTCCTGAATTTTTTTACAAACTCGAATTCAAATTGGAACTCTTGTAAAACCAACAATTTGTAGGAATATAGGTAGATTTGATCAAAGTTGAGTCAAGTCTAAGGTTAGTTTAAGTTCTTATTGAATTTGTAATATTTAACTTGAGTTTATTTAAGTTAGTTTAAGAACTCTCATCAAGGTGAACAGCGTCACCAGAAGAATAAATAATGTCACTAATAGATTAATCAATATTATTGAAGGGACAAACAAGTTAATCTTAAATTAAGTTATCGAATTTAAACTCTAACCCAAAGTTGACTCGTTCAATTTAAATTGTGGATTCAAATTAACTCGGTTGAGATCAAATCCAACCCTATCTAAGAAGCATTTGTAGGAATACACTATAGGATTTTGATAATTAAACTAAGAGGTTATCATATACTCTCATGATTATATAGAATTAAAGGCAATTTTCTAAATTTATAGAATTAAAAAACTATCAAGTTTTAAAACAATAGTAACATTCTTCTTCTCTCTCTCTCTCTTTTTTTTTAATCTTTTTCCTTTTTAGAGGAAAAGAGATAATTTTAAAATTTACAAAAGCCGAAGTATAGGGGGGAGAGGGCCGAGAAGCTTAAAAAAGTAAGGCGAAAAGTAAAAGAAAGAAAACTTAGGGCCCAATGCCCCCACAGGCCGCAACCCACGACTCTCAAAACCATCTCAATCTTCATCATTACATTCATAATATCCATTTGGGTTTTTCCTTTCCTAATTTTTAATTTTAAATATTTTATAAAAATAATATTATATGTTTGTATTTTATATACACAAATATATATATATATATATATATATATATATATATATATATATATATATATATATATATATATATATTATCATACGATTAGATATTATTTTATCTTTAATTTAAAATACTTAATAATATAAAGACATATAACTGTGTATATATTTGTGTACCTAAAATAAATATATATATAGTTTTATTGATTTTATAAATAATATTATATGTACAAATAATATACATAATTTTAACTACAAATAATAATATATTATCATATGATAGATAATTTTATATTAAAATAAAAAAATATTTAATTATATAATAAAATCTTATTATTTATATACAAATTATATATATTTTTTATACATATAATTTTATCGATTTTTTAATTTCAATAATGTAACACTTTCGCGTTACATCAAGCATTAAAACCTTAACTTACAAAATTACGAAATTACTTTTCATTAATATTAAGCGGAAACATACAAAAGATAAAAAAACAAAAACAAAAAGGTCTAATCATAAAAATCAGAAATTATAAGTAGTCTTAATACAACATAAACATAAAACAAGGCTATAAGAACTATAACGCCCCCATGTCGGCTCCATTTAATACTTAAATAAATTCTTAACTTATACCTAGACCTAGTAGTTGATGTCATTAAGTTGTGTTTATACGGTGTTAATTCAGATTTTATACCAAATAATTTAAACTTAAATCTGATCTAAAATAGAATCATGTCAAATTTTTTAATCTTAAAACGAACAAAAAAAATTTTCAAATTGATTTGATTTGATTCGAATTAACTGAAACTATGTAATAAATAAAATTATGTTAAAGCACAATATGTAATGACAAGATTTGCTAAAAAAAAAAAAAGACATTTTCTCATGAAACATTGTTTTGTCAAAACTCAATTGTTTTATTTCAAGTTTATACTAATAGTTTATTTATTGTCTATTTATATGATAAATTATAAAGATAAAAAAACATAATATTATAATCAAGAATCTAAATAAGTTTACAACTTTAGCTTCAAAATAATACAATTGATAATCAACGAAATTAACAACTACTAATCAAATATTTAAGAAATTTTATTTTCAATTTATATGATTAAATGTGACTGACATAAATATTAAAACCATTAACAAATACACAAATATGAAACACCAAATATAATAAGTTCAAATTAGTAGCAGTTATAATACATTATCAAAACAAATAAACAATAAATAGTTTTTTACAAGTATGCCAAAAAGAGTTATTAGATTAAAGTGAATATCTTTGGATGATGTAGATTTGGTATTTGGTGATATAATGCCAATTTTTTTATTGATTCAAATTAAAGAATATAAATTTTGTGGATTGAAATTCTTTCTGTCAAATGATAAAAAAATAGAAGTTATTGAAAATTTTTTGCTGTTAATATGTCATGCAATATTCTGTTTAAAATTTTTGGATTAGTTTATATCGATTCGATTTGGTTTCATGTCAATCCTAATCTAACCCAATTTTTAAGGGTCAACCCGACCCTAACCCAAATTACTTTTTGTGTTAAAAATTATAACCCTAACTCAATTTTTTTTTATACCGGATTAATAAATTGTGTCAAATTTTGTCAAGCTAATTATACAACATACATTCATAACCTTAAACATATATAAAATAACATAAATTTATTTGAGACATACCTATGAGTGTTACAATTATTGATACTTGTATATGGTTGGCTAGCACAACTAAGTTTGATGAATCAATTGAAGCGTTATTATTTTCCTAATCATGGAAGAGTAATATTACATAAATAAGTGGTGGATATTAATAGGAATAAATAAAATGATATATTATCATATAATCAAGTGATTTAATTGTTTATTTTATTTCTAATTTAAAATCATCTAATGACAGATCATATTACACTCCTATGCAAATCTCACAAAAAAAAGTACGAAAAAGATATTGAATAATATATATAGACATCCCACATTGTTTGGGATGCCAACAAAAGATTTGTGAAATAGCATATGAACCATAAACTATTAAGACTTATTTTGGGTATAAAACCTAAAAGCAAAATTTTGATAAGATAATCTATTCAAAATAGACAATATCTTAACAATAATTTGGATTTTTCTGAGGATACCATTATACATAAAACATAATCATATAATAATCATCCTTATTCCAAAATTTAATTAATCATTTCTATTATACCATGCATGTATTTCATGAAAACCAGAGACGTCAATGGGCCGAGCCGGGCCGACTCCAGCTCGGCCCATTGGGCTAATGAGTCAGGTCGGGTCGGGCCCGAGGCCCAAACAATAATGGGCCTTCGGGCCGGGTCGGCCCTTTAAAATATAAAGGCCCAATATACTAACGGGCTTTAAATGGGCCGGGCTTTATTAAATGGGCCAGGCCGGGCCTTATTAAATGGGCCGAGCCAGGCCTTATTAAATGGGTCGGGTCGGGTTTTATTAAATGGGTCGGGTCGGGCCTTATTAAATATTTTAAAAAAAGTTTTAATTAAAATTTTTAAACACAAATTATTTTTCAATTATTAAAATCGAGGACAGTACCCCGAATATTTTATTTATAATCCCTCACTTATGGCGGAAGAATACCATGGTTACATGATAAAAAATATTATAAATTGTTAATAAAATACAAATAAATTAATTTACATATTGTATAAATTACAAAACATAAATAAAATTTATCTATTATATAATATTTATCTATTCATCTTCTACATCCAAATCTTTGAATTCTTCAAAGACATCTTCTGTCACACGATTCTGTAATTTAAAATCAGCTTTGATCCAATCTTTCATGCACATTATCGCTTCGACCATATTTGGATGTAAATTGGATCGTCTATCATCCAGCACACATCCCCCTGCACTAAAAGCAGATTCCGATGCTACAGTTGACACCGGAGGTGTTAGTAGATCTCGAGCCATGGTTGCAAGCACAGGAAAGGTTTCTGCCTTGTCTTTCCACCGTGCCAAAACATCTAGTTTTTCAGCATTATATCTTTGAATAATTTCAGGATAATGGTCAATATTTATATAATTGTAAAATTGACTATAATTTGTACTTTGACTAACAGTTTGTTTACTTTTGCGCAATAAAGACCATATGCGTGACTTTTTTTTACTTGAACTACCAGAACTTACCTCTGGTGCAGAACTTTGTCCAGTTTTTCCATATTTTTGTTCATAAATACTATACATATCAAATAAAAATTCTTGAACATATTCAACAGAATTTACATTGCTATTAATTGACAAATTTTCATTAATAACATCAAATAAATTTAGTACTCCATTAGTTTTTGCCCTAGGATCTAAAATAGTAGCTGCAGAATAAAGTAAAGGAATTTCACTCCAAAATTTTTTAAATTTTTGTTCCATTTGCATACATATATTTTGAAAAGCATCATGAGAGTGACGATATCTATGTTCTTTAAAAATATCACTTATTTCTACCATACTATATATTATAGAACAAGTTGTTGGATAATACACACCTGAGCAATGATCTGTGACTATTTTCAATGGCTCTAACAAGTTCATTAAAGCCATAGCTATTTCTCAATCTTGATCTGTCAAAAAAATAGGATCTTGCGAATCCATTGGTTGGGTATTGAAGTATCGTGTTATAGGAACTTCATACCCTTCGCATGCTTTCAACATGAGATATGTTGAATTCCACCTAGTGCTAATATCTATTTTTAATTTTTTCCTTCTTAACCCCATTAATCTACATAATTGATGATATGCTTGTACCCGTGATGGGGATGATGAAATATATGCAATGACATGTCTAATTACTTCTAAATGTTTTTTTGCCAAACTCAAGCTATCTTGAGCGATTAAATTAATAATATGACATGCACACCAACATGAAATAATTTTCCATTAAATGGAGGAGATAAATGATTATACATATATTCAATAACTTTATTATTATTTTTAGCATTATCAAAAGTAATTGAAAAAATAGAATTATTAATTTTATATTCGTCAAAAATATTTGCTAATGCACGATAAATTGAAAGACCACTATGTGGATATTCTAAATTTCTAAATGCAATAACTTTTTTGCATAATTGCCAATCCGAATTAATATAATGAGCAGTTGCACAAAGATACCCTATATATTGATTTGTAGCAGTCCATAAATCAGAAGTTATTGAAATAACACCATTAAAATTACTTAATTCTCCAATAATTTTTATTTTCATTAATTCATAATTTCTCAATATATCTGACCTAAGAGTTGACCTAGGAATTCTTCTAAATATTGGTTGAATACTATTTTGCATCATCCATTCTAAAATTTCATCTTCTGCATAACTAAAAGGTTGATCAGAAGCAACGACATACCTGGCCATGTAATCTCGCACCTTCATTTGATCGTATGTAAAAGTCGACATTTCTCCCATATGTCCAGAACCGCTCGGACCTCTTGTTGAAGTGGCACCTGGACCAACAGATCGCGATCTGGTGAATGCAATTTGTTTTTGTCCTCTAAGTTCATGTGGAATTTTTTTATAGTAATCAGTAACATGTCGGCGAAGATGTCCCCTCCCACTTGTACTTGCACATGTTAAACAAGAACCGCAATGTTTGTATACTGCTCGACGAATTAATTTCCCCTCTATTGTTTCCTCTATTCTATCAAAGTGTTCCCATACCATTGATGCTTGTTTTCTTTTTCTATTTGTCGAATAATGCGAACCTGTATCCGTACCACTTTCACCTGTTGGTGCTCCACCTATTCCACCTTGTGCATCATCAATAATATCATCAGTGCCAGCATGATAATATTCAAATGGATTGAATTCATTTGACATTGGATCCATTTGTAATATTTTGTAATGATAAAATTAAAATAAAATGAGATTAAAAATATAATAAATAGTTGAGATTGAGAGTTTGAGAGATTGGGAGTTTGAGAGATTGAGAGTTTGAGAGGTTGAGAGGTTGAGAAATTTGTAATTGTAATTGAAAGTGAAAATGAAAAATTGAATAGGTTTTTATAGGAAAAAATAAATTAATTAAAAAAAATTTTAAAAAAAGTTTGGCAACGACTACTGGCGCCAGTAGCCGTTGGCAGAAGCCGTTCTGCCTGGGCTTCTACCAGGCAGAAGCTTGCTTCTACAATTTGGTAGAAGCACCTTCTGCCATTTGGTAGAAGCACCTTCTGCCATTTGGCAGAAGCAAATTCTTGCTTCTGTCGCAAGGCAGCAGCAGCTGCCTTGCGACAGGATAGGCGGAAAAAATTTTAAAAAAAAATTTATATATATATATGAACAGTGTCGTGCCGGGCCGGGCCAACCCATGGGTTTAATATTAAAGCCCAAGGCTCGGCCTGATAAGCCCATGGGCCTGGCCCGGTAAGCTACAGTACCAGGCTGGGCTTTGTCGTGCCCGTGCTTTTTTTTGTGCTTCGGGTCGGGCCTTCATTCAACTCGGCTCAATTGACGTGTCTAATGAAAACTGAAAAATTATATTATTAATATGCATGAATTATAATATAATTGCAAGAGTTTTCAAAGAGTACCTTGATAGATTCTTCAAATAGATTTTGGAAGAACTCAAGTTAAAGAAAATCCTTTTTTATTTACTCTTGCAATTGAGACAAACTTCCTCCTTACATTGATGAGGAAGTATAACTGTGCCGAATTTCAATTGATTTTGAATCTGTGACATAATAATCAAGACTTTACACATGTCTAACCAGTCGACGCAAAATGATAAATATAAAGTTTTACACATGGCGTATTAGTCAACGCAAAATGATAAATTTTAATAAAAACACTAAGGTCTTTGTCTTTCACGTGTTTTATAATATTGATTTCATGGAAGTAAAGTTTCTAAGTGTCGACAGCATCTTGGGCATTGATTTGTTGAGTGTCGGTAACATCTCATCCTTCTATTTATATTCTGTTTATTGGATACATTTCGCGTCTTATATGTCGATCATTTGAAGGTTAGTCTCATCCTTTCCTCTTTTGGGCCTCAGACAATTTTAAGCTTTATCTATAGAGTCCATAAATAGTCCAAAGGCATTTTCGTTTTCTTTTTCCTCAGTTGGGATTTTAGCTTGGGCTTCAGCCTTGGCTTCTACTTAGGCCTTAGCTTCCTGAGTTAATATGAGCCGAAGAGTCTCCTTTGTTGTTTCCATTAGACTTTGTTGAAAGATATTTTGGATCCTAAATCCATCAATCATCTCTTGGAGTTGAGCTCGATTCCCTTTAAACAGAGTATCTTGAACTTTTGCATATTTACTTGGTAAAGTTACTATAATTCCTTTGTCCTTATGAACTGTAGTATTCCTTTGTAGAAGTTTATCAATTTTGGACTAGACTTGTTACCTATATAAATTCTTGTCTAATACCAATCCTTTTTATCAAGGTTATTTACTATTTGTTGTAGTGCATATCGTCTTATGGAGACATCTTCTCGAACCATTAATCCATACTATGGTTCTCCTACAACAAACTCCCATATCTACACAGGTTAAATATTATCATTCCCTGTATAGAAGAAGTAATAATGCAAGTAAATGTGTGAATCTTTCAATCTAAAATGCATAACGCTTGTTTTACTGTGTCTAGTATGTGAGGATCCACCATTGCTTCCTGTGCATCTATCTCCATTGCATTTATCCATCATCTTTTCAAGAGTTGTCTGCAGTTTCCTCTTCTAAAGAGTTTCCATGGAACATGCAATTTCATAGCTCTATTTGCAAAAACAAATAAACCTGCTAGAAGATCATTTACTTCTTCTTCTTACCAATGGGCGATTAATGTTTCCAATATAACTAGTTCTAAATAAGGCGTAGCAAAATTAGCTATATCTTTGGGTATCCTAGTTTTTAGAAAAAATTGTCTCCAAAGAATTGATCTCCCTAAGAGCTCATCTTCTTCGTAATATGCCTTGTCTACTTCTAACCATGCTAGCCTTTACATTAACTGACTAAGCTCTACTAGCCCTAAACCTGTTGCAGTGGTTATTCAGCACTGAACTTCTAAGTCATCCCGTAATGTTTTACTGGATTCTGTTAGTTTAAGGTTTTCAGGAAAGTCGAAGTTGTTTATAGTATTTATCATCTCCTATAACTTCTTCTTTTCCTTTTCCTACTTTGCAACAGTTTTATCCTGCCTCTGGGCAGTCTCAACCTTTTTAGGTTTTCCTCTATTCTTTTTGAAGTTTTTCTTCTTATTGGTATTTGCATTAATTTTAATTTCTCTATTTAATATAGAGTTTTTGTTACTACATTCGCCAATTTCAAAGTTCCTTTTTTTATTCAAGTTTCTCTTTCTATCAGAGTTAGCTTTTTGTTGTACTACTAGCTTTTGTATATCCACCAAGCTGCTTATGTTGGCTTTATGATACTTTGGGTTTTTCAAATCAGAATTTTTCATTTTCAGTGAATGAGGGCTTAGAATGTATTAATCCTTATGGTGTTGCAAGTTTTTTCTAATTTTGAACATAAAATTAGTGTCGTATATAGAAACAGTATTTTCTTTTAGTGTAGTAATTACCTATTTAATAACAGTGTTTAAGGGTTCTACTTTTTGTTCTTGCTTTTTTAGAGATTATGTTTTCCTATTTGGACAATTTCCTCAAATGGGTCATTGACCTATATTTAGAACAAGAGAGGTGTCTTCTAGTTTCCTTTTGATCCATTTTCTTGTAAGGGTTTGGATAAAAAGTCTACCACAAAATTAGATTGATTAGATATATATTCGATTTTAATGTTATACTCAACAAACCAAATTTGTCATCTAATTAATATAGTTTTTTCATCCTTTAAAAGAAGTTTCATAAATGAAGTTAAATACTTTGAATCTATCCTTAAAGTAAAGTATTGACTGATTACGAATAATTGAAATATGTCAATACATTATTTAGCAGCCAAAACGTTTTACTTATGAGTGGGATAGTTGATTTTAGCTACTGAGAATTTTTCTGATGCATATTGAACAATTTGTTCAATATTATCAGTTCCCTTGACTTTAAGAACTTTTTCTCAGTAATAATCAAAAGTATCAGTTTCTATCATAGAATCTGCATCTTTTGGTAAAGTTAAATATTGTAGGTTCTTAGACAAGTCTTTGGTTCGGATTACGCAGTTAGTGTCTTCAATAGTCCATTCCCATGGTACATTTGAACTTACTTTCATTGTTAATCCGTTTATAACCCTAGGTAAATTTAGGACATATTCCCTCATCTGATTCATTAGTCTAAGAAATTGTTGTAACATGTGTCTTGATTTTAACACATCAGAGAAGTCCAACAATTTCTTTGAAATATGGTATTGGAGTTGAATGCCTCCTCCTCCAAATTTTACTCCTAAGAATTTAACTTTAGTCTAGAACCACTCTATGTTTCGTTCAGATAGAATCATCTTGTTTTCAAGGAATCGTTTGGTCACTTGTTGTAGATGATTGATATGATCTTTCCTAGTTTTAGTAAATACTAGTATATTGTCTACGTAAACAACACAAAAGTCAGACAAGTCAAAGAAAACCTTGTCCATTTTCTTTTGAAAAATGGATAGTGCCTATTTTATCTTGAAGGGTAAAACTAACCATTCATATAATCCCTTTGGACATGTGAATGTCGTCAAAGGTATACTTTCCTCAGACATCTTAATTTGCCAAAATTCTGACTTTAGATCAAATCGAGAAAAGATTTTTCCAAACCTTGCTTTATTTAATAAAGCTGATTTGTTCAATATTTTATGGGCATCATCTATAGTTTTCCTCTAATTTGCTTTGCTCTATTGATCACAATCAAAGTGGAAGAAGAGTATGGACTATTAGTTTCCCATATTAGCCTTTTAGCTAGTAATTCAGGTATTTACTTCCTAAATTCCTCTTTTGTATCGGGAGAGTACCTTCAAGAGTCTATTTTGATTCTATCTTTGGGGTTTTTCAGTTTTATTTCAGCAAATATATCGTTCATGTCTTAAAGTTTTAATGGCATTTCATCAAAATAAGAAGAAAGTTCCTTTTTAAATCTCTTGATATCCTTGAGATTCAAAGAGTTTTCATGACCTCTATTTAATTCAAAGATTTCTTATTTTCTAAGGCATGCACCAGAAGATTCTTCTTCCAACGATCTAACTTGTGAAAACTTTTGGAATATCCTTTTACAGGTCATTCTCCTATTTTCTAGCTCAACTTCTAATATCCACAATTTCTCTTTTGATTGTATAGAGAATATGATGTGTTCAGTTTCTTGCCTTAATTTTTTGGGTCTAAAGCCATTTCTGACTTTAGTTATATCAGGTCTTGCTAGAATAGGAGTAGTATGTCTTGCAAGAATAATATGGTCATTATCTTGGATGAAAGACTTCACTTTTGCTTATCCTAACAAAAATGAGTTTCTAATAATAAAGTCAACCTCTAAGTAGTCTAATAATAAGACCTCTCTTAGGATGAACTTTTCTTATTTAATAGTATGGTTACATTATGGACAAATTCCATAATCACACTTTGTTCTCCATTAACAAATATATTCATGATAGGTTGTTCTAGATATTTCTATAGTTCCTGTAGAAAACATTATCTTTGCGTTATATATTTTGTCACTCCTGTGTCTACCAGAATATCTAAAGTATAAGGCTCATATTCTAGAAATTCCAATTCCGCTTAATATAAGTACCTATGGTTCCTTGTATCATTGCATGACAATGAACTTTGTGATTCATTATCATTCACGTTGATGAAGTATTTTCTTCTTCATATATTGGCATCCGTACAGATTTATGTTCGGTTATTTTCCTTGTAGAAGATTTCCTTGAAATGTTACTTTTAACATTCGAGTTGTCTAATCTTTCCTTTTCTAGTATATTGATCATTGGTGCATTTGGTCCTATCTCTTCTCTCTTTTCAGAAATTGAATTTCTTGGAGAGTATACATTCTTTGAAATTAAGTTTCTTGGAATTAGAAGAGTTATATCAACCTTATCACTAATTTCCATTTCCATCATGTTTGGCTACGGTGTAAATGTCAATACCTATTTCCTTGACCATGTTAATTGCCTTGGATTGACTACGGTAGGATTAATCAGAATAATTGAGTTTCATCTTAGGCAATGCACTTCTGTATTTGATTAAGCGTGTATTGATATAGAATTAACAGAATTTACTAATCTATATATCATTTTATATTGAATTGCTATTCCATTACTAGATTGTAATAAATCTTCCAATCCAGAGGTATGAATTTATAGTACTATTATCATTCTAAGGTTTGGATCTTTAAGATCGACCATTTATCCTGATCGGATCGTTCCATAAGAGTCTCCTAAAGCTAAATTAGCATGAAATTTTCCAACTAAAACTTTGGTAAATGTGGTCCATCTCTTATCTAATAATGCAACCTAGATAGGAACATTCATACCACCACGAAATAAGCCTTGTACACGAAATCAGTACAGCTCTTAGTTATACATAGTGATATTTGTTGTTTGCCTGTTTCATAAGATCATGTACCTTTCATAGTTAATCATCATTAGATAGGATGACCTCTCCCTCATTGGATTGAGTTAAGGCTACTCTTATAGGTTTTTAATGTATATCTTCTAGTCTTCAAGCCTAGAATATCCATCGTGAAGTTTTTTCAAATACTTCTTTTAGAGAAAACTTTGGAATTATCCATTCATTTGGGCTTACCAATATATCCTCATAACTAGAAGATGAGCTAAGTATAAAACTTGGGGATGCTATATTTTCTAAAGTTATGAGTTCCTTAACATCGTCGAATAGATTAGAAGGTGGCTCACTTAAATTTTCTATTCTATTTATAAAAATATTAAGTCGATGAAGAGTTGAGATTTCCTTTTCTTGTTTTGATGAATATTCTTTATCAATTGAAGAGGATTCCTCCGATTCTTCAAAGTATTTCGAAATCAGTTCATGCACTGATTGGTAATTCGAATTTTATCTCATATCCTAATACAGACTCATATTTTGAAGTTATAGTGCTAATATCTACATTAAATAGTTTAGTACTAGCTTTCTTTTTGGCCTTATTAGGACATTTATTTGTATAGTGTTCTGTGCTACCACATATCCAGTAACAGTCACAATCTTTTGCACTTTTGTAGAGGGACAAGTTGCACAATGCTTCTTGGCTCCTCTTTCCTTTGTAGTTAACAAAGTTTTCCTTGTCTTTCTCATAAATCTACCATGATCTGGTAAGTTAGATTTATTATAGATAGACTTTTTTCTCATAGTTTTAAAGTATTTTGGTTTAGATTTAAACTGATCCCTTTTGAAGAACTTATTCTTCTTCTTATGAGTTTTTCTACTTTGAAGTTTATCTAGTTTATTTTTATTACAACCATATTGTCTTGGGACTCCTTTAATTTAGTTTTTTTTTTTTATCAAGCTTAGCATTGAGACACCTAGTCCTCACAAGTTGCCTTACAACTTCGATTCTTCCTCTTAACGAATCAAGTATTTGATTCTTTTCTAAGAGTAACTTGAAGGTCTCGTTTGCTACTTTATCCCACTCATTGGGCAACTTTGGAAAAAGGTATTTTTCATCACCTCTTATGTTCCTCCAAGTAATTGATAAAAATATCATCTGTATTCACAAATAAAATTTTCAAATAAACATGTATTGCAAAGTTGAAGCTTTGTTAATGCTTCTTAAGCAACTACTTCTGCTAGGTTCCTATTAGATATTGTAATACTAGTAAATTCTCTAAAAAGCATATCTTTAAAAAGAGTGAAAATTTCATCTCTACTTTTTAAATCTCTCATCATATCCAAAATTCTGGTACTAGCCTCTAGACTCATCCAGAAGCTTCCTGTAGTGTAGACCGTAAGAAACAATATGTTTGTCCTAGGTCAAATGACTTATTCTCAACATAGACCCAGTTTACTGTTTCCTAATTTACAATTGCATCAGACACATTACTAACACAATCGATATTGAGGAAACTTCCATTAGACGAGATTTCCACCAATTTTGGTGTAGGTTGAATAAGTCATAAAGGTGTATTCAGGCTCTAAGATTTCTCGTAGAAATCCTTGAAAAAAGTGTAAGGCATTTTTCATTCTTTCTAAATGATCATCTTTAATCTCAGCTTCTCTAAGATTAGAGATTCGATTCTCTACATCATCTATTTTTTATCTCAAAGATATCTTTTTAAAAGTTTTTCCCTTTTCAATATTTTTCTTTTGTTTCTTAAGTTCCTCCTCGTAATATTTGCTAAGTTTATTAGCATCCGAAAGAGTTATATTCGGAAGTTCTTCTTCTATCTTCTTTTGCCTTCTTCTTTAGAAATGAAATATTCCTCTTTTACTACCTTCAAATACAGCTTTTTAGCTTTATCCCAATCTCCTTGAGACTCTTGAGCTACAAAGTTTGCATAACATGGTGGAAGACTAGGATATTTATTTTGTATGTTGGCAATGAATTGTTTAAGAGTTTCCTTGTCTGCCATACTTTTTTCTCAGTCAGGAAATAGGTTATAAGAGGTTGATGGTTCCTCAAGGTTCTGAGATTCTCCATACCAATATTCTATAACAGCTTCTGTTTTATCCAACCATTTATTTCAAAACTCTAATTCATAAGTTTCGATGGTTGTAATCCAAGTTGGTATAAATTGGAGTATTCGCCTAGCACCTTGTTGGAATGCCTTGTGTATCGCGTCAAGTAATCTTTTTACTCCTAACCATTCCAAATAGTCTTGTCGAATATCTGAATTCCCGTTACAGAGATCGAGCACACACTGCCTTATCTCTTGTTCACTATATCCTTCGATTGGACACACTTGTTCTATATCACTATGGGTTAGTGATATAGGATAGTTTCCTATCCTTATGATGGTATTAGAAAAGCCATAGTTATTGGCCAATTTTCTATGTTTGACCTATTTAACAAAATAATAAAAACACGTTCCAGAGTTATTATCCTTTGTAAATCAAAGCTTATCTTAGAGAGAGATTCCTCTATTTTAGTCAGCTCTTAACTTATTAAAAATATATGATAAATTATGTAATTTAGTTTCCTATCTAGATTTTCTATTTTGAGATTTAATTCCTCAAGTTTGTCTATAACAGTATTTAATAAACCTATAGCAGGTTTAATTTTAATTTCATGATTTAAATGAAAATAAAATTTATTCAAATACTTACTTCCATTTAGTTCATTATTCAAATTTTTATAATATTTGTACAAATGAATAATTTTATCAATATTTTAGCAGCCAATCTAGAAGGTTTTTTACACATTTAAAATTTTCATGCTTCAATTAACATAACCAGTTATCCATGTGAGTCTCCCAATTGATAAAATAATTTTTAATATAAAATAAATAATAAAATAGAAGGACTTACATTTTTCTTCTTTTTAAAAAATAAAAATTGTTCAACTATTTTAAAAGCCATATGTAACAATAAATAGTCTTAATAGGTCAAATATTTCCAGAATGGTGAATGGTCCAACATCATGTTTCATCCATCTAATTTGATTATTTTTTTGTTGGTTTGGATTAAATCAAAACCTATATGTAATGATTCTAATTAAAGTTACAATCAAACCAAATTGGTTTGGTCTTGAAAATCAACTCATCCCAATTCAAATTTGTTTAAATCAATTTGAATTAAGCTTGCGCTGAAAGGAATAACTTGTTTTTGAAACTGAATTGATCTAGAGTTAGAGGGAGTTCAATTTAGTTCCACTCATGATTTGGATGGATGGATTAATTCATTTCGAGCTTGACTCATAGCTTAATTCAAATCATGTCAAATAATTATCAGAATAACATTGTTTACCTATTTTTAGATAAATGACGTTATTTTGCCAATAAATTACAATTCAAGCAACAAAAGTGAACCAAGAATTCAAGCCTAGATTCGAATCAAGGTAAACTCGAATTATCCTTAATTTTGAATTGATAAACTAAAGTCAAAGTCAAACTATCCTATCTTTATTCGAATCAAATTAGAACTAAAGAATGCCCAAGCTAGTTTAGGTTCTTATATACCCCTAATTCCAAATATGATATATTTTATTAGAAAAAAAAGTGTGCACATAAAAATTTTAAAAATATTTGCAACTAAGAAATTTCATGAGTATATAAAAAAAATAAAATTTCTGAAATAAAAAAATTATCTTAATTTGATGCACCAGCCACTTGAAAATTGAATTCTCAAACATGCCTCTTGGATTTTGAAGCTCAATTTACAAAAGATTTGGACACTTCAACAATCTCTAATGCTTATCTCTAACTGAAAAGTTAGAAGTCAGAATCAATCTTCTATGATACAATTGAATCAATCTTTTATTATATAATTGTATCATATGATATATATATATATATATATATATATATATATATATATATATATATATATATATATATATATATATATATATATATATATATATATATATATATATATATATATATATATATATATATATATATATACTTTTCTTTTTATTTTCACATTGCATGATGCTTGAGCTAGCCCTACACCAAAATTATCTATTAAAAAAAAAGTTTTATTTTATGCACCATGTTATTCTTTTTGCTTAAAACAAAAAAATTCCATGTGATGCACTCCTAGAGGATATTCAACATTTATTCCTTCACGTAGGAGCACAGTTGTAGTGTAACCACGACCCCACTAAAATTTTATGAGTAATATTATATGTACATATTTTAAATATATAAAATATATTCAGAGATGATGTATAATTATGTAATTAAATATTATTTAATTTTTAATTTAAAATCACTCAATCACATAATAATGTATTATATATATATCTATTTGTATACTTAAAAATATGTACATATAATTTTACTGAAATTTTAAAATATATATTTTTATTATTTTTATTTTAATTGACAATTATATTTTTACACCCACTAAATATAAATTTTTAAGCTCACTAAATAATTTGTAATACTAAAAATGACTAAATTATTTTAATTTAGTAAGTTAATTTTATAATAAATTTAATTAGCTTAATATTTTGCCTCCGCTAACTAAAATTCATGACTACTCCCCTTTTAAGCTTTTGGATATATAAATAAACATAGGTCTTCTCCAAAATGATGCAAATGGAAGCTTAACACTGTTACAGTATTATAAAGAGTATGGTTGGGGAATTAGCAAAGGGTCCGGTTGTATGATTATACAATGAGATTACGCAAAAATAAAAGATTAAAAAAAAAAATACTTTGTGAATTGTTGGAGATTTCTTTATGACCACGCCAATTAATGTCCCAAAGGGCCCCTTTTTCGATTAAAATTCCAATAGCCAGTGACCGTGGCTCATAATTTTAGATCAAAGTCTGGTCAATTTAAATATTATTGGATTCTTTGTCACATGGTATTGGACCATTCTAGAAAATTTTGACCTAAAAAGACTATTTATTTAGTTTTTAATAACAGTCCAAAAGCATGTTAGATATGGCTTTTAAAATACTTGAACAGTTTTTTATTTTTCAAAAAAGAAAAAAAAAATGTTAGTCCCACCTATCTTATTTTTATTTTACATCAACAATTATTTTATTAATTGAGAGACTCATGTAGATATATTCAAGCAAAATCTAATTGATAAATAATTATTTTTAACTAACTTAGAAAAACCCTATAGATTGGCACCTAAAATATTGAAAAAATTATTTATTTTTTAATAGCTTTATTTATTTTAAAAATAACCTAGGTTGTATATTTGCAATTGAGAGATATGATAACAATGCCTGATAATTAATACCAAATAATATAAATTTTGGAAAAATCATATCCAAAAATAAACTTTTGAAATTAGAGAATTTAAAACTATGTAAATCTCATTTTAAAAACTTATGTTTTTCGACGTAGAATCTAAATCTCATAGCTTATAGTTAGGATCGTAACACTCAATAAATATTTTTGTTTCTAAAAATACCCAAAAAAAAAAGAATTAATTGATATTATAGATTACACATTTCAAAAATCAAATGGGAGTATGGGACCTTCTTTGGATGCAAATTCATGTGGAAAACACCTAATTTAAAGTTTATACTTTTTGGTCAAAAAATTAAAAGTATAAAGAGAGTTTTTTTATTTCAAATTAATTAAGGCCTTAATTCAGATTTAAACCCTAAACAAAAGTAAAAGAATCTAAACAATTCCAAAAAAGTGTTAAATTTTTTAATCTCACATTTCTTTTTTAATTATTTTTATGGCGATAATTAAAAAGTAAATTAAAGAAAAGCAAAAAAAATTGAAATTAATTTTTCATTTTGGATCATCAAATGATTCAAAAGCTCAAGGGCAAAATTGGAACAATAAAAAATATTGATGCAGAAATTTGCACTAATAAGAAGTACGTAATATCAAAAGTATGATTTTTTGCAAGTAAATGGTTATTGTTATTGAGTATCACGAATTGAATGAATAATGAGGTATTTTTAGAGTAATTCAATCCACTATTCGGGAGTTTATATCCACTATTATGTTATTTATATCTCTTAAGGAATGCCGACAAAGTAATAGTATAAGTTATAAAAAAGTTATCCATTTATATTTGTACAATTCTTGTGTAATTACATAAAGAAATAACTCATATCCTAGCATATTTAATATAGACCTTGTTGATTTTCCTTGCTATATTATCTCGAAAAGATAATAAATAACGATGCATGGTCCCGTATGATAAAAGACTAGAATGACAAATTTAAAAAATCATAAAAAACCAATATTTATTTTAGAGCAATATTGTATATACATATTTTTTATATATAATTTAGATACGCAAATGATATCTCATCATGTGATTATGTATTACTTTATCTTTAATTTCAAATTATTCAATCACATAATAATATATCATCTGTTTAAATAAATTATATATAAAAAATATATACGTATAGTTTTATTGTTATTTTTACTATCTGAATCACTGGATAAAAAGTTTATACCCGTATTCTAAATTAATCTTCAAGTAAATAATGTGTTTTATGTATGTAAATGATATATATGTTATTGTTTTACTGGTCACTTGTTGCACCTAAACGCTTTATTACTGAAGTGAATTTTCTTTTAAGAATAAGAATAACTGCACAATAAAAAGCAAAAGCATAAAATTCGGACATTATAAAAAGATTAATGTGATTACAATGTATAATTCTTTTATTTTTTATATTTTAGGAACGGATTTAAAGGGGATATAATATAAATCTTTAGAAAATATATCTTTGATTTTTAATATGAATATAATAATTATTTTTTATGAAGAACTACGTTACAATTTTCATTTTTTTTCTTTTTGGTGATAAAAGCAATGTGAATGTGAATAGAAATAACTGGGTAGTTGAATTTTTTATTTAATTTTTTTAAAGAAACTAATATTTTTATGTCAGAAGGAAATTAATAATTTCCACGTGTTGATGATGTGTGAGTTAGTCGTCCCCTACTCCAAGAAATTGTTTAGTTTCGTTCAAGCGTTCTAATAATTCTCGAAATTTATTAAATATTCTTGAAAATAAAATAAAAAAACCCTTAAAATGCCAAAAATATTTTAAGAATTTTAAGAAATGTTAGGAAAATCCCTAGGATGGATGACATAAACTATATACCATACCAATAAAATTATATATATTTATAATAAATATTAATTTATATATCATTTTTAATCTATTAATATACGATTAAATAATTTAAATTAAAGATTAAGTAACAAAAAAATTATAAAATAATAAATTATCATTTGTACCTAATTTAATATTTATACATTATCAATGAAAAAATATATATATATATATATTATCAATGAATAATATTATGTACACTTATAATAAATACTAATTTATATATTAATGATGAGATATTACAGTATGATTGAATATTATTTTATTCTTAAATTAAAATCGTTTAATCATAAGTGACACATTAATATTAACATTTAAATTAATATTCATTATAAACACACATAGTTTTATTGTTAGTTAATTCAATACTTATTACTAATCAATTACATAATATATGAATACTACATTTTAACATAGATTTTTAATTTTTTACCATGAACATTTGGTTGAAATAAACATTCCGAGTGACCCGATGTAGAAAAAATCTTGTTAAATAATTTTCCACAAATGTTGCCAAATAAATTTTGTGAAAAAATATTACTAATGGTGTATTCGGTTCAAACAATATTTTATTTGTTAAAATTGAAAATGACCACAAAAATAAATCGTTCGTATAATTTATAATGGGTATAAATTATAAAATAATTATTATGTTTAATAAACAATAATATAAAATATTGAGATAGAATTTTACTAAAACGTCTTTTTATATTAAACTAAATTAAATCAAAGGTGTGTGGATAATGTTGGGGTGAGGAGACAAGGTGAAACTGCAATAAAATAAAAGTGGGAGCGTTTGCATGAATTAAGGTGGGGAGGAAATTGTAGTAAATGAGAATAATAGGACTGCATAAAAGGTGTAAAAAACTATTTATGAGAAAGTTGTTGTTGGGGTCGTCAACGATCAACACAAGTGAATTAATGATAAAAGTTGACTTTCTTCCTTTAGATCGATCTCACAGGAACAACTTTAAGATATAGTAAGTAGATCCGATATAGGTTTTTTAAAGTCTATTGATTTTTATCTCCTTTTAGATTTACTTTCGTGAGATCAAACATATAAGTTTGGCTAAATTGTGAAGATCCCAACCAAACGATGTAGGTTCAGTGTTGTGCGAAGGGGGTGGCACGATAAAATGGGGATAATTATGTGCATGCTACAATGAGGGGATGATTCTATGTAGGCAATAAGTGGTGTAAGGGTGGCGAAAGGGTAATTTTGATTTAGAATAAAAATATTTTAATTTTAATAATAGTTTGAATAAGGGTAAAATAATTGTAATAAAAATATAGGGCTTAATGTTAATTTAATTGAAAATGGGGATAATTATATTTAGAATTTTAATAAATGGGAATACAATTATAACAAAATTAAATTAGCATCTTTTGTGGAGTGATCATCATATTAATATTTTATAATTTAATGAATCAAATAAATTAATATTAATAATAAAAAATAAATTATTGAAATAATTTATAATTACCTAATTCACACATCCCATAAAGAAAATGTTTCATGTTCGATCACATCTGAAATAAAAATTATAAATGAAAATGTTTTTTTAATCATGAAAATAATATAAAAATCAAAATTATACGAAAAAAAGGGCTAAAATGGGGGGAAAAAACTTAGACAGTGATTTTGCTTCCAAAATTGATAGACCCATTTGCTTTTTGGAATCAAACAGAGAATTTAAAGAATTAATTCCCAAACCATTTATAACAAATGCAATTGCCTCATTTAGAGACAGTTTAGCCTAAATATTACCATTTCATGCCACCAGGGCTAGATTCAAATTGAGCTGAGTTAGAGCTCGAGCTCAACTAGATTTGTATATAATAGAACTTGAGTTCATCGAAACTAAGTTTAAACTCAATTCGAATTCGATTTGACTTATTTGAAGCTTGAATTTTTAACTAGTTTGTTATTAAAATGACGTCGTTTTAATACATATTGATCAAAATAATATTATTTTGTATCAAAATTTTTAATTCATAAATTTGAAGAATAGCTCAAGCTTGAAAATGTTAGCTCAAGCTTGCTCGAGTTTATGTAGAATTAGCTCGTTTTAAGCTTATTCAAACTGATTTTAAATTCAAACAAGTTCACTTTAAATCCAACTCTACATATCACAGAAATGAATAAATGAAATCATTTCATCTATATCATGTCATTTTCTCGTTATTGGACTTTTTAAGTCAACCAAATTCGCAACCATAATTGGTAATTCTTTGAAAATGCGTAAAATTAAATTCACAAAATATTAAATATCAACTTGTTAAAAAAATAATGAAATTTTACTACAAAATAAATTTGAGATTGCATAAAAATTATATGTTTACAAGTAACATTGAACTCGAGTCAATTTGACTCAATTTCAAATCCATATTCGATTTATACTAATTAAACTCAAGTTAAAATTTCAATTCAACAACTCAATTTGAGTTCAAAGGCTCATTAACTGTATTAAGGTTGTTCTTCTTCTTCCTAAAGTTATTTTTTATTATTCGAATTAACTTGAGTTTAAATTTAAATTATTCATTTTAGATTTAAGCCAAGCTTGTACTAATTTTTATTTAAGCTTAATTCGATTCGATTCGAATCAAACAAAAAATTTTGAAATTATATAATTGTTTTTTTATTAGGGTTAAAAATTAAAAAAAAATCCAAATTGTGAAAAAGCTTGAAGAGAAAGAAACAGTCTTGAATGATGGGGAGGAGCACCTGGCATCCAAAATGGGCCCCATACTTTACTTTGAGTGTGGTCCACCTAACTCATATCCATGCTTTGTTGGCCACCATCCTCCAAGTGAAAAATCAACTGGACCCCTTAAGTTTCAGGATCTGTTGTAACCCAGTTACTCTTTCTAAAATTTAAAACAACCCTCAAATTTAAATTAATTCCCCAAAATTTATCATATATTTAAAACCTAAAATCCAAGCCTCAACTCTCACATACAAAATTTTGTTATCTAATTTACTCACTGCGGTTGTGAGAGAATAAATAGAAATGACAAAGTGTGGATTCTATTTCAGCTCAAACAAGAATAAGTTTAAGTTCGATTTGAATTTATAATATTGGGTTCAAATTAGTTTAAATAGGAAATAACAATATTAGAAAAAGAAGGAAAAAGAAAAAAATGATCCTTATAAAAGAAGATGATAAATTGTCAAAAAAAAAAGAGAAAAAAATCTAATAAAGAATCGTTAATGAACTCTTGAACACTAACTGAATTGTGAAGTTGGAATTTCAAATTAAGTTCAATTCTTTCAACTCAAATATAGATTTGATTTGAGCCAATTAATTAAACTCATAACCACGTTGAAGATAAATTATATTTTTTAGGGACGATAATGTAATGTTTCTCGATGGTAATCTAAATTAAAATATAAAAAATTTCAAAGAAGGAAAATAAAATAAATGTATATAAAAATTACTTTTAACATTTTTATAAATGAAAATTTCAATTTTTTTGCTCAAGTGCAAGGAGAATTTAAATTTATGAATGCGAATTTTAAGGTTGGATTTTATAAAAATTAACTTGGAATAAGGCCTAATTTACCATCAATTTAAATTAAAAAAAATTGTTAATTTAACATAGAATTTTATCTTAATTAACTGATTTTATTAAAACTCAAATTCAAATTAAAATAGTTTGGATCGAAATCACTCCTAATAAATATGCATTTTTTCATTTAAAAATAAAAGATTCGATAAGGTAATCTATTTCTTGTTGAAGTGGTTGATTCTGTGATACATAAAAAAACATTCTTTAATTTTCCCTGACTCAATAAATAGTTGAGTCTTCTCAGTCTGATTAAAGCCTCTTCCTTTCCCATTTCATACTCAATTTGTTCATCTTCTTCAATTGCTATCTCTTCATCTTCTCTCAAAATCCCTTTTTTTTTCTTTTGGTTTCTGATTCTCATCAGTATTAGATCTTCTCTTTTGTCTTTTTTCACAGCCTGTAAATTTGCTCTGCTTTTGTACATATCAAGAAACATCGTAAGCATCAATGGCGGCCAACAAATTTGCAACCATGTTGCATAGAAACACCAACAAGATTACTGTGATTCTAGTCTATGTACTTCTTGAATGGGCCTTGATCGTTCTCCTTCTTTTAAATTCTCTATTTTCTTATCTCATCGTCAAATATGCAGAGTATTTTGGCCTCAAAAAGCCCTGTCTATGGTGTTCGAGGCTCGATCACATCTTTGACTCCTCAAATAAGAAGGATTCTTATAGAGATCTTGTGTGTGATGATCATGCTAAAGAGATTTCCAAACTGGGTTTCTGCTCAGATCATCATACTCTATCTGAATCAAAGGACATGTGCGAGGGTTGCTCATCCTCGTCGCATCGCGAATTTTCGAAGGATTATGCTTTCTTTCCATGGATGAAGCAGATTGGACTGGTTCAAAATGATGAAGATGGTGCTCAAAATGGTGAGGTGGAGTCTAAATGTTCTTGTTGTGGTGTCAACTTGGAGAGAAAGTTTTACTCTCCATATGTGCTATTTAAGCCTTCTTGGGAGGTTTTGGATTATCCCCAAAAGGAAAATTTGATGGGAGAAGATGGAGACGATGATCGTTTTGATAAAAATAGATCGGATTCTTTGACCAACCAAGTTGAAGATGTTCATAAGATTGATGAAGATATGGGAATTTCAATTGAAGGGAGAGAATTGGAGATAGAGGAGAAATTTTCAACTAATGAAAATGAGAAAGTGGGTGTTGTTTTTGAGAAAGAACAAGAAACTTCTTCTATCAAGGAAGAAGCTTTTTTGAATGCTTCAATGGAGGATCCGTCTTGTGATGAGAGTAAAAATCAAGCAACCCCTGAAGGTGTGACCAAGCATTTGGAGTTTTACATAGATGGAGAGGATTGCCATTTGATTCCAGTTGAGTTGATGGATCCATTAACAGCTGAACTGAAAAGTGGGTACAAAGTGAGGGAGCAAGGCAAGGGAAATGGTGAAAATGAAGATGTTATTTTGGATTTTACCATGAATGATGTTGGGACAGAAGTTGATTTGGTAATGGAGAACAAAGAGAACAGGTTGAGTTCAAAAGAGGCAATAGCATCACTTTCAGCCTATGAAAGTGAAGAGCAAACTAAGGCTATGGTGCTTGAACCAGTGGAAGAAGAGGATGAGTGGTCTTCATTTATACAAGCAGAAGTTGGAGATTCAATCAAAGACGGGCACGAAGAAGTTGCTGTTGCGCAAACTCCTCAAGATGATGCTGAGGCAAGTGAGGAAGCAGCAGGAAGAGATGTGGAATTGGAATCAGATTTTAATCAAGGTACATTATAAGTTTTGTTTGGTGGAAATTTTATTGTAACTTTGTATGATGAAACTAGAGCATAAGTTAAGTAGTGTTGTTGATATATATGCAGTTTCTGATGATGCACTTCGAATGCAAAGTGATGAAATTGATAGCGAGATCTCAATAGGGACTGAGATTCCGGAGCATGAACCAATTGATGATGTTCAAAATGAGCATGATGTTTTTGCTAGTTTTTCTGAATTGCATGTAGATAATGATGACAATGGTAAGCTTAACCATCTTATATTGCAATTTTCGGGAATTACTGTAGTCAATCTTCTTATGTTGTTGATTTGATTTTAGGCTTTAAACAAGCTGAAGACGATAATTTAGAGTTCAAAACCATAACAATTGAGACAAGTGAAGAGGCAACAATGATCAATCATTTGTCAATTCCTTCCGAGGTTAATGAGATTGAAGAAGAGAAAGTTCCTGATACGCCGACTTCTGTTGATAGTCTTCATCAATTACACAAGAAACTGCTGCTACTTGATCGAAGAGAAACTGGAACAGATGAGTCCTTGGATAGTGGAAGTGTTCTCAGTGACATTGATTCTGGAGATGGGGTAATGACAGTTGAGAAGTTAAAATCAGCATTGAGAGCGGAACGAAAGACGTTAAATGCTTTGTATGCAGAATTAGAAGAAGAAAGGAGCGCTTCGGCAGAGGCAGCGAACCATACAATGGCAATGATAAATAGGCTTCAGGAAGAGAAAGCTGCGATGCAGATGGAAGCTTTGCAATATCAAAGAATGATGGAGGAACAATCGGAGTATGACCAGGAAGCATTGCAGCTTTTGAATGAGCTTATGATAAAGAGAGAACGGGAAAAGGCAGAGATTGAAAAAGAGCTGGAATTATATCGAAAGAAGGTTCAGGAATATGAGGCAAAAGAGAAAATGATGATGTTGAGAAGGAGAAGTGGAACTTCATCTGCTTCTTGCAGCAATGCTGATGATAGCGATGGTCTATCTATTGATCTGAATCTTGACGCAAAGGAAGAAGAGAGTCCTGAGAGCAACCAGGAAAGTAACAACCAGAACACTCCTGCTGATGCAGTTCTATATTTGGAGTCATTGGCTAACTTTGAGGATGAAAGGTTATCCATTCTAGAGCAACTCAGGGTTTTGGAAGAGAAATTGTTTAAGTTAAACAACATGGAAGAGCAACATTTTGAGGATATAAAATCAATTGATCATTTTCACAAAGAGAATGGCAATGGCTACACTGTGGATTATGATTTTGAAGGTGCAACAAATGGGCTAGCAAATGGCTATTTCAAAGAAATGAATGGGAAGCTTCATTATCAAGAAAGGAAAGTTATTGGTCCAAAGGCGAAGAGACTTCTTCCTCTTTTTGATGCAATTCATGCAGAAACTGAAGATGGAATTGTCAATGGACATGAACTAGAGTTTGATTCTGTTGTGTCACAGAACTCCTCTATCACAAAGTTCGAACTCGACATCAAGAGGCTTGCACTTGAGGAAGAAGTTGATTATGTCTATGAAAGGCTACACGCTCTTGAAGCAGACAGGGAGTTTCTCAAGCATTGCATCAGCTCTTTAGGAAAAGGAGATAAAGGAGTAAATCTTCTCCAGGAAATCCTACAACACCTTCGTGATCTCAGAAGCGTCGAGCAACGAGCAAGAAACATTGAAAATTTCACTTCATAGAAGCACAAATCAATCACAACTTCATCCAAAAACATTACAGGTATTACAATTATCATTTTTTACTTCTAAATCTGTTACATGTTCATTAAAATTCTGTGTTTGATAATTGCAGATTGTTCAAATTCTAGGACAAAGAGGCATCAAATGCACTTGCAACAGTGCAAAAAGTTCCAAGGAAAGTCCCTGGATGGAGAGGGAAGCTCCTGGTGATTAAAAGATCAGCCTAATGATCTTATCTTGGTGGACTACAAATGAAATTTGCAAGTCTACCCAGTTTTAATATTTCATTTTAATGGTTTTTGGTGTCAAAAGTGAACCCAAATTTTTGGTCGGTTGAGCTCATCATGCACTTTTTTTCGGGGAAAAAGGAGTATGATGAGTGTTATGTGTGTGTAGGATAGTGAGGTTCTGAAGGCAACCAAGCTGTCAATTTGTATTATGTATTGGGAGAAAAGGCCTTGAGGCTCAATGATCCAACAAAGATTCCAGTTTGTCAGGCAAAACTAGGATTTGTTTATTAGACAGATACAGACTTAGGGGGGTTAATATTTTAATCTTTTTTTATTCTCTTTTAATCTTTGCACATTTCACAAGGGGGTTTGTACTTTTGTTTATTATTATTTTGTATACTAAATGTATCCGCCGTTCTGTAAGTATATAAAGTGAGTGTTTGTTTATTCTGTTTTTGTTTGTTTAGTTTCCAAAGTCTTTAGGATGGATTCCGGTCGGTAGTTTGAATAAGGGAAACTTGAGTTAAAGTTTTAGTTAGAATTTGAGGACTCATTAACATTGTGGTATTAGAGCTCTGATGATTATTCATTTTTCTGGTGTTATTGTTTACTATCTAAATTCGAATGGACTATTCTGGATTTAAGTTGAACTAAAACTAGCTTTTGCTTAGATTTAGATTGGCTTGAATCTTCCTTAAGCCTTTGTGAAGAAGAAAATAAAAACAGAGTAGATTTAAAAATTATAATTAGGGCATTGCTTTAAGCATAAATAAAGACAATTTGTGGTTGGTAGAAACCAACAAAAGTTAAGCAATACATTGTAATTGCTATAAAACAAAACTTACCTTCGGTTCTAACACCACCAGCTTCAACACAAACAAATCTTTAAAAAAAAAGAAGAAGAACTCATTAGGGTTCATCGAGCAATAAATATTGAGTTTCAAGTCTCTTTGCGAGCAATTTCATAGTTGGAGATCATTGTCTTTTATTTTCTAAAGATAGATTTGTCAAGTTTAACTAGTGTTTAATTTTTAAGTCAACATTTTTTAGGTGTGAATTTGAGTGGATTTAAACCCAAACTAAAGCCAACTCAGACTCAGCTTCCATCTAAATCGTTTAACTTAAATTGGTAAACAATAATATTGGCAGAATAAACATTAATATTGGAGACGTGAATAATCACATTAGAGAAATGAACCGTCAATAAACCCTTAAACTCGGATCAAATTATCAAATTAAAGTTCAACTCAAATTTAGTTTGTTCAAACCAAATATGGATTCAACTCAAGTTTAGTTTCCACCACCTAAAGATTACATAATTCCGCAAAACCTTTCTTTTCATATATTTTCAAGGCAACCATTCTTTGTGGTCAGTCTCACTAATTTTCTTCCTGTCTAATTTGCAATCGTCCAAGTTGAGTTAAATTGGCCTTATTTGAAATTAATTCGATTCGATTTGAATCCACTATTAGATGAGAAACTTCATTTAGTAGAGCTTGACCACCCTTTTTGGGGAAGCATAGTCACCAAATTGATAAAACCTGAGAAAATTAGTCCTACAGTATATTGTTTGAATCTTCAACTTCAATATACAGAAATTTCACATATGAACCAATTATTGTACTTATGGTGGTAACGCATTCCAAGTTGGGTCAGAATCTTGTTCTAATTAATAAATTATCAACATATTATTAATAAAAGATTAATTCCTATCTACAACACGCCCTATAATTATCTTACTAAGATAACCCAAAACCCTAATTTATTCTTTCCACGTCCATGGTCAAGATTAAAAGGGATATTAATTATAATAAATAGAAAATTTTTTTGCCTAAATGTTTTTAGAGAAACTTTTGTTGTAGTTAATTTTTTAAACAAATTAATCGTTTATTCTAATAATACTTTTTTCTTTAATATATTTTTTCTTCAGTCATATTCTTTTTTGACACAGTCGATAACGATACATTCTAACAGTATATCATCACATTGAATATAAGATTGTCTGATAACTTATATTATAATAAATTCAAACTTGTATTAAAAACTTGTTGTGGAAACTTTCACGAATAAAAATTTAAAACTTTGTATCTTAATTTTTGAGAGAGGTTTGATTTTGTTCATTTGTTTAATTACCGATTGCATTAATTGTGTAGACAGTTAATATCTATTATATTAGTAAAAGTAGAAGTTTTGATGTCAGATCGAAATTGAAAGCAAAAACATGATTTTCTGAAAATTGAGTGCGAGTTTGAGTGCGAGAATGTATTTATATAAAAATATGTTTATATTTTTATAAAAACATTCTTGCATTAGCACTTTGTGCGTGCGCATTCTCACACTTGCACTTTGCACTCACACTTCACACTTGTAATCGGTTTTTAGGAAATCACATTTTTGTTTTTCATTCCAATTTGACATCAAAACTTATTCTACTTTTACTAATACTATAGATATTTATTGTCTATACAACTAATGTAATTAGTAACTAAATAAATAAACAAAATTGAATATCTTTCAAAAATCAACATTCAAACTTCAGAAACGAGTATTTAAAGTTTTAAACTTTTATCCGTGAAAGTTTTATAACAAGTTTTCAACAAAAATTTAAATTTATTATGATATAAATTATCATACTATTTTGTATGTAATATGATGACATATTGTTATAATGTATTATTGTCAACTGTGCTGATAAAGAATATGACTAAAGAGAAGGTATATTAAAAGAAAAATGTATTATTAAAATAAACGATGAATTTGTTTAAAAAATTAACTGCATCACAAATTATATTTTCACAAAAAAATTTTCCCCCTATTTTAATTAATGTCTCAAATTATAATATTATTCTAAAATTTGCAGGCAGCCTTAAATTAAATAAATAACTCTATTAATGTTTCACTTTTTTGGAGTTGGGTTGGGTTGGGTCAAGAGGCAGCAGCTGGATTATAATTATTATCTACCATTTTTAACCATCTTTCGGCGGGTGCTTAATTATAATTATGATTATGATTAAACAGCCTCTGAGTTGATTAAGGTTAGGTAGGTTTCAATTCGTCCATGAATTGGGTTATGAATATATTTAAGTCAACCATATTTAGGAATTGATTTTAGTCCAGCCAGCCTAAATTTTAGCTCATTATTTGACCCTAACGCAAATTGAATTCAAATTAAGGTAATTTTAGCTTTTCAAACTCAACTTGGTTTACTAATGATGTGATTATCATACCGCGTTCCATCGGCTTTCTTTTTTTTTTAATTTTTTGACTATTATTTGTTTTCGATGATTTTTTCCTTTTTCTAAGTTAGCATGCACCTTCTTTGGCAATAGTAAGGCCAAAGGACTATATCCCACATAAGGTTAGGTGCGTTTTTAAATGCATATTTATAAAGTTTAAAAAATCTAAAATCTCATTCATGATATAATTATCATTAAAATTTTCTGTTAAATACAGATGTAAAATCGTTATTTTACTAATAATATTAAAAAATATATAATTCATTATATTTTCTCTCTTAAGTTTTAAAAAACTAACAACTTCAATCATTTCTAAAGTTTTTCAATTTTGAAAAGTCATATTTCTCTCTCCAAACTTTTTCTTCATCTCTCTAGTCACTATCTCTGGTGTCGACGATCTCTTCTCTCCGTCCTAAACCGTTGATCGACATACGAAAAAAATCTAGAACGAATTTCTTCATCAAAGACGAAGAGATCTGATGATGAAGACAAAAATATTATAGATCTCTTTGTTGATGAAGAGACTTTGTTATCGTCCTTTCCAAATTGTCAAAGATAATGGTTGAAGAGAAAAAAAATTTCAAGGTTTTGGAGGAGAAAATGTGACTTTTTAAAATTAAAAAACTTTAGAAGAGATGAAATATTAGTTTTTAAAACTTAGGAAAGAAAATTTAATAAATTTTATTATTTTTTTAATATTATTAATAAAATAATAATTTTATCGTTATTTCTAATAAAAAATTTTAACCTCAATTAATTAATAGGTGAGATTTCAATTTGAGTAAACTGATCTCAAATTTGAAATAATATTTATTCATATTCAAATTCAAATTCAATTTCACTCGATTTCACCTTCATCTATAATCGTGCATGTATTCATTTCACCGAATAATTTGAACCAAAGTTATGGGCATATCTTGGAATTAATGAGCGGATTCTTTTACCGTATGCTTTATTATATATTAATTAATCATAAAGTCACGTTAGAGTTGGCAACATTTGACCTGTCCCATCCCATCAAACACTTCGGAGAATTGCTGGGGATAATATATACGAGAGATTGCTTGTTGAATTGCCCTAAGTTCATTTGAAATTTTCTAGGGTTATTTAATAGTTAATTTATCAATGGGAAAATTCCAAACTTTCTCCTTATCCTATTACGAGTTTATTTGATATATTTGAAAACGACCGATACTAAACACATCAATTAATATTAAAAATCAATGTTTTTAGATTTAAAATTAGTTATAGATCCCATGAATTGATTTAAGTTAATATGGTCAAATTGATGTATTATTTACTTAAATATAAAGTTGGTCCAATGACATACAGTACATTTGTTGAAACTGCGTTAGATTTATGTCTATTAAAAACACGTTGAATTTATGTGCCAATAAGTGCAAATTTTCTTACTTTCCTTATAATTCCTTAAATATAGATTAAATAAAAAAAAAGTTACCTCTCAAGTCATGTCAATAAAAAAATTTACCTGTTTTTACATTTTACACATCAACTTAAGGTTCGACTGAGATACATAGACAAGTTCGAGCTAATTTAACTATGGTTTATTTTTATTCATAATTTTTGTCTAGTTTAATTGAGTGACCTTCCATTCTTAATTAAATTGATTAAACTGATTAATCCAATCTAATTTTAAACCTATGTTAAAAACAATATATTATAATTTTTTTTTTTATAATTATAGATTTATTTCACAAGATAAACCAAATACTCTTAGTTGTGTTTCTCGTGACGAATGTAAAAGATGTGACTTAACCTTTGAAAATATTCAAATATAGAATGATCACAAATGTCAAAAAGATTAGGTTTAGTCTTAGCATTATTTATAATTAACTAGTACTCCCATGAAGAAGTCTTCAATATTATTGGCGGATGGATTTTTATATTTATAAAGGCCTTACCACACCCCCCCCCCCCCCCCCCCCCCCCCCCCCCCCCGCCATTCGTTAAAAATTTCAAATATGGTTAAAGGTAAAATCGTTATTTAATAAAAAATTTTAAAAATCTAAATTTTATTCGTTTGCCCCCCTCAACTTAAAAATCTCACAATTCTCCCTACCTAAAGTTTGAAAAATTTCTCCCTTAGGGTTTGCAAACTGTCATTGGAGATAGTGAACTTTTCCATCTCCGATGGTGTTGGCTTAACTCTCCCTGTTGATCACTTCCCAACTACCGACGAAACCCATCTCCTTCGACGAAGACGAAATCATCTTCGTCGAAGAGTCTGTCTCACACGAAGACGATTTCGCCTTCACCTTAGACAAAGACAACTATCAAAGGTCTCAGACAAAGACGACGTAGTCGTCTGGGACCTCCGATGATTATCTTCGTCTCGGATGAAGATGAAGACAATCCGACGAAGATAATTTCGTCTTCATCGAAGGAGATGGGCTTCGTCAGTGGTTGGGAAGTGATCGACAGGGAGAGTTAAGCCAACGCCAACGGAGATTGTGAAGTTCACCATCTTCGATGACGGTTTGCAAACCCTAAGGGAGAAATTTTGATTTTTCAAACTTCAGGTGGGGGCAATTGTGAGTTTTCAAGCTAAGGGGGGTAAACATAATAAAACTTTAGTTTTTTTGTTAAATAACAGTTTTATCCTTAACCCTAATTGAGATTTTTAACGGATAGACGAGACTTTTAGATTTTTAAACCTCACAGATGTGCCTTTGAAAACACACTTAAACATAGGTGGGAAATAGTCCTTTGGCCATTTATAAATGGTTGACTCAGTGTTTAAATAAAGATCAATTGATCAAATTCAATTATAATCTTTCACACGTTAATATATATATATATATATATATAGAGAGAGAGAGAGAGAGAGAGAGAGAGAGAGAGAGAGAGAGGTTGTGTGTAGATGTTAAAAATCTCATAAAACTCTCATATTAAATAAGAGTCAAGAGTCTTGTATGAATATAAATTTATTATCTTCTTTCTCAAAAGACATTTTTTAAAAGGAAAACCATGAGAGTAACAAAGGTTAAAGTGGACAATACATCATAGGTTTAAGTAACCTGCCATATGCGGATTGAGATAATATTAATAGTGACATCATCTGTTGAGACGATATTTATCAACAATGACATCGTATATGAGGATGATATCAAGTGCTCTCCTCAAGTCCTCTCTTAGGGAATCCTGTTGATATAAAAAATCTTTAGTTAATGTTCTCCCCAAACCACTTGATTGGATGTTGTGATGATGTCAAAAATTTCACATCGAATAACAGACAAGGGTCTTAAGTTAATCTAAACTCATTATCTTCCTTTCTCTTGGGAAATGCCTTTGGAAAAATCGTAAGACCAAAAAAAGTTAAAATAGATGATTTTGCATGATTTTAATTAAGTGATCTACTATGTGCAGATCAAAGGCTAAGAGTGAATTGTAGTGTTCAGGTTTGGTTCAAACGCAATTTGAATATAAAAGATCTAACATGAGCTAGTGATAAGGTCCTTAAAGAAACATTCAAAAAGACGAAGAAAAATCGCTAGAAAAAATGAAAAGTCATATGAGAAGAATGACCGCCATTTAGACAAACTATGATGTAATGACACCAACGTTATGGAAGGGTTTGAATCAAGTTGAGTTCAAACTAAAAAACATTTTCAATTCAATTTTATTTCATTTGAGCTGAAAATTTTTTAACTTAAACTCAACACATTTGAAATAAATTTTTTTTAAGTCAAACTAAACTCCTTTGAACTGAATAGCAATTTGAGCTCCGACATATTGGATTGCCATCCATTTTATTAACTGCAAACATTAAAAATCTTATGGTAATATTTTTTTTCCTTTTATCAACATTTAACAATTATTTAAATCCTATTTTCTGCTTAAGTAACCATAAATTTATTATTCTATGTTTTTTTTCTTTTTTATATTGATAACAAAGAGTCTCATTTAAATTAGATCACCTAAGAAATAACTTAAGTGATAAAAGATGAAGTTTCATATATAAGAACGCATAAATTTAAATTAATATTTTACGATTAAACTTTTAATTTACCTGATTCAGTAGTTATAAGAGCAATTATTGGATTCAAAGTTTGATCTACTTGGTGTGATAATTATTAAAATAATAAAATAAAAAGATCTATATTTTTACAGTGAATATACTTAAACAAAAGGTAAAAATGAAATCAAGTTACTCATCACTCGTCCTTTTTATTTTGATTAAATATTTGATTAATATTATGTTAACCTGCACATCATTTTAAAAATTTAAATACTTATCAAGTAATATTATTTATTATATCTTTGATTTAAATTAATTAATTACATGATATATTATTATTATATCAAAATTGATATTTATTATAAGTGTATATAATTTTATTAAATTTTTAATTATTTTTTCAAATAAAATTTGAAATACAACCAAATCATACGTTTATTCAAATAATTTATAATCATGGTGGTTTAATCATATATTGTATCATATATCAAATAATTTATTTCTATTTCGTGTATCACGTATCGTATTAAATCATAATATACATCTTTTTAATAATAATAATAATTCTAATGATCACATCATTATCTTTCAATTTATCAGAAACATCTAGTAAAACTCTAAATTTTCTTAGTAATGTCATTATTTTTCCAAAAAAATATATTAATTTGTATTAATAATATACATCATATTATATGATACGTATTATAATACACTTATTGTATTTTATCAATTTTGATATATATTAGGATATATACCTTTTTTATTTATATTGTATCGATAATATCTATTGAACATCGTAAATATATTAATAACAATGTTTATAATAGAGATATTTATTCAAGTAGGAATAAACTGGTAAAGTATCAAATTGAAAATAAAATTGACTTTCTTTCTCATTTTGCGGACAAAAAAACACTTAAAATGCAAGAAATTCAAATTCGAATCAAGTAAGTTAAGTCTGAGCCAATATGAATATTCGAGTTTAAATCAGTTTAAATAAAATTTAAAGTAAAATTATTTTGAACCAATTTTGAACCTTAACTCATTAATATTGAATTAGCTTTTTTTAATTTAAATCAATTTTGAACAAAATTTTGTTCATGGTTCAACAAATAAAAATAAAAATATATTATTATATAATTAAATAAATTTAAATTAAAGATAAAATAATATCCAAATTTATAATAATATATTATTATTTATATATAAAATTATACATATTTTTTATACATATAATTTTATTAAACATATTAACTAGGACTAGATTTGAACCGATCTCGTTTGAGCTCAAGCTCGAACTTGGCTTGAATGAGTCCATAACAAGCCAACCCTATACACGAGCTCGAGTTACTTATCTAATTTATGAATTAAAAATTTTAATATAAAACGACGTTTTTTTGATTAATATGTATTAAAACGACGTCGTTTTAATAATGAACTAGTTAAAAGCTTAAATT
Source organism: Mangifera indica (assembly GCF_011075055.1). Lineage (NCBI taxonomy): Eukaryota > Viridiplantae > Streptophyta > Magnoliopsida > Sapindales > Anacardiaceae > Mangifera > Mangifera indica. The sequence continues at coordinate 985,137 of NW_025401096.1, read as the reverse complement.
CAAAACAAATTAAATCAAATTCGAGCTTAATTTTTCACAAACTCGAATTTTACAATATATAAATTGAACTGAATTCGAGTTCAAACAAGTCCCCAGGATAAGAGTGCACAAAAGACCGTTAAAATCATACGTGATATTAACATATGTGAATATTGTAACATAGAAGTCCACAAAAGAAACCTTAGCATCATCCAAAATGGAAAAGTACCTTTTGTTTATTTATTTGGTCTACACGGAAGCAATGAGTTCATCAGGCCGGAGCTTTCTGGCATTCGAGTGCTTCTTTGATCAGATAGAAAAAAAGTTTCTGACAGGACCCAATGTTTGATAAAACTAAAAGGACTTCCTCTGTATATCAAAACTTGATAAAATTACTCCAGCCCTAAACTAAAATCTTTTAGTATAAAAGGTGTCATTAGTAGGTATGGCATTCTAGAACTATAAGCCAATTAGACGGTGGGCTATATTGCACTATTTGATCTACATAATAAGAGGAAAGATGGATGATTTCATCGTCAATCACAAGTTTCACAGCCACCATATGCTATATTAAGAAACATCACCAAAAATAATTTGAGCATGTAACAATTAATAATATGAATTATCAATTATCTCATATATTCAAAGTTTGATATTATGTTATATGTGTGAATTTTTAAAATCAGGGGGGCAAAAAAGTTGTCATACTAAGAGTAAAAATTTACGAGGGGTAAATATAAGTTTCAAGGGCTAGATAATGATTTTAAAAGTTTAAGTATAATATTTTATAATTTAGAGGCTTATTATATTATATTTGAATGCAGAGACAACAAACTCAAACCCAATTGAAATAAATAATTGAGTTGTTCAAATTTGAGCTCAACTTAATTATAAATGAATCAATCTCGACTTAACACAAACTAAGCCATAATTAATTTGCTAGTGGCTTGGCTTGTTAGTAGCATTGATTATATTATATCTTATTGTTAATTTTAAAAATATTTGGATAATTTGGTTCTTTTATAAAATCTAGGGGTGACTTAAAATTTTTCCCAATCACATGTGGAACTAAAGCCACACATAAATCATTAATTAATAATTGTCTAATTTGAGTTAAATTTATAAAATTTAAATTAATACAAATAATCAAATCAATCATAATTTGACCCGGTTGAGCCACGATTAGCTTGCTAGCGACTCAACTTGTCAGTAGCACTAATTGTAAGTTTCGTAATTTGTATCTTACTGTTAATTTTAGAAATATTTGGATGCATTGTTCTTTCGTAAAATCTAGGGGTTCTTTGAATTTTCCACAACTAAATGTCAAACCAACCGCCCATGTAAATTATTAGTCAACCGAGTACGAAAGGTCAACTCGGCAAATTTTCCAAGAAAATTCAAAGTTCCAAAGCCAAAACTGTACAAGGCAAGTGGACGACTAGCAATACCCTTCTTCATTTCTTACTATTCCAAAATCCTTAATTATTTCCCAGATTCGAAGAAACCATAAGGGTATTTTCTTACAGTTTCTATGAGCTGAGTTTCTCCATGGCCAAACCCATGAAGTTCTTTCAGAATCTAATGAAGTTCAATTTTGTTTCTGGTACAGGTAATGGATAAAACTCAATTAACCCACTTCATATCTGCAGCTGTTTGTTGATATGATTGATGGTTTTGTTTAATCAGATGAACAGAATGAAGAGGACTTGGAAACGATTGCTGTACAGGAACAGAAGTTTTTTTCTTATGAAACTTTAGTTGCTGCTACCAAAAATTTTCATCCTAATAACAAGCTTGGGGCGGGAGGTTTTGGACCTGTTTACAAGGTTAAAGCTCTGTTCTTTTAATATTTGTTTGGAATTTCAAATTTTGTTTGGTTGCTGAGAAAAATATCTGGAATCAGTTGCGAATTTTACATTTCCCGTTCAGCCTATTGTTTCTGACAATTGTTGAGATTTTTCTCATTGATTTCTTTCTTTGGGGTTAAAGTTGAAGTTGCCTTTAGCTCATTAATCATAGTTCTGAAAATTCTAAAATTGAAAAGTCCAGATATGCCTTCTGGAAAGGAATAATTTGCCTAACAAGTTTTCACACAGACCTGTTTTAGCAGTTTTTTGCCCTTAGTTTTATTTTCTTCAATTTTTTTTTTTCCATCATATCAAGATCTGAAACAAGATAAAATAGCAAGGATTTATGAACATTTAAGCCTGGTGATAGATACGATTCTTGTAACAAATTAAAGAAAATGTCTTATTTTTCTTAGTGGCATTATTCATCATGTTTCTACCTGGGTTTTCATTATTTTCTTAGTTACATTATAATATTTCAAAGGTAGAGTTTCTTTGTTTTCTTGGTGATTAAGCTAAGGGACTGACAGTTCTCTTGATTTTTCTCTGAAGGGGAAATTAGATGACGGTCGAGAGGTAGCAGTTAAGAAACTGTCTCATCGCTCAAGTCAAGGGACTAGGGAATTTGAGAATGAGGCCAAGTTGCTGGCTCGCGTGCAGCATCGTAATATTGTTAATCTGTTAGGCTATTGTGTCCATGGTGCGGAGAAGGTATTGGTTTATGAATATATCAGGAATGAAAGCCTCGACAAATTTCTATTTAGTAAGTTTTTTGCATTCATTTATCTAGAAGGTTTTGATTTCTGGTCATATTGAAACTAGATAATTCTGTTGAGTAATTGCATTGGGCACAACTTAATACTGCCAACTGATGTTGATGCATAGTACAGAAAGCCTCTGCTGGGTGTATTTTTTATGTTCTTCAAAACCAATCAAGATTAATGATGATAATGTTGGCATGATTAGTTGTGATGGCATTAACTCTGTTCTGACTTTAGTACTTTCTTCTATGAGTTGATGTATCAAATTTAGGGGAGAAATACTATTCATTTGCTTTCGGAAATAATGGAAAATTATATTGAGCTGACAAGGACTATGAGCTCTCTGTAATTGCAAAAATATTGCAGCTCGAGTAGCTGAAAAGCCACCAGTACTTAACCATGTGTTTGACCATTTAGTTGATGACAATCATCTTGCTTGTTACTTTTATAGACTCCAATACAATGGGTCAATTCGTTTTATAGTCATAGTGATTGTAACGTGATGATCTGTCTATGCAGAATCCGATAAAAGTTGGAAGCTTGACTGGAAGCGAAGGTTTGACATTATCATTGGAGTTGCTCGGGGATTGCTTTACCTTCACGAAGATGCTCACAAACGCATCATCCATAGAGATATAAAGGCCAGCAACATATTGCTTGATGACAAGTGGATGCCAAAGATTGCTGATTTTGGCATGGCTCGCCTCTTTCCTGAAGATGAAACACATGTTAACACCCGTGTAAGCGGTACAAAGTACGTTTTCAAGCATCTTAATGTAGTTTTGTGCGTAGAACTATAATCTAGGTCTGACTCACTGGGTATTAATTGCTTGAATACAGTGGATATATGGCGCCCGAGTATGTCATGCATGGTCATTTATCAGTTAAGGCAGATGTGTTTAGCTTTGGGGTTGTAGTTTTGGAGCTGATCAGTGAACAGAAGAATTCAAACTTCAATTTAGATGTAGATGCACAGAATCTGCTTGATTGGGTAAGATTATGATCCGTATCGTTTGTTTGACCAGTCTATGATGATTTTTAGTTTCGACGAACTGGGTTTGAAAATCATTTACTTGTCATTGCAGGCATATAAACTCTACAAGAAAGGGAGGACCCTAGAGATTGTGGACTCCAAATTAGCAGAGTCACAGGCTGCTGACCAAATAGCAATGTGCATACAAATAGCATTGCTATGCACACAAGGCGATCCTCGATTACGACCCGACATGAGACGTGTTGTCATTATGCTATCAAAGAAACCGGGACCTGGCAATCTAGAAGAACCAACAAGGCCCGGAATGCCAGGTTCTAGACCCAGAAGAGCTCACAGGCCAGCAGCATTTTTGTCGTCGACTGCTGGAACACCTGGTGGTGAGACCAGAAGTTCTTCCAGTTCACATTCATACCATTCAAGCTATACCCATACAGCTCCTGCTTCATCGAGTACTTGTACCATAAGCCCCCGAAACGATCCTCATGGGAAACAGCCGATGGAGAATTAGGCTTAGCAGTGTAGGAGATTTCTGCTCATTCTTTTTGTGAATATAGTAAGAAAATTTTGTGTTTCGTTTGGTATTGTGTAAATGAAATTGAGGAACTATGTACAACATGAATATCATATAATTGTAAGTATATGATATATGTTGTTAAATACTAAATAACTTTTCACATGCTGACATTCAATCTGATATGGTCACGGTCACCTTCCCTGGATCCATGGCCATGACCTTGCCCTTGCATCTAGTTTCTTTGTTTGCGAGCTATGTTCCATAGAGGAAATAAAACAGAGTAAAGAAAATAAGCAGTTAAGTTTAAATGAGGAAATAGTCATGCTCTGTAATTCACTTGCAGAAGCCTTTATATAGGCGTACAGGGTAGTTTAAACTAACTAGCACATCAGAAGCAACATCCCACTAAAGTAGTGCAGCCAAAATACATCCCACGTAAGACTAATTTTAACGGAAATAAAACAGGAAAATGACTGACAATTAACTGAGAAAAAACAGTTACGAACTCACATAAAGACGCTGAGAATAAGGAGGCATGTACCACAGTCACACTTAATCATGAATAATGATATGTTTTAATTGCTCTATAGATATTCTATACGCATTAATAATAAATACTAATTCATATATTAATAATACTCTGTCATATTTTCAAACCCCCTAATTCCTTAATGTAATTATAGAAATATGAGTTAATTATATGTGAAGGATATTTTAGTCAATCAAATTCGGTAACTGGCAATTTAAGAATTGACCTCGATTAAAGTAATCCTAATTTTGAAATATCATAAATATTAGAATCTTATAACATATCATACATATTATAAGATATAATACGATATATATATAAAATAATATATATTATAGAATATATAAAAGAATTATTTGATATGAGTATATTATATGATATGATATATATTATTACTATAAATAGATATATTTTTTTCATTGAAATGATAACGTGACAAAAGTGTATTTAAAAAATTTTAAAATTTTAAAGAGTTTTTATATGATAACTTGATAATTAAAATTTATTATTATTATTATTACTGTTATATATTTGAAAAATATAATTTAATATTACTTAAAAGAGGGGTAAAAATGATTGGCGAAACTTTTTTAGACAAATTTTAAATGAATTTATCCTTTTAAACAAATTTATTTTTTATTTCAATAATATCCCTTTCTGCTAATTATGTCTTTACTCGGTACGATTTTTTGTCGGTAACCTTTTCTTTCGAGCATACTCTTACATCATCATATTGATAGTAAATTTGATAACTTATGAATCGAACATTCTCAAATATATTCAAAAACAAATCAATTTTTTGATGTGATTGTTGATATATATAAATCAGAACGAAAAAATAAATATAAATGTGAAGAATAAGAGTGCGAATGCAAAAAGTACAAAAAATACAAACACATTTCTCATACTCATGTTTTAATAATATAAATATTATATTATAATATTATATATATATAATATATAATATTTATATATAAAATATTTATATGTTATATGTATATATATATATTTATTTATAAAATATATATATAATATATAATATTTATATGTTTTTTTTATATATATATATATTTATTTATTTATAAAATATAATATTTATATTAAAACATGAGTGCGAAAAGTACATTTACACTTGCACTTACATTTTTCGCACTCATATTTTTTACACTTATATTCATTTTTTCATTCCGATCTGTACATATCAATAATAACACTAAAAAATCGATCTGTTTTTTAATAAGTTTACAAATGTTCAATTAATAAGTTACCAAACTTATTATCAATGTGATGATTTTGAAGTATGCGCAAAATAAAAGGTTGCCGACAAAAAATCACATTGAAAAAACATACTGAATAAAAAGGTAATATGAGCTTTGAAAAAGTGATTAAACAAAATGTCTCAGAAAGACAAATCCAAGACTATTATTTTACCGGCATCACATCTCTAAAGTATTACAAGCCAAATACGTGGATATAATGATAAATCTATTAGATTCGTAGAGAAATTTGAATATCAGATTCAATAATACTCTCAATGACTCAGTTATTTAGTACAACTATGTTATATTCAGAATATTTCCTCGATTAAGGTTATGTGGAAGAGAAAATATTCTCTATCATTTATTTTTATAATATGCTCCTATAGTAGTAACAATATTGAGAAAATAAATTTTGTATTAATATTTTTTTATTAATGAAAAACTATCATATTTGCCCTATAAGAGCTGCTTTGTTCCATGAAGTGAATGCAACTATTAAAAGTAGTTATCATGGATGTGAATGTCACGAATGAAATAATTTTTGATCTGAAGATGGTTATAATAAAAAATTTCAGTCATACCACTAGAAGTGGACTGAGACTGTAGCGAAATAAAGAAGGGCAAGGGATTATTTACCATCTAAGTTTTAGCCTAATCTAAAAAATACACTCGTGGCAGATAAAAAACTTAAACACCTATCCATTTCTAAACTATCATTAAATACAAGAGTAAAACTGTTATTTAATAATAATATTAAAAAATATATAATTTTATCTTATTTTCTCCTCAGGTTGTAAAAATTAACATTTAACGCTCATATCTAAACATTAAAAAGTGATTCCCCCCCTCCCCCAAATCCTTAATTTTTTCTTCACTTCTCCCTCCGGCTATTGACAGTCGACACGGTTGGTTGTTAGATGACGAACGTCGTCCTTCTATGGATGATGCTCATCGTCTAGAGGTCATCCTCTGGACGACTTCATCTTGTTTCTCTACCATTGGTTGGCCATTTGTCAGAGAAAGTGGTTGGATTTTAAGGGTGAAAAGTGAATTTTTCAAAATTTAATTCAGGGGGAAAATGATATATAATTTTAATTATTTTAATAATAATGATAAAATGATGAATTTACCCCTTACCCCTAATTAAAAATTTGTGAGTGTGTCCTAACAAATTAAAACTTGAGTGGGTATTTGAGTTTTTCATCTGTTATGAGTATATATTTGTCATTTCAACAAAACTTGGGTGGGAAACTGTCCTTTTACCAATAAAGAATAATACAGAGTAAACCATAAAATAATAAGTGTGATTATAAACATTGGGTAGATCTATATTAAACATCCATAAAAATTAAATTTATTGATGATTTATATCCTATTGATCTAATGAATTTTGATGTTTCAAGACTTCTTTCAAAAATTAAAAAAATAGGTCACTTGACTAGTGACATAAATGCCCAAAATTTTCATAATTAAAATTCATCATATATAATTATTTTGGAGTCATGAATATTATTTTGTGTTTTATTATCATATTCACCTTCTTTTCACCATTTTGTGTATGTTATAACTAATGCAATTTTTAAATGAAAAGATATGGATTCCAAATTTAAAGTATTAACTTCAAAAGCTGATGATGGAGACATATGTTTAGTAGATAGTGCAATAAGGCACACAATTCTTAAGGAAAAATTTTTTTTCTTAACTTTAGCATCAGTTAAAGCTAAAAAGTAAACACTATATCAGGATCAATAAATCAGATTGAAGGCTTCGAAAGAGTAACAATTTTTTTGAAAAATAAGACTAAATTAAACATTAATGATATATTATATTCAAAGAGATTTAGAAAAAATCTACTTAATTTTGAAGATATAAGAAATAATGGTTATAACATTAAAACCATGAGTGAAAATGTTACAGAATTTCTTTATATAACTCATAATACCTCCAAAAGAAGACTTATATTATATAAATTGTCCGTTTTATCATCTGAATTATATTATACAATCATAAAGGTAATTGAAACTTACACAATATCAAACAAGAAGTTTTTTGATCTAAAAATGTTTATGCTTTGGTATGACTGTTTAGGTCACCCAAGATCTATAATGATGTGTAAAATTATTGAAAATTTACATGAACATATACTAAAGAATCACAAAATGTTATTGTCCAGTGAAAAATTTTAAACTGCCTATTTATAAGACAAATTAGTAATAAAATCATCTCTCTCCAAAGTTGGAGTTGAATCCTTATCATTCTTACAAAAGATTCAAGATGACATATGTGGACCAATTCATCCATCAAGTATACTATTTCGTTATTTTATAGTCTTAATTGATGTATTTACACGATGGTCTCATGTTTATTTATTACCAATTTGAATGTTATCTTTGCTAAACTGTTAATACAAATTATTAAATTAAAGACATATTTCGTAAATTATTTGATCAAGTCAATACGGCTAGATAATGTTGGTGAATTTACCTATAAGAAATTTGATGATTATTACATATTTATGGGATTGATGTTGAACATCTAGTCTCGCATATCCACACTTAAATTGAATTAGTTGAGTTTTTTATAAAATGAGTCTAAGTAGTTACACGCATTTTATTACTAAAAACTCAATTATTAATTTTTATGTGGGAACATACTATATTACATGTACAACGTTAATTCGCTTGCTACCTTCTTCTTATCTTCAATGTTCTTCTCTATAATTGGTTCTTGGTCATCAATTCGATATATCTCATTTAATGATATTTGGTTGCATTGTATAGGTCTCTATTGCGTCTCCTCAACACACTAAAATGACCTCTAAAGTTACATATGACCTTATTTGATACATATCTATCATGTCTTATCTAGATCCTCGCACATCCTAAAGTAAAATTGAAGTGTAAAAGATAGTGAATTTATAAATTATTCCAACTAAATGTCTGATATATTTGTACATTCGACAAAAGTAATAAGATCACATGTACCAACTATCAACACACCAACAAGAATTAATGTGATTGTTGAACAGTCCATTCAAATAGTGACTAATCAATCTACTGCAAGGCAGAAGTATGATAAACTTGTTAGATCGAAAGACACTGTTCTTTGAAAAAGAAAGAGAAATAATTAAACAGATATTAATCATGATGATCCTAAAATGGTTGAAAAATACTTACTCTTTAATAATCCTCACTCTCTAATAATCCTCCAAAAGAGGTTATAGTCCTTGAAAAGACTTAAACCCCTAAAGTGGCATAAACCCTGATGAATAAAAAAATGAGAATATTGAAATATCTTTAAATTATATTTAAACACAAAAGATGTGGAACCATGAAACAATTAAAATTGATGATGCATTCTCATTTATAGTAGCTATTGAAATTATGAATGATGATGATTTTGAACTATGTATTATAGACGAGTGTAGATAAAGACATGATTAGCTTAAATAAGAAGAAGCAATTCGAATAGAATTAGCTTTTTTAGCGAAACATTAACTGTTTAGGTCTATAGTTATAAACCTAAGGATGTATAACCTGTTGGATATAAATAAGTATTTGTGAGAAAAAGAAATGATAAAACAAGGCTTATAGCCCAAGGCTTTTTCCAAATGACAGGTATATACTTTGATGAAACATATGCTCCTATGACAGATATAATCACATTCAGATATTTAATCAGCTTAACAGTTTCTAAAGAAATAGATACGTGTCTAATGGATATAGTTATTGCTTATTTATATGAACACTTGGATACTAAAATTTATATAAAACTCCTTGAATTTTATATAAATTTAAGTTGGCTAAAGTAAAAAGGGTAAATCTAAGAGACATATACTCAATTAAATTACAAAGATCATTATACTAATTAAAATAATTCAAAAGAATATAGTACAATCGTCTTATGAATATTTGAGAAAAGAAGGTTATGTGAATGACTTTATATGTCATGTGTCTTTATCAAAAGGTTAGAATTGAGATTTGTCATTGTAGTAGTTTATGTTAATGACATGAATTTAATTGAGACTCTTGAAAAGCTCTTAAAAACTGTTGAATATCTAAAAAGGAATTTGAGATGAAAGAGTTGGAGAAAACAAAATATTGTGTCGACTTGTAGATTAAACACAATTCAAATGGAATACTTATCAATTAATCAATGTATATCAAAAAATTGTTAAAATGCTTTAATATGGATAATACTTATCCTTTAAGCATTCCAATGGTTTTCAATCTCTTGATCCAAAAAATATCCATTTCGCCTTAAAAAATAAGATGAAAAGATACTCGATCCTGAAGTATCGTATCTTAATATCATTGGAGCTCTATCATATTTGGCCTAATATACTAGATCAGATATATCCTTTACAGTCAATTTATTGGTCCGATTTAGCTCTATACCAACCTGTCATTGGTACAGAATCAAACATATACTTCATTACCTATGTAAAACTAAAGATTTGAGATTATTCTATTATATTAAATCCTCTAAAAACTCAAGTTTGGTTGGACATGTAAATGTTGGTTATCTTTCTAACCATCATAAGACCTACTCGTAGACAGAATATGTTTTTACTTATAATGACACAATAATATCATAACGCTTCACCATAGAGTTTGATTGCAATGTCTTTAAATCATTTAGAAATTCTATTTCTCCATAAACCCAATCAAGAATGTACATAGTTACGGTTTATCATTCATTATATCTGAAATACCTGCAGTCTTCTTTCTATAATAGACACTCCTTTCATATTATATGAGACAATTTAATATGTATTGCCCAAATTAGAAGAGGATCCATCAAAGGAAACATAACCAAACATATTTTACAGAAATTCTTTTACACTAATGAACTCCAATAAAACCAAAAGATTGATGTTAAACAAATATGATTTAGTGAGAACCTTACAGATTTGTTCACTAAGATATTACCGGCATCAATATTTGAAAAGTTAGTTTATAACATCGATATGCAATAGCTCAATAAGCAACCAAATTAATCTCACTACAATCAGAGGGAGTATTCATCAAAATGAGCAAATTGTTTAAGTATGTCACATATTAGATAAAATTGTACTGTACTCTTTTTTTCTCCACTGGATTTTGTCTCACTGGCTTATTCTAATAAAGTTTTTAATGAAGTAGTTTAAGCATGTCTAATTCTACTTTACAAGACATTAAATAATTATGTTTCTTTGTTTTAGTTTTTATCCCACTAGATTTTTTCTTAACAAAGCTAATGTAATTATTTGTCAAAACTAGGAATCTAAAGGAAAGTGTTGTAATACCTGGTGGATTTTCCCATCATAAAGAGATGTTTTGCCTACCTTATTAATGAAGGCAATAAATTAGACTTCCCTCCATTTGTATTTAATAAAGTTTGACAAGCATTTATGATCTTGGAGAGTGGAGGGTGGTGAAGAAATATTATAAGACAATATTGAATTTTTTACCCTTTTTTTAATCAATGTATATATATATGTTACTCATCTCAAAACCTAAACAAAAATACTATAACGGTAATCTATTTTTTCGAAATATCTCCATTGATGTAACTCATACAGAAAGAAAGAATACCATCTCTCGCTCTTTCCTCAAACTTCTAGTAAGGAAGGAATCTCTACAACATGAAAAAAAATTTTCAACAGAGAAGACAATTGTGATTGAACAATAAAACCCATAAGAAAGCCATTATAAAGAATTCAACTTGGATATAAGAGAGGGAGAGACAAAAATTACTAAATTTATTTAGAGAATTAACATTTATTGCAAAGATTTCACAACAAAATCATCCACATTCAGGTTAGTTTTGATTCAAACCTGTATGTTATGTGTTTTCTTGATGAACAATTGAAAATCAAATAATGTATGGTAGATTCATGTTTATAACTTCATGTGAAATATAATTTTGTTGTGATTTCATGTTGTTAGATTGTTTAATGTTGTGATTTTCTATTGTTTAAAGTTGTTATAATGTTGTTTAATGTTGGATTGAGGGTTAAAAAATACGAAAATTCAGGTCTGAAAAAAAACTAGATGAAGAATAGGTTGACGTTAACGTTAATGCCAACCCCCTAGGCCCCCTTGAATTTTTTTTTCTTTTGTTTGTTTTCTTTCATTCCACTCAATTCCTTTATCTCATTCCTTTGTGATTATGGAGTGGTGGTGGAGTTCTAAGGTTGGTGGATTTATTTTTTATGCTTTGGTTGTGCTTGTGTTCCAATTTGGTGCTATTTTAGTATGTGTATTGTTTTCCTTATCTCAATAGAGAGTTGTATAAAAAATTAAAAAATTATCACTATTGTTTTCTTCCATTTTTATTGTCTTGCTTTGATCAATTTTTGTACATCACTTAATGATATGATAGTTTAATATGTTATAAATATGTGTGTATGAAGCTTGGTTGTATTAGTATTGCATTTGAGGCCTAATTTCAAAAAATTGTATAGTGCAATTTGGAGTAAATAGTATTTTCTAGCTCACCCCTTTTGGATTTATTATTCATGCATGGTCTTACGTATCAATTTGGTATCAAAACATTGGTTGTTTGTGTGAGCTAACTGTGATTTTTTTTACTTCAAAGTTACTATTCTTCACCAAAAGATACTGTTCACTGATAGATACTATTCATAGTACATAAACTTTGCCTAAACACAAATTTTTTATGTTTTTAGGTTTATTTAAATCAAGATGGAAAAAACTGCATTTAAGATTCGCTATAAAGGGTAATGGATTGAAGGTGATGATAATGTGACAAGATATGTTGGTGAGAATGAAAAAGATATGTGTGTTAACACAAGTGTTGATTTTGAAGAATTCATTACACGAATAAGCTATCGTCTAAGACTCGATCGAAGTCAATCGAATATGTGCATATTTACGCTAGGTAATGTAGGTTCAATAGAGATTGTAAATGATGATGATATGGAGTTTTTGATGATTAAAGTAAGAAGTTTACGAGGATCAACCAAATTCTATATTACTAAGAGTCCAATTGATGAAAGAGACAATCAACAAGCCGACGATGTTCAAGAGAAAAAAAGAGAAAATCATCCGACAGATGAATGGGTACATCTACAAAGTTTCCAAGAGTTTGGTGAAAATAATGGTGATGATGATAATGACAATGATGTGGATGAGGATTATGAAGTATAGAGTTATAAGGATGAGAAATTCTTAGGGTTTGATAAGGACATATATGATGTTTCAAGCTAAGACGTTGGTAAAAGTCAAAACTATACTTGTAATAAGGGGGATAAATGCAGCATGAGATGTCATGACTCTATGAATATTAGAGCATATCCAAGTCACATCCATAATCCAAATTTATTTTAATAGATCCCTAAGCTTGTTACTCATATTGAGAATGCAAGTATTAGCAATCGGGCAACACGAAGAGACAACCATTTGCAAGTGATGGGTTTTTATAATTCAAAGGTAGAATTGTAAGCATTATTTCAAACATATGCCTTAAAGATAGGAATTCAATGGAAAGTCGATTACTCTGATAACAAATGATGTGAGCTTAAGTTTGTACATCCATAATGTAAATGGTGGACACGAGTAACGAGAGAGAAAGATAGAGGCTATTGGGTGTTACGATGTATGGACTAGATATACGCTTGTCCACAAGATCAAATATTGTTGCACTATAGACAAGTTGGTGTAGAGTCATTGGGGAACATACTTAAATCAATGTTTGTGGTTGATTGCATTTATTGATTGAAGGAAATTATTTCAGATATGACAGAAAAATACAAAATCAACATTTCTCACACGTAAGCATGATGTGCCAAAACATATGCACTAAATGCATTACTAGGACTTCCCAAAGAGTCTTTCATGCTATTACATGAGTATTGTTATAATTTGGAGCTTAAGAAATCGTGACATGTATTGATATCAATCCAAAAAATAGGTTCAAGTTTTTTTTCATGTTTATAAGTAGTTCAATAAGAGGGTTCTAACAATTCTATCATCTGGTGATATGCACTGATGTTTCACGAAAAAATATCTTGGGTCTCTTTTCATTGTTGTTGTGAAAAATAGTAATAATCAAATTTATCCGCTCGAATTCAGTATTGGACACAAAGATACATGAATGCCTTTTTTGACATACCTATGAAGGTACATTGGTGATTTGTCAGATTTGACTATTATTTCTAATCGTCATCATTCAATAATTACATTGGTGGTGAATCTAATGCCTCATACCCATCATGGGTGTTGTAATTACTATATATAAGGTAACATGGGTAAACAGTTCAAAAAAACCAAATATACTGAAGAATTATTTTGGAAAGCTACTAAAACATGTTACCTCAGAGACTTTCAAGCTACCATGAGTAGAATTGCCAGAGTAAATCCCACTGCAATAGCATATTTGATTGACACTGGATATAAAAATAGGCACGTGCCTACTTTGGAAGATAGCGGTACAATATTATAATGGCCAATATTGCTGAGTCTTTCAATGTTTTGACACGGATTGCTCACACTTTGTCTATCACCATAATGGTTGAGTTTCTTAAAAGCACAATGTAACATTGATTTTTCAATAGGCGAAACATGACTAGTATGTATGACTAAAATTTTAATAATGTTTTTTTTTTCATTGCGTTTATTAGTTTTTTTTATAGGTAAGAGATCTCGTCCATTAACACTATGGGTTGAGGACAAGCTTGTTAGACATGTGTTCAAATCTACTAGTATTGTTGTTAAACTAATCAACATGCACTAATACGAAGTCCATGATTCATGATAATAGGTGTTCATCATGAATATTCTCTATCAAACTTGTGATTCGGAGAAATTTTAACTTTTTTAGATTCTATGTGCACATGTTGTAGTTATTGCAAGATACAATAGCCTCTTGAACTATGTAAGATAGGTCAGTACATATTACTGGACAGAATATTTACGAAAGGTATATAGAGAAGATATTAATCTACTAAGGGATAGATCAATTTGGGCACCATCAAATATGCTTGTGATTTATCCCTTAGTGATGGAACAATAACGGTCCAGTCGTCTTTCCAATCTTGTAAGAAGACCTTCACAAGGAAAGGAAGTTTGACAACAAAATTGTAATCTATGTCATCAACTTGGTCATAATCGTTTGAATTGTTTGAGTCTAGCTCTGGTGCCAATGGTTAGCTCATCGCGCACATCAAGTAAAGGACGAGGATGAAGTCAAGGTCGGAGTAGTTACGATGCAATCCATATGGCTGAATATGTTATTATAGTCAATTTTTTAATTGTGTCTGATATTGTAATTTTAAGTATATATATATTACATGTTTAATTTATCTATTGGGTTTTATACAATTTTTAATGTTTTAATTTTTTATTTTCAGGCTCTTACATGTATGCAATGACAGTGGATCAAAGCAACAGAATGAAATTATCATGATATTTATTTATTATTGTTCATTTTATGTATATATTTTATTTTATTGTATCACACCATGTATTTTGTATTAATATATTTTATTAATTCGTTTCATTTCATAAATAAGCATTAAGGAATCATCAAAAGGAAGTTATGATATAAAATATAAATACATCACTGAAACAATAATAAAATACATCATTGAAACAATAATAAAATGATCTCCAATTTATACACATGCCCACTCATGTCTTAAGTGAAATTCTTGAAACCTGCACTTTGACAATCTAATTGAATTTAATAAATATCACCAATTAAGTAAAGTCCGATAACAAATAAACAAAGCCTAAACCCTAAATACTTACTAAGGGCCTTCCATTAGAATATAATTGTGGTCACGTGCCTTCTTAGCCTCATAGAATGTTTCAATGTGAAATTAAACAGACGATCTCAGGTAAGGTATTTCATAAACATAAGTAAAAAAGATGCTACAATCTACGCTTGCTACACTTTGTTTTGGCACGTCATGAACACACCTGTATTGTAACATTGGTGGAGTCTCTAGCGGTTGAATTCCCTTTGATTTATAAAAATTACTAGCCTTTATTAGGTATGTCAATGTCCTATATGATATCATCAACTTCTTCATTCTCTCTAAACTAGTGCATATTTAGTGGAGTTGTATATATACAACTTCCAATCATTGATATCCAATATGTCGCACATCTAATATTGGTTGTTGAAGTTGAGGGGAATGTATACCTTCAAACTAATAAAGAGAAATAAGTACAATCATCGATAACCGTATACCCTAAACGACTTACATTTGTAAACCAACTTGTTAACATTTTTATGGTTGAAAGTATTCAATGGATTATACATGTGAGATGCCATTAATTTGATTTAGGAAAAATAAGGCTCACTCCATATTTGCACTGAATCGTTTGAACTCATTGTTGCACTATAGGAGAAGTGCAATGAATAGGGTTGAAACAGTCATCTAGTTACTACCTGGAAAAGATTTATAGAGTATTCCTATGAAAGCTTTGATATGTTGTGTACACAAATAAGTTAGATCATAAGTTGAAAGTGATAACCAATATGAAGGAATACAAAGGAATAGTGCATCCGTGTTTTCTAACCATTGCTCCTGAGTTACAATTTAGGTCTACCAGAGTTTGCTCATATAGGTAGACCTGGCCACGGGCTGGTTTGGCCCGTGAATGGGACCGAAACCGGCCCGTATAAACCCGGAATCGGAACCGACAGACCCGGAATCGGATTGAACCGGAACTGAAACCGTGGCTCTACGGTTCGGTTCTGGTTCACATAAATTGGAACCGTGGAACCGCCGGTTCAAACCGGTTTATGAACCGGCAGTTAACTGTGCTGAACCGAAAAAAATTTGAAATTTTTTTAATTTTTTTTTTTAATTTTATTTAAAAAGGCCACGGTTCCCTGCGCAGGGAACCGTTGCCTTTTGAAGGAGAAATTGCAGGGGACCAATCCCCTGCAATTTTCAGAGAAATTGCAGGGGAGGTCCCCTGCAATTTCTCTGAATCTCAATTCACCCCCCCTATTTTTAATTTTTTTCAAAAAAGTTTTTTCCTATATATACTCCTCCAAATTCCATTCTCTCAAATTTCAATCTTTCTACTCTCTCACTCAATCCTTCAAACTCTCATTCTCATTCTTTAAACTCTTAATATTCTCTCAATCTTTCAATTCAATCAAATTTTCTTAAATTTAATTAAATTCTTTCTTAATTTTTTATTAATTTCAATTTCAATTTTAATTTTTTTTATACAATTCATAATTAATTATAGAATTTATTTCTATAATTAATTTTATTTATTATTTTTTTATTATCTTTTATAATTAATCATATAATTTATTTATATAATTAATTTTATTTATTGTAATTAAGTCCAAGCCTTTCTTTTAATTTTCAATTATTGTAATTAATAATTTAAAAATTAAATCAAGATTATGTATTAGAATTGACTGTTCAATATCAGTTTCGAACCGAAACCGTCGGTTCCGAACCGGGGCCATGAACCGGAACCAGCGGTTCCGAACCGTGGACGAACCGTCCTGTTACGGTTTCGGTTCAGGGTCCTTATATTTTCGAACCGTGAACCGGCGGTTCCGAACCGAAACCGGCGGTTCATGAACCGTGGCCAGGTCTACATATAAGCTATCATTCTGGTTGGCCCCCGGAGGAAAACATGTCAGTTGTCATTATTTAAAGCACTACAGTACCATAATAAAAACTCTGAGTAAACCTCAGCAAATCTCGAGTCAAGAGGACGATCCTCAGGTACAAGTTGTTTGTTCTTTCACGTCTTCGTTCGATCTATGAAAGGACTTACCATTTATTCTCTTTTTTATAGCACACGTCTAAATGCTAACACTTTTTTAGTTTTCGGCAACTTCTCAATAGTTATTGGTTGGTCTTTCTTTTGTTATTGCATATCATCGTCTGATGAGTCATCCAACTAGAAAAAAATTATGGTTATCATTATTTTATAACATAACTAATTGAAATAATAAAAAAAAAGTATAGTGGATAATAATCTGTACTAATCCTGATGTCTAAACATATGAATTCTCAAGTCTCGTAATTTGATTCTTTAACGAGGATTGGAGTTTCTACATCTCCTTATGAAGCATTGATGTTTGTTGTTGTCATTGCTCTTGTATCTCCCTATGAAACATCGGTGTCTGCTGCTGCCATTGCTTTTGCATCTCCCTATGAAACACCTATGCTTGTTATTGTCACTGTTCCTACATCTGCCCATAAATCATTGATGTTTACCCTTGTATCTCTCCACGAATCGTCAATGCATGTTGCTCTCATTCGGTGCATATCATTGTAGCGTGTTGGTTGAGTTGCTCTACATCTGAGCACTAATGACTCTTCTATGATCTATTAAAATCTATTGAAGATGGTTATACGATACACCATTGTATGAAGTCCAGTGAATTGAGTGTCTTACAGGCTCATCCCTCTAATACTCTCGAGGATGAGAGGCGTGAGAGGTTGACATTTGTAAAGACGATACACATACATTATGATAAGCCTTATGTGACTCTTGGGGATGCTTGTCCAGTACGAAAAGTCCTAAGAACAATTGGTCAAAGCCCTCGTGATGTAGATATCTATACAAAGGCGATAAAAACTTGGAGGTTGACCATATGGGTAGGGAAAACCTATACTGGAGGGATGTTATAGGAACATAAAGGACTTGAGACCTAGCAGTTGAGAACCATGAAAACCCTTGAGAAGTTATTGGAAAGGTAACAAGACGAATCGATTGGGTATTATTATCATCGTTTGAATATGTAGACTCGTCATCTGATGATACTAATGGTGCCTATTCTCTTATAAACTCTAAAGCTCGTGTGTACCATTCAAAGTTGCGCTTAATCTCAATCGAATGCAATACAATTGCAATCCCCTCCTGGAATATCAAGGAAATATGTAAAAAATTAATGAAATGAAAGATGAAATGATAAAATATAAATATACCAATAAGCAACTTATCGGAGGAGTATCCCAAAATATCGATATTTCAGTAATACAATTGTCTTCCACTTCAGGATACAAAAGACTTGATCATTTGCTTCTAGACAGACATAAGGTGATAGATTGTAAATCATCTCATAAATTCAATACTACACAATGTACAATATTTATGATTAGTATTTATAATCGTTGGTATGAATGTTTATCTATTATGCGATACTTATCTAGAAAGTTATCGGGTATCCCAAAATACTAAAACTACGCATTGGGAGTGGACTCATATAGGGTGGATAGTGTTGAACACAATATTGATATTTGTTATAGATGCCCTTTCGCATCGATTTAATTGTTTTATTTCATGTTATTGTCCCCCATGGGTATTGACTAAATGCATCTAAATTGTCAGTTAAATGCAAAAAACGATCAGATATTTTTGTTTTATTGTCCATCCTTAATAATCTTGTAAAAGCAAAATACAATACCATGAACTTCACTACGTCGTCATTAACTGCTTGTTAGATCTCCTCATGGGATAACAATCTATTAATAGTTGGGAAGTATTCCTCTCTCAATTGAGGCATCCCCATACAATCAATGTAGTTTGACACCTCTATGTCCTCCCAAAAAATCAGACTTGTGACTAGCACAAATTCAACAAGGCTGAATCAAAACTCAAGACCATTTAATCTGAATCACATTTCTCTCAATGAGTTCCCATGGTTAATCATACGAAGTAACATTGTATGCATAAAAACGACTCTAAACTGTGACTCCGCGAAATCTAATAAATGTCCGAAAAATAACTCTTTAGATAAGCGTTAGTTTGTTCCTAATTATAGTCATGGTGTCTATCATTATCCGGAGTGACATACGGATTCAAAATCCGTATGCATCATGAAATCTGTACGATCCTTTCTAATAGTTAATTGTAAATATTTGAAAAACATATTAATTCGTTTATTATATTAATGAAAGACAATCATTTTTTAATCAAACAATTTGAAATATCATTATAAAATTACTATGGTTGGCGTAAACTAATGTAACAACATTGGAATTAAAAAAACTGGATTATTTAAATGATCATTATTAAAATGAATTTTTCATCAGTAACAATTTAAAAAAAAAATGGATAGTTGAGAGATTTCTGGATTATCATTTTCAAACATGGTAGAAAGGTTGGTAGGGCCAACCGTTAGTGGCAACGCTAATGGTTGGCGTGGCCGCCACATCACCGCCAACCTATTCTTGATTGCTTTTTAGAGTTTTTTTGTTTTGTTTTTCTTTTTAAATCTATTCTTGAATAAGTATAATTGGCAGGCCGTACCACATATTTTAATGAATAAAGTATAATTTCAAAGGATAGAAGTAAAAATTTTCAGCATTACTTAATTGATAATTAACATTGAATTATTTAATTAAATTCATATCGAATTAAATTTAAATAATAATGGTAATTTACATTAAATTATTTAATTAAATTTAATTGATACTGATAATTTATATTGAATAATTTAATTGAATTTAGATTAAATTAAATTTGTTACGATATAATTATATTTTCATTTTTATAAGAAAACCTCATTTGTTGTTTTGTCATTACGTTGTCGTTGTCAATCCAACAAGTTTTGTCGTCAGCCAATGATTAATGAAGCTGCTTAATAAATTTTCTTCGTGTATAGGAAAGTAATCTGATAATTTATGCTACAAATTATATATATATATATATATATATATATATATATATATATATATATATATATATATTTTTCACGAGAAAGCAAGCAAAGACTATTGCAAAAAATAATTCAAATGTATATACATTCACATGAATGAAGCAAGCAAACATTATTTGAAAATATTCCCTATAATACTCTATGCTTCTCTATAATATTCTCAGCAATGCATTTGCTTCTTGGGATATTATATTATATTTTTTATATGATATATAAAAAATATTCCATGTCAAGACCTGAATTTTTTGTCTTTGACGAAGACAGACAAAAACCCTGTAATTTCATCTTTGTCTATGACGAAGATAGCCAAACAAGGAAGGGAGAACTACTAACAAGGCAAGAGAGAGAGATTGATGGCCAGTGGTAGCGAATTGTCACCAAAGAGAAAAAGAACGAAAGACTGGGGTGCAATTAAAATTTTCTAAAAATTCAGGGGGTGATTGTACATGGCGAAAAGATAAAGTTTTGCAACTCTAAATTTAGAGAGTAAAAAGTCTGTTTTTAAATTTGAAAAATATGAGTTTAAAGATAAAAGTAAAATTTGAAAATTTAGAGATAATCCTAAAAATGAGTTTAAATAAAATTTTTAAATAATGATTTTACCTTTGACAATAAGAATAAAATTTAACAAACGGATGAGTATTTAAATTTTAAAAAATTAAAGGATATGAGTTTGGGTTTGCACCCAACCTTGGATGTAGATATGTCAATTGGGTTGGGCCTCCATTTGGCCCAACCCAAAACATTAATTTGAGGCCCAACCTAACATTATAATGTGTCAAGTCTGACCCATTGGCCTTCCAAACTTGGTTGTGGACTTTAATGTTAGGCCATGGGCTGGTCCGGTACTGCTAAAAGAAAAAGGCAAAAATAAAGACTTTTGCTTCATTGCTTTTGCCACAAACAGGAGTTGGCAGTTATTTCTTTTTATTTTTTTATATAAACTAATTCAAATTTTTTTATTTATAATTTTATTTACAAATCTCTTAATCTTACTTCTTTTATTATATTTTTAGTCTCATTTTCTGTTATCAGCTTTCTTTAAAAAATTGTCTGAATTTATAAATAATAATTTTTTGTGTTTATAAATTTATTTTTATTTCAATTTTATTATTACAAAACATTATAAATAAATTCAATATCAAATGAATTTAGAAATTTAGATATTGAAGACGAGTAGATAAAATGTTTGAGATACTGTTTTC
Source organism: Mangifera indica (assembly GCF_011075055.1). Classification (NCBI taxonomy): domain Eukaryota; kingdom Viridiplantae; phylum Streptophyta; class Magnoliopsida; order Sapindales; family Anacardiaceae; genus Mangifera; species Mangifera indica. Next base: position 963,394 of record NW_025401096.1, on the reverse strand, counting down.
GATTTGAATAATCGAAAAATAATTTATATTTAAAAGTTTTAATTACATTTTTTTAAAAATTGTTTAAATAGATTGGTTGATTAAAGCCTGTGGACTGACCCAATTAAACCCTGTGGGCTGGCCTGTTTAATCTCCGACCATATATATATATAGAGTTAGGTCTTAGGGTTTCAAAAATCTATGAATGGGTCCGACCCAAAAAATTATTGTTGTGTGAGTCTGAGCCCCACCCTACCCAAAAACCCACCGGGCGGGTCGGCCCACTGACATGTCAGCTTGGACGGCATTAAGTCTTTGGGGCAAAGTATAATTCAATTTTCTACTTCAAGAGGCCCCACAAATCAATAGATGTTCATGTAAATAATTGTACGGTGGAAAACATTCGAATTTCAGGCGGAGAGCTATGATGGCGTACAATGAACCCAACGTAGTATTGGAAAAAGTCAACACCAAGCTGACCAACTATTCAATTTCTTGTCCTGTCTCCGGGCTCTTCCATGGTAATGTCGTAAGCCTCAGCCGCGCACGATCATAACTCTTTGTCGTCCGCTTTCTCGGTCCAAGTGTGGGCCCCACGATTCCGCAGTTGCATGCTGGATCTGGGTCCTTAAATTCGAAAATCAGATGATCCACAGCCCACGTGCGCTTCACCACTTTTTCGTTATCTTATCCTTCCATCAAAAAATCTGATTTTGACTTATTCGGAACCACAAATGAGAAAACGCCACGCGGAACTACGAGCACTACAGCTCCACACGTAAACATTTCCGAAAAGATTTTGAAACGATCAATTCAAAAACATGTCCAAAACCGTCAAATCATCAGGAAGAAACCGTCAAATACCATTGATGTCCGAAACCACGTCACCAATCCGCGTGAAACTACTATAATCTAACGTCCGCCGTCGGATCGTTCCACAAACTATTATCCCCAACCGTCGGATAAGTGACTAAGCACTTCTCATCCAAGCTGCCGTTATTCCCTCTATCATAACCTAAAATAAAATACAACCCTTTTAAATCCCCACACTACCCTTCTTCAAGCTCACACCAAACAGTCCCTTAACAGACTTGTCTTTCTCAAAACCCTCATGGCTTCAACGGAAGATTCTCTCAACCCACCTCCACCGCCACAGCAACAGCCCATTTTACAACCGCCGGCGCAGCAACAACCGTCTACTCTCCTGCAATATCCGGAGGTACAAAAATTTACAATTTTTCAGACTTTTACTTGAGATAATTGTGTTTTTTCTTGAAGTGGGATGATAGTTTTTTATTTTTGAATAATTTTGTTTATATTAGATGATTATAGCTGCAATTGAAGCGTTGAATGAGGAAACAGGCTCGTCTAAAGCTGCAATCTCGAAGGAAATGGAGTCAACAAACCTGGATCTACCAGCGGCCCACTCCACACTGCTCTCTCACAACTTAAACAGGATGACAGAGAGTGGCGTGCTGGTTATGGTGAAGAACAACTACATGAAGCCGGACCCCAACGCTCCACCCAAGAGGGGACGCGGCCGTCCGCCGAAGCCCAAGGCGCCTTTGCCAACTGGAACCGTGATTTCCCCACCCAGGCCACGTGGACGTCCACCTAAGCCCAGAGATCCGTTCGCTCCACCGAAAAAGATGAGCTCAACTGGGAGCGGAAGGCCACGTGGAAGACCTCCGAAGAAGGTCAAGACAACCCCCGCTACTGCGCCTGCAAATGCGAATAACACTACCGGTGCCCCTAGGGGAAGAGGACGGCCGCCGAAGGTGAAGCCGGCAGTGGCGCCGGTGGCTGGTTGACCGACGAAAAAAAAGTTAATGTAGTTAATTTCTACTAATTGATGTTTTAGATTAATGTTATCATTAGTTGTGAGTGTTGTAATGGAGAAGTAAGAGGTGTAATGTAACTGCAATTTGCATGTAAAAATTATTCAGCAGCTGATTAGGCCTTTTTATTGCCCTTTTCTCCAATAATACTTTTTCTAATAACAAATTTATATAAATACTAGGATAAATATATGTGGCATTATATCATTGGTAGGATGGTTTGAACTAAATAAGCTGAATTTAAGTTAGTGCGTTGAAGCTTTGTTCATTTAATTTTTTGATAACTTTGTTTATTATTATTGTTATTATTTTCTCATAATATCGTTCAATTTATGTGCAACTTTTAATTGATACCAAACATAAGTTTGAACTGAATTTAGGTAATATGGATTTGAGTTGAAACTATGATAATTCTGTATTATATTGTATATTAAAAATTTAATTTTTTTTGTATTATAAATGGTTTATCAATTTGAGAAGGCTTTATTTTTTAAATAATAATAAATTATAAATAATGTACCATCATTTTAGAAGATGTCATAAATATCTTATAAAATTTTATATTTGGCCAAAAGACTTGTTTTAATCTAAGGTTTGGTGAATTTTCAAACTCATACCTGTTAATTTTTAAAAATTCAAATACTTATTTTTTATTAAAATTCACTGTTAAGACTAAAAATTAAAATATTATTTAGTTAAAAATATTAAAAACTAAAAATTTATCATCTTTTTTTTCTAGGTTTAAAATCTAACAATTTCTTCTAATCCAAAGTTTGAAAAGTAATCATTTTTTCCTTAGGGTTTTCTTTTCTTCTCTGGGAAGCATTTCAGTTCTAGTTAGCCTAGTATCTTCCTCTTTCACTGATCTTCAGATATTGGTGGCCACTTTTATCAACAAACCATCCATTTTCAATGACCGTTTTCCCCTCACCCACTTGTCGGATGGACTCTCATTTCTCTCAGATCAGATGTGAACATGACTGTCTTTGTTTTCTCGCAGATTGGACACACTATCTCTCAACAAAGACAACTATCTTTGTCATGTTCACTTCATCTTCGTCTTCGTGGTTGGTTGTATTCAACCTTCATGGTAAGGGAAATCATTCAGACGAATCGTTTGTCTTTTGTCAGTGTCAAGAAAGATGGTCGAGAGGGAAAGATAGGTGGGAAAGGTCGACCATCTGTTGGAATGAAGGTGGCTAGAGAAGAAAGGAAAACCCTAAGGGGGTGTTTGGGTGAAGTTTTTTAAGATTATCTTGGTAATCTATCTTTTATTCCTTTGTTTGGTTTGTCAGTAATAAAATATTACAGTAATATTCTATTACCAATGCTGACATGACAGGTAATATAGGTGGTAATCTAATTACCACCTTCACCTTAGGTATTTAAAGATTACTAAGGTAATCTTGAGTTTATTATAATTATATTATTATTTATTAATTTTTTGAGATAAAAATAAATTTATTTTTACTTAATATGACAAATAATATAAAAAATATTTAAAAATAATTATATTCAAGGGCATTTAAGTAAAATAACTTACTAGTAATCTTTTATTATCTTTAACCAAACACAATAATTATTTATACCTACCAAATTTTATCAAACATAGTAATCATTTATACCCAGTAATCTTCTAAGTAATCTATCTTCAAGGTAATCTTTCTATTTTGGTAATAAAACATTATTGTATTTGAGTTTTTAAACCTAAGAGGAAGTGATAAATTTTTAGTTTTTAAAAATATTTTTAGTTAAATTACACTTTTATCCTTACCCATAACAATGAATTTTAACAAAATTATAAGTATTTGAGTTTTTAAAAGTTAACGAGTATGAGTGTGGAATTTCACCAAACCTTGGATGAGAATAAGTCTTTTGGCGTTTATATTTTCTTATATACGTCTTTGCCACAATATCACTTTTTAAAGAGGTTAATATGTATTAGTAATATATATCATGTCTTAAAAAAATCTATTGTATCATATCAATGTTATAAATCTTATAATATGTATTATTTTATATTTGTATCGTATTATATCGTAAGATAGTAGATCTTAAGGGTATGTTTGGTTAGGTAATGTTTTTTATTAGTGTTTTTAAAATCAGACCCAACCAGCTAGTTTGACCAATTAAATCGTGAACTAGTATATAATTCAATTTAGTTTCACAATCTGATTTGGTTTATATATAAATATTGATTGGTTTGAAATTCGGTCAAACATGATATACCCATTGACTTGAAAAAATTATTTAAAATCAATAAAACTAGGTTTACATAATATTACACAACTTTTATCTTATTGAAACTTAGAGGAGTTGCAATTTGTAAGTTTTTAATTAAATTAAGGCCAAAGGACTATTTCCCACCCAAGGTATGCTGCATTCTCAAGTTTTCTCCCTTTAACTTTGATAATACCAAATACCCACCTATGAATAATTAAAATTAGCGGAACCCTAACCCCTTGAAATTTTATCACTTTTTGCCCCCCTAAACTTTAAAAACTAAAAGTTTCCCCCCAACCTAAGTTTTAAAAAATGACAGTTTCACCCTAGGGTTTCGATTTGAAATCTCCAGCTCCATTGCCAATGGCTTCTCCCTCCCAAAGCATCCTCTCTCTCCAGCGGTCCCTCTCCTCCTATTTGGATGCCTGATCGGCGTCAGAGAAGCAGTCTTTGTCTTCCCCGATGAAGCTCTTTGTCTTCCATCGCTTTTTCGATTTTAAACCGGTTGGTTGTCCAATTAAACTAGTCAAATCATGAACTAGTACAATAATTGGTTCAATTGCTGATCCGATTTTAAAAATATTGTGTTTTTATATGAAAAGTAAAAAATTACTATAATGATAAATTATTTAAATGATTAATGAGAAAAATTATTACTATATTTAATAATATTATTAGATATAAAATTATACTTAATTTAATATAATAAAAACATACTAAAATATTATTTTATTAAAATTTTTTATATTAATTAAAAATAAATATATTTTTATTTTAAAAAATTAATAAATAAAAATAAAAATGTGAAGCTTTAATGGGAAGTTGTATTTGGCAGCAGTAGCAACATGTCGCCAAAATGGAATATTTTTATAATGAGTAATATTATATATACATATTTTTAGTATAAAATTTAATATATAGATGATATATTATCATATAATTTAATATATATAGAACATACACAGTTTGTTTGGCTCACGCACAATAAATAATTGAATGTGATTATTGTGTAGGTTAAGCCATTAAGGCTGTGCTGATTAAAGAATAAAATAAAACCCAAACGGCTATTTTCCTCCCAAGGTGTAGTGTAAATTTTTTTAATTGATTAATTATTAAAAATTTTAATACCTATATTTTTATTATATTATTCTACTACCATTAAAGATAAAATCATTATTTAATAAAATTATAAATTCATCATAATTTTCTCTACAGATTTAAAAACTAACCATTCTTCCCCTTCCCCTCACCCAAAGTATAAAAAATGATTATTTCCCTTTTATGGTGATGACCAAAGTCGGTCAATATCCTCTCTCCCATCTTTTGGAAAAGAACGAATCGCTGTTGACAGGAGGTCAATTGATGATTTATCGATAAGAATTTGTACGATGCACAAATTGATCAAAAGAAGGTTTAAACTCTTTGTTTGACCAATCTATGCATCGGTTGACATACAGATTAGTCGATGTGATCTGTGCGTCAGTCAACACATAGATCAACCAACACAATTTATACAATTAGAGCTGACAATTTTTAATATGACTAGTCAATCTGACATGACAAGACACAAAAAATATCGAGTTAAAGTTAAGCTTTTTTATTTAAAATTTATTTTGGGCCAACTCAACATAATTCAAAATTAAATCAGGTAGTGTTAGAATTCACATGAAAATAACTTGACACGATCTGAATCGATTCGAATATTTTAAGAAAATGTTACTTGAATAAAATTTATTATAAATAAATTATAAAAATGTTAAAATATAATATCGACAACAGTAGAAATCTTTCTAAATTGAATATAGTTGTATCTTTATATAATTATAATCACTCATATTATCGTTTATTTTTATTTAAATATTTTATTTTATTATGTAAATTTTATATAATTTACATTTGTCAAGTTTTATAATTATATAATTATAAATTGAATATCGTCTATTTTATATAATTATAATTACTCAAGTTTTAGTATGTAAATTTTTAAATCATTTGTTAATAAGATATAATGTTATATCTTGTATTTTATTAATAGTTTATTGGAGTAATTTAGTGACAAAATTAAACTGATAAAAACACTTTGGACAGTAAAAACAATAGATAATTTCGAGTCAGTTTGGGTTGAATTAGGTTAACTCGAATATTAAAGGTTAGGTTAGAGTTAAAAAATTTCGATACGATTCTAATTCGGATCAAGTTGGAATTGAAGGTCTCTGACACAAAACCCGAATTGACATGATACGAACATGATCCGATGAAACAAACTGCCAAGTCTATGTGTGACATACAGATTTGTGCATTGCATGGATCCATGCCTCTCTAACAAATCATAGACTGATCTCTTGTCAGTCTATAATTCGTCCTAGTCCGGGAGATAGGAGGGTGGAGGTTGGTTGGCTCCTATTGTCGGAGAAGTGGTAAGAGAAAAATGCAAACCTTAGAGGAGAAATAGTGATTTTTCAAACTTTAAGTGAGAGAAAGGTGGGGGGAAATTGTTAGTTTTTAAATCTGGGGGGAAATGTGAAAAATTTATAATTTTTTAAAATATTTTTATTAAATAACGATTTTATCCTTGACATTTATAGTAAAATTTAGCATAATGATAGGTATTTAGATTTTCAATAATTAACAGTGAAAAATTGATTTTGCACCAATCCTTGGATGGAAAATAGTCGTTTGGCCTAAAATAAAATTAAGTGTTCTGATAAACATTAATAGATGTAAAAATTATTCATTATTACGTGATTTTATAATTTTAAATTAATATTTAATTATATAATAATATATTATAATTGACATTTAAATTGATATATATATATATATATATATATATATATATATATATATATATATATATATATATTTTCATGAAATGATTATTTTTCACGTAAGATTTAAAAAATTATTTTTTTCATTCATCTGTTAAAATCAATTGTTAATTTTAACAGATAAATGGTATTTATATTATTTTATCTAAATATTATAATAGATGTGTAATTAACTATCATTTTGTCCCTAGGGTTTAAATTATTACAATAACACTATTGTCGAGTGGAGGTATAAATATCATTTTTAAAACTTACTAGAGGTAAATAGATATTTTACTTATTTTGCTTAAAAATTATCACATTCACTTCATATAATTAAAAAATATAATTATAACATTGACTGTTTTTAATATGACATTTTATACTCATAATTTTTTGTGTTTTATTTCATTATTTAATAGTGTAACTATCATTTTTGAAATAACTGTTGTATAAATTAAAATTTTAAAAATTAAAAATACTCCAAAATTTTTCCAAACTAAAAAAGAATCTTTTAAAAAATCATTAACATTTTAAAAATTTATAGTTTGTGTCATGGACACCGTTACACCCTCGATAATTAGAGGTAAGCGAGTGCATCGAGTTGGCACATTGGACTTGATGAAAGACCGAAGAATGACATGGTTGGGCATGCCTAGACAGTGCAAACGCAAGTCAGGAGCAAAGCTACATGTGCAAGGCGTATGGGCAGAGGCGTGTGAGTGCAAGACAGAGAATGCAAAGGTGCACGAAATAAGTGTGTGGGTAGGCAGGGCAAGGACATGACCGTTAAGGCACCTAAGATACATATCATGCGAGGTATTATGTAACACCCTTCTTTAGATACATACCTTTGATGGAAATGCAACTTAAAGAGATGTGCACAACTGAAGTATTTAAAACTATTAATGCATAAACATAATCATAAAGCTTGTAAAAAAGTGATGTAATAAAAACAACTGCTTTATTAATTAAAACTCATAAAATAATAAGTATCTAAAAATCTCTGATATAAAATAATTGTATAAATCATAACCAATCAATATGTTTGAAAAATAATAATAATAATAGTTGTATGTTTGACTAAAAAAATAAAATGTCACAAGCGCCCTCTCGTTTTGCAATTGCTCGCTAGACCGCTAGATCCCTCGCTACTTACCTTTATTTGCAAAACATATGAAAGAAAAAATGTAAGTAAAACTTATTGACTCAAGGAGTCATTATGCTCTTATTTTGATGATAATAAACTAATATGTCCCTTAGCATATTAACTAATAATTTTACTTGAGTGTGAGTTTAGATTGCAATAATTTATCTAATACACTTGAAGGAGTTTCAAGATGAAAATGAAGACAAGACTCAAGTGAAGAATTCTTGAAGATTTGAAGTAAAACTCAAGTTTAGATAGATATATTTGTAATTTGGAGCATTTGTTTTGATTAAAATATTTATTTGCATGAGATAGCTCACTTAAAAACTTATTCTCACATCTTTCACATTTTGGGTTAAAATTTCATTTTTCAAACTTATTGGGTTAACCCAATTTTTTCACCAAAGTGTATTAACTCATTTAAAACGATGAAGTTTTGTGAACTACATTTTCATATCTTAAAGTTGGTTTTGAAAGAATTTTCTAAAATGGGTTAAATTGTCACTTTTCAAAGTTTTAGGGGTTAATATAGTTTTTAAAAATTTAGGGGGTAAAATATAATAAAATTTGATTGACCGACTTTGACCGACCGAATTCTTCGATGGCAGCTTCTGAATTGTCTATAAGCCATACATTTTGGCTTTCAGAAATTTGATTGACTGAATTAAATCCGATTGACCGAATTTTGGTTGAAACTTTCTAATGGCTAGTGCCACGTAGGCACCACGGGAGTGTCACGTCATATCCGGTTGATCAAATTACATCCGATCGATTGAATTGTGCATTTTTTGAAAAATTAAAACAGCTAGTCTTTGTGCACATCGATAACTTTCCTCATTTTCTCTTATATAAACCCAATCAAATTCATTCAAAAAGAACTTTTTGCCACCAAGAACTTTCATATTTTTGAGAGCAAATTAGTTTTAAGCTATTCACTTGCAAATTCTCTTCTCTAATCAAAACCCTTACTCATATACTTTGTAATTTCATTTGTATTGGGTTATACCAAGCTTAATCTTTTATATATACTCTTTGAGAGAGATCATACTTTAAATTCATACTAAAATTCATACTATAAAAGAGTGAGGTTCACTCTTGGAGAGATTAGAAAATTTCTAGTGAGAGAAATTGAGCTTTAACACTTGTAAATGTTAATAGCACCTTGGAAGCTATTTTATTGTGAAGAAAAGCTTGGTTGAGTTTTAGGTCCACCAAGGATTAGTGGAATACTCCAAGGGAGAAAGCTTGGAAGAGTGGACGTAGGCCGGGTTGAGGCGAACCACTATATATCGTGTGTTTGATTTTCTCTTCCCTTAAACTCATATTTTATATTATGTTATTTTGATTGTATTGATTATTTAAAATATTTTTGTTATTCTCATAAATTGGATTAAAAATAGGCAATATTCATTTATTTGAATAAATCGCTTTAATTCTCTAATTTGGTAAAAATTGTTTTAAATTACCTAATTTACCCCCCCTCTTAGGCCATTTGATCCTTTAATAGGTATCAAAACAAGGTTGCTCATTCTCATAAACTTAACCGTTTAGAGCAATGGCCATGAATCTAGAAAAATCTCATACTGTTAGTGAAGGGCTTGCCCCTAATAGACCGCCATTGTTTGATGGCATCGGATATGCCCATTGAAAAAATCGTATGTCAATTTTCCTTCAAAGTGATTATGAATTGTGGGATGTAGTGCAAGATTGACCTTTTGTTCCTATGAAAGAAGTAGATGGAAAACAGGTGCTCAAAACTAGGGAAGAAATAACCTCTCAAGATAAGAAAAATATTGCCATTAATGCTAGAGCTATGAATGTGTTATATTGTGCATTAAATAAATGAATATAACTTTAACAAGGTACAAGCTTGTACTTCAGCTAAAGAAATTTAGGAATTATTGATGGTATCAAATAAAAGGACTTCACAAGTCAATGAATGAAAATTAGCATGCTCATACACTCATACGAGTTATTTAAGATGAATGAAAATGAAACTATTAGTGACATGTTTGATAGATTTATTATTATTGTGAATGAATTGAAAAATCTTAGTAAAGTTTATACTAACCAAGAAAATGTCAAGAAACTTCTTAAGTGTTTGCCTCCCTCTTGGGATCCCAAAGTGATGACAATCGAAGAAGCAAAAGATGTCAAGACTCTATCTCTTGAAGAGCTTTTAGGTTCACTTCTCACTCATGAGCTTACTATAAAGCAACGACAAATTGAAGAAGTAGAGAAGAAGAAAAAGCGCATCACCTTCAAATCATCCATCAAAGAGAATGAAAAGTTCCTAGAAGAAGAAGAGGAGACATCAAACGATGAAGATGAAGACGTTGCACTTTTGACTAGAAATATTGGAAAGCTTCTAAGGAATAAAAAGCTAAGAAGAAATGGAAACTTCACCAAAAGGGAGGCTTCTAACGGCAAAAGGGGAGAAAAACAAAAGAGAGAACAAGTTGTGTGCTATGAATGCAAGAAGCTGGGACACATCAAATATGATTGTCCTCTCCTCAAAATTGGTAGATTGAAAAAGAAAGCAATGAAGGCTACATGAGATGATAGCGACGAAAGTGAATCGGAAAAAGAGGATAATGAAGTAGCCAACATGTGTTTCATGACAATTACAAATAATGAGGTAATTAACTCTAACTCATTTAATACTTGTGATGATTTAAATGATATAAATGATGAGATAAATGAAAACCCCTCATATGAAGAGTTATATGATACACTTGAAGAGATGAATGAAAAACTTGCTCTTTGTATGTCTAAAAATGCAACTCTCAGAAAGAAAAATTTTAACTTAGAAAAGGAAAATGAGTCTTTAAAGAAAGAAAATGAAAGTCTTAACCAAAAAATCTTTAAGCCTAGAGGAAAAGAAAATGAAGAAAACAAGTGCTCCATTTTTGAAAAAGAAAAACAAAAGTTTGAAAATGATTTTTGCATAGCTAAAAAAGAAAAATAAATTATAGAAAATGAAACTGAAGTTTTAAAAAGAGGAGCAAAAGATTTAAGTAAAATAGTTTTAAAATTTAAAAATGGAAAAGATATTCTTGATAAAATGCTTGGTGTACAAAGGGGAGTTTTAAACAAAAGAGGACTTAGTTATAAACTTTTTATCAAAGCAAAATACTTAAAATTATTTTGTTAAAGCTCTCAACTTCAAGTGAATCAAATGTAATTTGTAATTATTGTGGAAATAAAGGTTATATCTCATCATCTTGCCTAATTTAAAAGAAACTTTATATGGGCATTAAGAAAGTGTGGGTTCCTAAGGGAACACAAATTAACTACCAAAGACCCAACATGATTTGGGTACCTAAGACAAATTCTTGAATCTCCTATTGTGTTTAAGAACCGAAAAACAAAAGAAAGAAAAGCAAATGGTTCCTTAATAGTGCTTGCTCAAGACACATGACCAGAGATATTTCATTTTTCTCGATAATAAGCAAGAAAGATGGAGGACATGTCACCTTTGGAGACAACGCGAAAGGCAAAATTATTGACAATGGAGATATTGGTAGCAGTTCTCATATTATCATTGAAAATGTTCTTTTGGTAGATAGTTTTAAGCATAATCTCCTTAGCATTAGTCAACTATGTGATAAAGGATTTAAAGTTATTTTTGACCCAAATAGTTGTATTATAGAAAATATGAATGATGGAAAAATAATTTGTGTAGCAAATAGAGATGGAAATGTTTACACTATAGATGTAGAAAATGCATCTTATGAAAATCTATGTTTCTCTTAATTGCATGAAAATAGTTGGTTGTAGCATAGATGATTAGGTCATGCTAGCATGGACTTGATTTCAAAAATCTCCAAGAAAGAGCTTATAAAAGGTCTTCCAAAAATATATTTTGTTAAAGATAAAATTTATGATACATGTCAATTTGGCAAACAAACAAAAAAATCTTTTAAAAGTAAAACTCATATTTCCACATCTAGACCTTTACAAATTCTTCATATTGATCTTTTTGGTCCTTCAAGAACCGCAAGCCTAAGTGAAAAACATTATGCTTTTGTTATTGTTGATGATTTTTCAAGATTCACTTGGGTACTTTTTCTTGCATCAAAAGATAAAGCCTTCCATGCGTTTTCAAAATTTGTCAAGAAAATACAAAAAGAAAAAGAAATGCATATTTCTTACATTAGAAGTGATCATGAAGGAGAATTTGAAAATCATTTATTTGAAAACTTTTGTGATGAGCATGGTATAGAATATCAATTCTCTTATCCTAGAACTCCCCAACAAAATAGTATTGTTGAAAGAAAGAATATGACAATTCAAGAGATGGCTAGAATCATATTAAATGAAAAAACTTTACCTCAATATTTTTGGGCAGAAGTCGTAAACACCGCATGTTATGTTCTAAATCGTGTTTTAATAAGATCATTTTTAGATAAAACTCCATATGAACTTTGGAAAAACAAAACACCAAATATTGGTTATTTTAAAGTTTTTGGATGCAAATACTTTATTTTGAACACAAAAGAAAACTTAGGAAAATTTTATTCAAAATCGGATATTGGCATTTTTCTTGGATATTCATCATCTAACAAAACATATAGAGTGTTTAACAAAGGAAACTAGTAGTTGAGGAATCCATGCATGTTATTTTTTATGAATCTAATCCTTCAACTAGTGTGCAAGTTGATATTGATGATGATCAAGTTAAAAATGGAGATCAAATGGAAATTCATGATTCACCAAATGATGTTAAGGATGAAGCAAAACAAGAGCCAAAACATGAAGAAGATAAAGACAAAGATCTTCCTAAGGCTTGGAGGTATGCAAATGCTCATCCTAAAGAATTAATTATTGGTGAGGAAAATCATAAACATTTTGGTGATTAACTTGGATGTTTATGACATGATTTTTAGAGTTGATTTTTGTAAGAAAGCCAAGTTAGCATCAATGCCACATCTTGATAGGGTGATAGTGATACAAGAGGAGTACTTATTATTCATACTGTGCCATCATGGGTCAGACAAAGAAAGTAAAGGTTTGAAAACTAATCTTAATGTTACATAGGTTAATGTGCATTATCTCAATTCATTGGCTATTGAACCCGAGCAAGACTTGTGGGAAGGTGTTTTTCTGGTGGTGTATATTAGAGTAAATAGGAACAAAGTTAGTAGGGAACTCTTATATGACAGATAACAACTTGAGGCTGTCATTATATGTTTGAAGGATCATGAGTTAGGCTATTCTTGGGGGGGAAAACAACTGTTGGCAACATTGCATTGTTTGAATGAATGAGAGCACATGTTATAAGGTGAACGATTTTGGGTAATTATTAAACAAGTTGGTAATGACTTCTTTACTAGACGGAGATTCTTAAAACTAATGCATTATTATTAGCTGTAGATGCTACTGGTGTTTAATTTTGCATGGGCACATGTTGGAAACATATATTTGGACTAGGATACAAGTGAGAAGATACATGACCTCTCAACAAGAATATTAAGTCCTATGGGTGAAGCAGGTTTGTCACATTCCTGATAATTAGAAGCAAGTCGGTGTATTAGGTTGGCACATTGGACTCGATGAAAGATTGAAAGATGGCACGGTTGGACATGCCTAGATAGTGTAAACGTAGGTCAAGAGCAAAACTACATGTATATGGTGTATGGGCTCAGTGGCGCACACATAGGAAAATATAGGTACAAGACAGAAAATGTGCAAGGCATGCTAAATAATACGAGTGTATAGGAAACAAATGCGCTAGTAGGTAGCACACAGACACGACCATTGAGACACGCGGGAGCGCAAGACAGGTGTACAGGGCCACACACCAACTTAGACTAGAGTGACAAGAAAGACGCGGGTATTAAACAATAGCACACGAGGTGCTAAGTAACAGGATGTGCAGGGTGCGGGAAGAAATAGAAGTGTAAAGGTGCCAAGCAATGGTTAGTGCCTGTTAAAGGTACAACGTTAAGCTAAAAGCTTAGGGAGTACAGAGATGTAGAACTAGCTGTTTGTGGGAGCAGTACACATGCTTGATAAATGGGTGATCATATTGTTGCAAGAATGCCTTAAAAGAGATAGGATGAGTCAGATGGGTCAAGTGATTAAGGAAATAAAAAACATGACATGAGTAGGTGACTCGACATGTAAACGCATCAATGCAGATGCGTGCGAGCAAGACTGGGCCAAGACAAAAGGCTAGTCAAGGATGAGCTAAACAACACAAGCGAAGTGTTTTGGACATGCAACATAAGCACTAAAGGTTGCTATGCGGTTGGTTGAAAAATGATTAGTAAGAAGCAATTAGTTGATAAGGGAGTTATTTGGACAATGGTTAAATGTCCAAAAATTTCCTATCTTATATTTAAAATTTGTAATAACAACTACCTAAGTTTTAACTATTATCTTGTCTATATAAAGGTGACAGATGGGCTCATTTGTCTATGCCATTGTGCAGCTAAATGTGTTAAGTGTGCAAGTGTGTGCAAGTGTGTGCTAGTGTATGCCTAAGTGCGTGAATGGGTGTTAGTCAGTATTGTGATCTATACTTGTTTTATTTGAGTGAAATAGAAGTTATAATTTGTTTTTTATACCCTGTGCTTGATATTTACTTTATGAGTTTAACATTTGGTTTGAGTTTTGGGTGTTGTTTCTAAGATCACCAAGAAAACAAATTACTAGACTAGTAACATTTGATAGGGTGCAAGTTGTTGAACAAAATACAGGACTTGGCTCCAGCACGAGGGGGTGCAAATTTGACTAACTTTGCTTGGGAAAGTTATCCCCATGACAAACACCTACATATACTTGTATCAATAAAATTTTTATTATCTTTAATTGAAATTAATAAAAATTAGAGATATACAAATTATTTATTGAAATTTTTGGGGCAAAATATTATTTAGTTTGGCAATTATTTTGTCTATTCTAAAATTTTATAAAAATTTAACATACTTTTTTAACAAATTTACCTAATGGGTGGGAAAATAATATTTTCGAACTTGTGAGAATATGCATTGCATCATACGTTGGGCAGGAAATAGTGATTTGGCCAATTTCTATTTTTAGAAACACTGACTAAGATAAATGAAGTTGAAGCACAATAGATTTTGAACATTAAATTAGATAAGATTAAATTATTATAATATATGATAATCGAATTAGGCATCATATTATATATTATATATTATTGTAATATAAATCTTTTTAAAAATAATAAAGATACAATAATAAAAAAAATTAATTATTATATCATTATATTAAAAAATATCATAAAACCTTTAGAAATTTTAAAATTTTCAAATGCATTATCATTTTTCTAAAAAATATGTATTAATCTGTATTGATAATATATATCTATTGTATAATATGTTTACCATATCGTATAATTTCAATATATTTTAAAATATATATTGAATTTTATTTGTATCATATCATATTAAACAATATGTATGATAGTCAAATTTGACATAATTTTATAACCACTTCTCGTTATTAATCTCAACTCCAGCAAAACACCATAGGATCTTCAAATTCTATAACAAACCCAAGATTGGTTTCTTCGTAAAATGACTACAATTTCGCAAGATATGTATAGGGCTTAGACAAAAAAAATCACATCATTAAATACTCACCAAGCATAGACATGCAAAAATATTATTTTCTATCAAAATTGAAACATTACCAATTATATGTATCGCTAAAACAATTATGATTACAATAAAAATACATGGTCCTTAATTAAAACACTAATCAATATACAATTAACAAACTTTAAATAAGCTAAAACAACAAAAAAAAAAAGGGAAAAACTAACCTTGACCTAATGTGATGGTTTGGGTCGGATGGATTCCTCATTAACAAAGAAAAAATATTGGAAAAACAAAATTGAATTTTTATCTAGTATTAGATTGGAATAAATAATAAAACAAAAAATACCAAAAAAAAATTATATTTCTCAATTGTAAAAGGAGGAAATCTAAAGTATGATTTTGAGTTGGTTTTGGGTTTGAGAAAGCTCATAGATTCAAAAAGATTAATTATTAAAGTGGATACAAGAGAGATTATATTTCATGTATAGCTAATATACGTTCAAGTGTAATAGTTTTTAAACAAAACTAATTTTAACCAATTTGACAAAAAGGTTCAATGAAGTCTAACTTGTAACAAATCTAACTTTGGAAAAGATCTAAAGTACTATGACATCTCTGACAAATGAAGTTGGATGATAGTACATTTTTCTGATTCAAGTTTATGTGTTTTGGAAGTTGGGTGTTTAATGAAAGTTTTTTTAATGATTTTGGTCTTAAGTGGCAACAAGATGATGTAACAAGTTAATGATGTTTGCCATTTTAACTATCTCATCAGTTGGTATTTGTTTATATACTTAAAACTATGTATACACCATATTTATTTTTATAATAAAACAGTTAACATATATATTGAAGGCTTGATATTCTGCGTATCAATCAAACTATATTTATTAGTCATTCCATGGATTAGTAATTGGTCTAAGAATTTTGTTAACTGTATCTAATGTTGAATATGCTCTAGATCACCCCGAAATAAGGTTTAATTGCAAATCGATTCAAATGTAAAAAAGTTAATTCAAATTTAGTTCGAGATTAATAAATTAAAATTTAAACTTGATTTAAAAATAATTTTAATCATATTCACTCTGAATTAGTTTGAACTTAAATATCCAAATCAACTTAAATTCAACTTAATTTATAAAAAAAAATTCAATTATTAACTTAAACTTATTTATTTGATATCAACTTAACTATTAGGTCTAGATTCACCTATAATGAGTCAATCTAATTCGGTTTAGTTTAATTCTCATAGATGGTTGGTATGAAAATTATTGACAATTGGACATCTATTTAAATGTCCAAACTACCTCCCCAAATGAGATGACACTATTTTTAATAATAATAAAAAAAATTTTCTTCTCTTGGAACCCCCAAAAACACATAGAGATTATATGTCCTAAAAGGAATACAGTATATAGACAAATAAGATCGTAAAAATGATTTACGTTAACATTTCGTATCGTGTTCAAATGGATTTTATTGTAAACTCGAAGTTGAGTACACATATTTATATTTATAGAATTTACAATATTCATAGAATATAATGTTTAACATATTTTAATTGTTTCTAACATTAACCAATTAAGATTAAATCCAACTCTACTTTATTGACGTGCACTTATATATATATATATATATATATATATATATATATATATATATATATAAACATTATAGAAATGAATATTTGTTATCAATAAAATCCAACTGTTCATTATACATATATTGCTAATTTGTGAGTGATAAAATAATATGTAAACCAAGTCTTAAATATTATTAATGTATTATTATATAATTAAATAATTTTAAATTAATAAAAAATAATGAGGTGTTTAATTAACTTTTCATACTGTAGATGCACTGATTTTTTTTTTTTGGTTCTTATTCATATGATATTAATTTTACAAATTTGTTTCAATTATGATTCAATGGACACTGGATTGAGGGAACTGAGAAGATTCATGCCCACAGGAAGCGCCTGTTTATTTATTTTGAATTTTCTTACAATTACGTGCTGCATAAATTTGCCAGTCGCAGATCCGTAATCCTATTCTCGCTCGCCCACTTTCTCTCTCGTTTTATTTCTAAAAATTCTGGACAAAAGAAAAAGACAAAAAAAAAAAAATAAAAAATCCCCTCTGAGTACACATTTCGCCTTCTTATTTAGCCAGCATAGAGTTCAATTTTATTTTATTTTTTCATAAAATCCATCCCGTTACTAACAATCAAACTCATCATACTTCTCTCGAACCTCTTCTCGAAGAATCTCAAATTCTCTGTAACAAAAATGGTTGTGTTTAGCGTCACTCGCAAGCAAACTTCGCCTATCGATGGCCAGAAGCCTGGCACTTCTGGCCTCCGCAAGAAGGTCAGTTCTCTCTCTTTCTTTTCTCGACTTTCGGTTTCTAATCGGATATTGTTCTTTTCTTAATCGACATCAAATCTGTCAACGGTGATCGATTCTGTTTGGTTCTCATTGAATCGGATCTTGTTTGTTGTTAATTTGAAATTTTGTGAAGTTAGGTCGGTTGAAGTTGAAAAGTTCTACGTGTTACAATATGACTCGGGATTGATTTTGATCTAACAGTGTACCTTATTAAATAAGTGTTGGTATTTATTTGCGTGTAGATATTTCGCTTTTATAATGAAGTTGAGTAATTAGTTAACGGACTAGCTAGGTTTACCAGTGATATTGACGTATGATGTATAGGCTATAACTGTTGACGGAGCCAGATTTTTAAGTAATATTTAACAAATGTTACTTAGCTAGTTATTAAGTATTGTACGGCATCGTGTTACGATGTTTGATTGTCTTTAGGAGTGGATTCGAGTCAAGTCCAATCTAAACAAGAGTCATCTCAAGTTGGGTTGGAATCCAAAACAGCCATCACGTGCTTGGCTTGCTCAAGTTGGTAAACAGTAATTCTGGGAAAAAGGAGTAAAATTGCTCAAAAAGAAGAAAATGAATCGTTGACAAGACGAGCTGATGATGAGCTTGAGCTAAACTCGAACTCAACGAGCTGAGCTTGAGTTTGGCTCCTTTGAGCGGAATAGCGAGCTGTGCACAATTTGTTTCACCTCGAATCCACCCCTAATCATGATGGTGATCATAGCTAAAGTTGTTAATTAACTCGAAAAGTTCATATGTAAGTTCTTAGAGTGAGACTTTTGATGCTGAGACTCATATATAAGTAAGAATCTGTTATCTTATCCATTTTCAAATTCATTAATGCATTGATACTTAATACTATCTTAGACTCTTGGTGTTAGTGTCTTTGCTAGTTTTCCTGGATCATACATGTAACATGATCCAGTGAAAGCAGCCAATTGAATTGGATTATCAGTTAAGATATTACAGCTGCATTTTTTTTTTTTAAGCTTATTTATTTCTGAGAATGTTCTCAATAAAATTTATGTTGTTAAGATTTCCTTTTGTTGCATCTTTTTGTTAATCTTTTGGCTGGATGTTTAGGTGAAAGTGTTTGTGCAACCAAATTACCTCCAAAATTTTGTTCAGTCAACATTCAATGCCCTTACACCAGAAAAAGTCAGAGGTAAAGGTTCTATTCTAAATGGGCTTTATTTATGTATAATAAGATTCTCGTGTTTCTTTTCATATTTAAATTTCTATTTATATTTTCAAATCTATAGTTGAATAAGGAAGCCAAGACTTGGAAGTTAGGCTCAGGGCGGGCATTTAACATTGATTATTTTCTTTTTCTTTTGCTCTTTTTTTTTTTTTTTGATAAAATGCTTATGTGAGGCTAATGCTGATGTACAGTTGTGTACTCCAGTTACAGAAGCATGTCATTTAGTGTAATGGTTATTTGATATAATTGTATTGTATGTTTGCTATACTTTGTAAATGTACTCAACTTAGTTTATATTTTATCTGCTTCTTTAGACAAGTGTACTTAAAATACTCCATTCTTACTCCTAAAGAAAAATTGGGAATTTTCAGTAGAAAATTCTAATTCTAAAATCAGTCAAGAGTGTCACTATTCATTTTTATCATAATTTCATGAAAATATGTTTATGTGTGTGTCTGTATTCTTGTAAACTGATTAAATGTTATATAGGTGAATGATGATGACTAGTAAGTCATTGTTCATGTTTGTAGGTGCAACACTTGTTGTTTCTGGTGATGGCAGATATTACTCAAAGGATGCCATTCAGGTACCTATACATCTTGTGTCAAAACTGACACAGCATGTGAAATAACATCTCTTTTTGGTTTGTCGTATGTTTTTGGATTATCCCTATAATGCCCTATTCTCTCTCTCTCTCTCCACTAAATCATGCGATGCAATGCAATACATTTTTATTTTTGATGTTGTTATTATTATTATTTTTGAATTGAATAACATTTTAGTGGACAATGAAAACACTTTTGGATGTAGTCAAAGGTTAACCGAGCCTAATTGAGAGGTCTTGTAGGATGGGGTTGCTTTGTAGTGTTGCTTGCAAAATCACTTGGTAACACTTTGCGAATTACCAAATGATGGTTCCTTCAAAAGTGCTTCTGTTTTCTTGAGCCTTGCATTACAAAATATGTGGTAGAAAAAATAAATAAAAATTTATTTTGTTTGTATAGAATCACCTTCCAGGAAGTGAAGTGATGGCTGAGCTTATCTGAGTGTCAAAAAAAATGTGATATTAGTTGTTTATACTAACCTGTTGTACTAGGCATTAAGCGCTTTGATAATGAAAATTGTCTAGCACTAAAAAGAGGTGTAATATATTTTCTTATTCTTCATTAAGATAAGATTCAAATTATCCTTCAATTACCAATTTGTTTAATATCCCACAGCAGTTGGTGAACTAAATGTCTTCTTTTGCATATAGTTGCGTTCATGTCGAGGTTGTTCTATATCCACCACTAGATAAAATGTAGAGGGTAATATTTGTTAACTTGATGATATAACTTTGGGCTGCTGGAGTGCATGTCTGATTACAAAAAAAATATAAAAAAGAAAACACGTTTCTTTCAACCTAACTGAAGTATTATGTATTGCTATTACAATTAAGAATTAGTCCATGCTAAGATTTTACTTTTGGTGGGATTTATCATTGATGGTTTGTAATGCTTATTATACTCATTTCTTTGGCATACATTTTTTTGCTTGATTCCTACTGAGATTGTCATGTTTACGCTGTCTAATGTATTTGACTGATTTGCAGATTATAATTAAGATGGCAGCTGCAAATGGAGTACGACGAGTATGGGTTGGTCAAAATGGATTGCTTTCAACTCCGGCTGTATCAGCTGTCATACGTGAAAGGGTTGGAGCTGATGTGAGTCATTTTTCTCCGAAGTTAATCATTCTAGTTATTTTTCAATACATTTTTCTTGCTAAGCTGTTTCAAAATTTATAAAAGTATATGAAAATAAAGCTTATAATGACAGTGATTTGACTTATAAGCATCAATACCAGGGATCCAAGGCAACAGGGGCATTTATATTGACCGCTAGTCACAATCCAGGTGGCCCTCATGAGGTCAGTTCAGCTGTGATTTTTTTTTTTTTAGTAGTTTCCATGTTATCTCTTTTGTTTTTTCTCTTGTAGAATAATTCCATAATATTGGTCACTTGTTGCCCTGTTTTACTTCAAATTTTCTGGATGAAGGAAATGCATTAGACATGGTGGACATAATAATTGAAAAATATAATATATAATACCTAAGTTCTCTTAACAATTGAGATATAATTATTGTTTGGTGTTTTATTTGGACAATATAAAATAACTATAGATGTTGTATGAAAGTGGTTGAACATTTGGTTTACAATATTCTTGGATTCTAATCATTTGATGCTTTTTCATTTTTTTTTATATTGCAGGATTTTG
This sequence comes from Mangifera indica, assembly GCF_011075055.1. Lineage (NCBI taxonomy): Eukaryota > Viridiplantae > Streptophyta > Magnoliopsida > Sapindales > Anacardiaceae > Mangifera > Mangifera indica. The sequence continues at coordinate 941,980 of NW_025401096.1, read as the reverse complement.
GTATTAAATACAACATGGAAAATGGTGGCCCTGCTCCAGAGGGAATCACTGACAAGATATTTGAAAACACAAAAACAATTAAGGAATACTTGGTTGCTGAAGATCTACCAGATGTATATCTCAAGTCCAGTCGAAATTTATTCCCTTCACCCCTGCTGTAGTTGTTATCAAATTTTTGTCTTTTGTAGTTCTATAAAATATATTTCTTTGTTAAATTTTTTATATGCTTCCCAGGTGGATATCTTGACCATAGGTGTAACCAGCTTTGGAGGACCCGAGGGACAATTTGATGTTGAGGTTTTTGATTCAGCCAGTGATTATGTGAAATTGATGAAGTAAGGCTTTTGTTTACATTAAATATTTACGTTTCTTATCATTTTTTGTTCTGAGAACTATTTTTAAATAATTATTCTCTGTCTCTCTGATCTAGCCTTTTCTTTCTCTGAGGAATGTTTACAAATTGATGAAGTAAGGCTTTTGTTTACATTAAAGGGCTCTGACGAATGTTGTTTGCATGTCAAAATTAATTGCAACATGCCAGTTTCTTTTATTTTAATCCTGCAAAGTTATTGTGAGAACCTTGCAAAGTGTCTATTATCTTCATTATACTTGTCTTCTTCTTTCTAAAACAATTTTCCAGGTCAATCTTTGATTTTGAGTCTATTAAGAAGCTGCTTACATCTCCAAAATTTACATTCTGGTATGACGCCTCTCAACAGTGTCTATGCTGCATAATATTCTTTTTGTAATGTATTAGTTGAACCATTTTTAAATGCTGTAACTTCTGTCACTGTCATTTAAAGCTATGATGCACTTCATGGAGTTGCTGGTGCCTATGCAAAACGTATTTTTGTGGAAGAGCTTGGTGCACAAGAAAGCTCATTATTAAACTGCATACCCAAGGTCTAGTAAAGTTTTTTGTGAATTAATTATACTGATATTTGTTAGTGTCACCTATACACAGGAGGATTTTGTATAGTATAGTGATCTTATTTTTTTCTTTTTCAATAAACAGGAGGACTTTGGAGGTGGGCATCCAGATCCCAATTTAACTTATGCAAAAGAATTGGTTGCTTGCATGGGATTGGGCAAAACACCATCCCAAGATGAACCACCAGAATTTGGTGCTGCAGCTGATGGTGATGCAGATCGTAACATGGTCCTTGGTAAAAGGTAGTAATTTCAGTTGGTTTCTTTGTAAGAGAGTTCACTTAAAATTATAATTCACTGCTAAAACATGTAAAAATTTGTTTATATTTGCTAGGTTTTTTGTTACTCCCTCAGATTCAGTTGCAATCATTGCTGCAAATGCAGTTGAAGCCATACCTTATTTTTCTGCTGGTTTGAATGGGGTTGCCAGGTTTGATGTTGTTCTGCTTGGGCTCTTTTATATTATTGCGCATGTGCTGTGTTCATTTCTATATGGTCGAGCAGTGATTTTCAATCAGTGCAAAATTTAGTAAATCATCAAGAAAAAACAAACAAGAAATTAATGCTGAAAACTTTAAAGAATGTGTTTTGAGAATTTCAACTAAATTGACATGCTCATTGACTGCAAGGCAAATGCTTTGTGTGAAATAGTATGTTCAAAAGTCGAAACCAGGCATGGAGCTTAATTTTAAGTTTTTTAGGCTGGTGGAAGGTAGAATCAATGCAGGATACTGTTGAGAATGTGGGCTAACTACAGTTGAGACGCCCTGGATGAAACATTTGGATTTTTTTGGGCCATCTGTATTCTCCCTCTCTCTCATTTATTCTTATGATTGGTGATAGGTCTCACTACTGAAGGTAAACAATTATGCTATTAATGACCTTTGATAAAAGGAATGGGGCAAAGAGAATTACATAAGAAATGACTTCATGATGATGGGACTTAGGGTTTTGTTATTTGTCTCTGAATTTTTTAGTAACTTATGAATTGACATACACTGAATGCACGCGCGCACACACACACACACACACACACATATAAAACTTCATTTAAGTAAGCATTACCTTTTTACTAGTGAATGCAATTTTGAGAATGCAAGTTAATTCCATAAGAACTCATTGGAGTATGAATAAAGTTTATGTGATACAGTTCTGATGAGTTCACATCTTTGTACATCTTAGGGCAGTATAACTTACATGACCTGTATTCCGATCTTATTCAGAGGGCACTTTTTTTTTTAATAATCTCATTGTTTTTTTTTTTTTTTTGTAATTAAAGTATATATTAACAAAACAAACGCGACTCTAAAATGTCAGAGGAAATAATCACTAAGAACACAAATTGCACCTTTAACAAGGACAACGGGAGTTTTCCCCTCCTGAAGATCTATCAGAGTTTCTACAATGATAGAACTCAAGAGGAGGTACAACCAAAGCCCATACAAATTCTCTATACAGAACCTGGTGCACCCAAACCTAAAAATCTCAAATAATCTACGCAATTTACATGTGTGCAGCTTCTACTCAGCATGACTCTCTAAATCTCCCTTTTTTTTTTTTTAAATAACCCAGAAACTCAGCTTATAGATCCAGCAAATAGTGTTTCTAATACAGACATCCTATTCTGTCTCTATGGCATAAAACACCGCAAGGCAGTCCTCAAGCTCAGATGGCAGTAGCAAAAATGCCAAGTCCTGGCAGTTGGCAGAAACTGGATACATCTCCAGGGCCTTGATAATTTGCTTATAATCTCATTGTTGCTTCTTGCATTTTCTGAAACTAAGCTCTTTTCCATCCTTAAGCTTTCTAATTTTGTTTGGTTTTCAAACTATACTACTATTAACTTTCAGATTTCACTTTTGTTTTTCTGCTTATATCTAAAATCATATTTTGGTTTGCTATTTGAAGGAGCATGCCGACATCAGCTGCCCTCGATGTTGTAGCCAAACACTTGAATTTGAAGTTTTTCGAGGTATTGTGTTACAAGGTCTTTGAATGAATGTTTCATGTGTTCGAAGGCATATAATTGCTCATTTATATGTACCAGGTACCTACTGGGTGGAAATTTTTTGGTAATTTGATGGATGCTGGATTATGTTCGATATGTGGGGAAGAAAGTTTTGGGACTGGTTAGTATTTGGCCTTTTTGTTTTTTTGTCTTAGTAGTAAAACTTGATACTTGAACAAAGCTCGTTATTTTGGAACATTTGTGTACAGGCTCTGACCATATACGGGAGAAAGATGGAATCTGGGCTGTTCTAGCCTGGCTATCCATTCTTGCTTATAAGAACAATGTAAACCTCAAGGGGGATAAACTTGTGACTGTTGAAGATATAGTTCGCAAGCATTGGGAAACTTATGGTCGCCATTATTATACTCGATATGACTATGAGGTATGACATAATTTCCTCAGTTTTGATACAATCATTAGCCATAAATATCTTCATTATTTTCTAATTTGTTTAAATTGTTTTTTGAAGAGTGTGGATGCAGGTGCTGCAAAGGAATTAATGGCATATTTGATTAAATTGCAATCTTCCATTCCTGATGTTAATAAGTATGTCTTTAAAAGCAATGCTTCTGTTGTATAATGAATGTTAATATGTCAATTTTTTCTTCCAAGAGTGGTCATCTGTTTAATCTGGGTGACTTTTAAATTTCAAGTTTATATACCTTTCAAAAGCAAACAATTATTTTTCCTTCTAGAGTGAATTCTAAACTTCATAAATTGGTGGTAACTTGTAGTTCTAGATATATGTGACTCAAAGTAATAAAAAATGATGTAATTTTGATCATGATCCCGGAGATGGCATATGTTTCTTTTAGATAATTCTCAGAATAATGCTTAAAGATCTGATGGTGTGTTAGTTTCTAGCTATAACAGTTATAACCATGTTGCACAATATTTTTGTTGGTTACATATTTTTAACATTTCTTCTGAAGCATTTTCACTGTCTTTCATCCAGACTTGTGAAGGGGATACGTTCAGATGTGTCAAATGTTGCCAATGCTGATGAATTTGAATACAAAGATCCTGTTGATGGTTCCATCTCAAAGCACCAGGGTATCCGATACTTGTTTGAGGATGGATCACGATTGGTAAGTGGACTGCTTTTTACTTTTCGTTGCTAATTGTAAAATAACCTTGGCCAGGGCAAAACTTTTCTATCAGGACCTTAATATTAAAGCTTAGTTGATTTGATTTAATACCGGGGAGTGAATTGACTATAGAACCAAAGTTCCCTGAAGAATTCTGTATAAATTTCAAATTTTTAATGGCTACACAAGGACTTATTGTAAAGAACTGCAAATTTAATTCCAATCGAACTCACTGTTTCAAATGTTATGGAGATTTTGGAATTGTTTTTAGATGATTACAGTTGTTGGAATTAGAATGAAAATATTATGTTTTTCTTATCAGTCTGGATATTGTTGCAGGTTTTTCGTCTCTCAGGAACTGGCTCCGAAGGTGCAACAATCCGTCTGTACATTGAACAGTATGAGAAGGATCCTTCAAAAACTGGGAGAGATTCTCAAGAGGCACTTGCTCCACTGGTAAGAAAATATATCCGTTCTCACTGTAACTAGACATTTTGCTGATTCAATGCTAAATTAATAATTTTCATGTCATTGCAGGTGGAGGTTGCTCTAAAACTTTCCAAGATGCAGGAATTCACTGGCCGATCAGCACCTACCGTTATTACATAAACTCTACAGTGTTGATATACATAAGTTCGAGAGTCTTCTTGAGTAATAATGAAAAATCCAGTTGTCGATTTCAGTTAAAGAACAATTGGAAACTTACCCAGTTAAATGTTTTATATATGTTTGTCATTCTGCTGCTTCTTATTATAAACGGATGAACAAGTTTTTTGGTTCTTAATAATTTTGAACGTCGTATCCTGTTTGTGGCATAATTCTTGAGCCCAGTAAAGCTTCTACATTTTGAACGTTATTCCTTATACTTCACATAAACCAAACATTATGGCTACGAATTTGAGCCAATTCAGTTTGGTTTGAATTTGTTTGATTTAAATCGAATTTAAATTGAAAGATTTAACTCATTGAAACCATGCCGAACTCGAATTAGCAGTTGTTCATTTAGTTCGGTTTGAATTTATAGCTTAAATTAGTAGATTAAATTTGTAGGTTGATTTAGTTCTAATTTATAATTTGAATTGATGGTTTGGTTCAGTTTGAATTCATAGCTTAAATCAGTAAATTTGAATATTGTTTAAGTAAAATGATGTTGTTTTATTAATAAGTCACAACCTTGAATCACAAATTTGAATAATAAATTTAAATCATCAATTCGAGTTAAACTTAGCAATAAATTCAAATAATTGATTTAAATCATTTTTTATTCAAATTAAATTTAATTTTTACTCAAAAATTTGAGTTAGAGTATTTTCTATTTGAATCGAATTTTACTCAAAAGGATCTTCGGACATGGCCCAGTTCGTACCGACGCCGAGTTGTTTCAGTTGATGTATGCAGTTTTCATGGGTTCATTCAGAGAATATAAAAAGCAATTTTAGATACGAACAATCCTCGGTTTTTCGATCCCTCTTTCGCTATAAGCTTATGGAGGTTGTCTTATCTGACCTGAGTTTCAGCTATGAGCCACCTACTATATATTACAAGTTGTGATTTAATCAATTATGAGTTGACTGTTTGCTACCTAGGACTATTAATCTTAATTTTAGCTGAGGATGGATTGGAACCTAATTAACTCAAACTTTTATATCAGCTTGGTTCACAGGAGTGTGAAATGAGCTTGGTTCAGTAAGTTCTAGTCTAGAGCTTTATATCATTGAGTTCAAATTTGGGATGTCTCTCAGCACACCATTTGTTACTTCATAAACACAGCAACTCATTTTCCTTTGCAACTCTACGAAAGAATTAATTAGAGGGATGTATGTATGTATATATATGTATATTAAAAAAACAAAACCATGGAACATAGATTTGATGTAAAATAAGTCCCACAGATCATTCATTTCCAAAATAAAGAAAGAATATGCGGGATGGTATATTTTATGATTGTAAACTGGTTAAGTGCAAAGACATTAATTTTGTATAGTTGCAATAGTTTACAATCTCTCAAGAGGAGTGCCTTTAATTAGAATTGACCATTTCAATCTTTCAACACCTAGTTTTAACATTTTTAGTATGATTTTAATACTATGTACAGTACAAAAATACTCTTTCAAAATTGTTTTCACAACTAAAAGATGAAATGACTTTTACACTATGTACAGTAATACATAAATGCTCTTTCAAAATTGTTTTCACAACTAAAAAATGAAATGACTTTTACACTATGTACAGTAATACATAAATGCTCTTTCAAAATTGTTTTCACAACTAAAAAATGAAATGACTTTGCAATTTACAACACAATTCACAACTTAGCACAACATGTATAGATATATAATTCATAATCTCTCACTATTCACATCTCAAACTAGCATGTATAGATATATTGGAATTTTTTTCATTGTATTAATTCTAGAGTTCACAAATCAAATAAGAATACAATGACAACATGAAATTTCTTAAGACTCTTAGTTTAGTGTTCTCATCTTAAACAAAGGTATGAAAGCTTTAGTAATTCAATTTAATTTTTTCAATATTTGGATGGGGTGGAGACTATATAAACCCCACCCCATTCACTTAACATTGCAATAAATTCACTTAACTCTCAATTTACTCAACAAATTCAAGTTATGGATACAATTTTCTTCTCCATTGTTGGTTTTTTCTACTAATTTCATCTCGCAATATCATGCTAGCAGATGAATTTCTATCATGGGTTTTGGCTGCCAATAGGCACTTCCTTCAATCCACGCCACCAAAAGTTGACATTGTGGTTGTGCAAGACAAGTTTGGAAGTTATATGACCATTTCTGAAGCTGTGGCTACTATAGCTAATAAAACTGATAGGAAAAGATTGGCCATCTATGTTAAGCAAGGAGTTTACAAGGAAACCGTGGAGATCAAAACATCGAACTTAACATTCATTGGAGATGGAATTGATGTTAGGGTAATAGGAATGTTGAAATGGCTTCAAGACTCGTTTTCTTAGCCTTGACCTTATTATAAGGTACATTTCCTATATGATCGGATTTTTTGTTGGTGTGTCAATCTTGCGCTAATTTTGTGCTAGTCTCGTGCTTTTATTAGTATGCCAATCTCTTGTTACCAATAAATAACATTATTATATCATTTGATTGTAAAAAGTATGTGTACAATATATAATATTATTACATCACTTGACTTTAAAAAGTAATAGTTAGAAAAACAAAGACTTAATTTGAAGAATCAATTTATTTTTAAGATAATCTAAATAATAAAATTATGTGTATCCATTTTGGGTGTATAAATATGTAAATACTTATATGTGTCATCATATACTTAGGTGATTTTGAATTAAAAATAAAATAACACATAATTATATGATGACACATGTATGTACATATTTGTATATTCAAAATGGATACGTATCGTATTGCTCTAATCTAAAATAGTTTTAATTACTTTGAATAAGAATCAAACAAAATAGGTTTGAAATTTTTGTTGGGATGGTTGGAGCAACAACAGTTTGAAGTTCAAAGTAAAGACAAATGAATCAGATTGAAATCATCATATATACTCTTGTTTTGAATTAGAATCAAACAAAATAGGTTTGAAATTTTTGTTGGGATGGTTGGAGCAACAACAGTTTGAAGTTTAAAGTAAAGATGAATGAATCAGATTGGAATCATCATATATATTCTTGTTTTGAATTAGAATCAAACAAAATAGGTTTGAAATTTTTGTTGGGATGGTTAGAGCAACAATAGTTTGAAGTTCAAAGTAAAGACGAATGAATCAGATTGGAATCATCATATATACTCATGTTTCTCACTCATTCAGTTTGTGTTTATATACATATATGCATCTTAATCAAATTAAATGGATCTTCCATTCTCAAGTACTTTGTCTTTTCTTTTAATTTATTACCCATCATCACTTGACTCAATTTAACTAATGAAGATTGTAGTTTTATTTTATTGGTAATAATTAAGTGGCTTGAAGAACTTTTCTTCTCAAACATTGTTCACCATCATTTAATGATTATAGACAACCATCATTTAATGATTATCACTTACTTCAAATCATTTCTAGCTATTTATATATCATCACACATATTGATAGAATTACAAATTTATTATCAGACTTTGTCAAATAGACATGATGGTCTTAATTAATCACTTCAAAGTCATAAAATATTAACACTTATGAAATTTCAAGTACCAATACCTAGATGATAGTTTTAGGTCATACAACGTCCTTGAAGCTCGTGCACTCTATGCTTCAGACCTATAATAACGAGATCTATATCTCATTTCACGCAGATTTCTCTGTCAAGTTTTCTGCTAAGAAAATTGTCTTAACATTCATCTGATGTAATTCTAAATTAAAATGTGCTACTATAGCTAGAATTAAACAAATTGAAGTAAATCTTATAAATGATGAAAATATCCTTCTATACAATCTATACATTCTCATTGGGTATAAGTTTTTACTATAAAGTGAAATTGTATCTATTTATTGAGCTATCCGCCTTACAACTAATTCAGAAAACCTATTCATTCTCAATGAATTTTCAATCTGGCGATAAGTCAACCAAAACCTAGAATTAGTTTGTTTTCTTTGTATTATATCTCTTCTTTCAATGCATTTCAAAATTTTCTTATCGAGGGATGAGACAATTTCTTTTATTATTTCAGGTTCTTCATCATCTTGGGGAGTGGTTATGAAAACCTCATTTTCACTTCAAAGCGTCACTTGAAGACTTTTGGACGTCCACTCTTATGCAATTGAGAACTAATACCTCCACTATCCAAAATTGATTAAAGTTTAATCTTAATGCTCCTACTAGGTTGAGATGAACGAAACAAGCAATTAAGGATTATTACTCCTATTATTTGAAATAAGTTAGAGCTCAATTGTATTTGCTCCTACTATCTAGAACAAGTATAGGTCTTATTTCTTAGGACTCAACTAATGGTTGCTAAGATATACCTATCCTCATTCTTTTCTCATCTCATTCAGATAAAATCTGTTATTAACATCATCCCTATTAAAAAAAAAAAATTCTCTATAAATGTAGTATCTCATAATACAATTTCAGTTAATCTTCAAGCGGAATCTTCAAGCGGAATCTTTCTTAATGAACACATAACCTTTGGAGTGTTCAGTATATCTGATAAAGATATATTCATTTCTTCTCAGTCCCAATTGTTCAAAGTTATAGGAAAAACTATGGGTAGACATTACTAACCACTAAGGTTGCAATCAATTAACTCAGGTTTTCTACCTGACCATAACTCATAAGGAGTGGAAACAACTGGATTAGTAGACAATCGGTTAAGTACACAAGTAGTAATAAGCATCATATCATTACAAAGACTTGATGTTTTGCTTACGTCTTCATTAACTTAACCATTTCAAATAGAGTTTAAATACTCTTCTCCGCTACACTGGTTTGTTGTGAAGTTTTTTTTTTTGGAATTACTGTTTGCCATATTATTTATTTTTCATTACTTAGTTCTTGAATTTTTTTGGACAAATGCTCAAGATCTCGGTGAGTTCTTAAAACTCTTATCCATTTAATCTAATTGATTCTTAACCTCAATTATATATATATAGTGTCTAAAACAGTCTATTGCTTCTGATTTATGGGAGATCAAATAGACAAGACTGAATGAAGCATTATTATCATCACTAGTAATAAAATATGAGATATATTCTCAAATTTTACATTCATAGGAAAACATATACCTAAGTATATAGATTGCAAAGGAACTCAAACTCTTATAGCTTTGTCGAATGGTTTTCTAGAAGTTTTTCCAGCTAGACAATGCTTACATGTGGACAATTCTATGTATGTGAAAGTTCCTAATAAACTTTCATAGGCCAATTTATTCAACCCATCTTGGCCAACGTGTCCTAATTCAACATGTCATATATTTGCATTCATATCCATATATATAGGAGAAGCAAATAATGAAAAATTTAACATTATCAGAATGTAAGGTAACAAACACCATATAACCATTCAACCAACAAATCAAAACTATAAAAGTCAATTCTATCGCATTTCAATAGAACATTTAGAGAAATTCAAATTATATTCTAGTTTAAAAAGAACAAGTATTTTGGTCAAGATTTGTTGAATATTTGAAACATATTAGATTTTGTGTAGGTATAGGATTTGACCACCTCGCAAAACTCATTTGCTCGTGTCTATTCCTCTTACTACAACTCTTGTGTTGTTGCCTACATACATCCAATTCACTTTATTCAGAATTTGACAAAATTCTACTAAAGATCTTGTATCATGAGTTACTTGGTTAGCGGCTTTTGAGTCCATAATCCATATAAGATAATACTCAGTTAATATTATAGTACTAAAAAATAAAGTTTTATCACTTTATGTTGAACAAGACTATTATTTTTAGCTCCGTTCATTCACAGGCGATATAATTTTTGTTGCTTCTATTACAACTATTCATCTTGTTTTCATCTCTTCTTCTAGTACTTTTGCCATTTTCCCATTTCAATTCCTTGTTCTTATTCTTTGAGCATTATACAATCTTCTTCCCATATTAAGACTTAAGCCACTTACTTTTAAAACTTGATTCTGCAACGTATGCACGAGTACCAAGTTCAGCTATCTTAAGGGCCTTTGTTTTTTAGTTCTATGTGGTATGAACAATTAACAAAAGTGTTTCTTTCCTCATTGTGGGTCATATGCATCTTCATACGCTTTCACTATCAGAAAGAAATTGCTTTTCAAAATGCACTGACTGTTCATGTATTAGGTTACGTGTAGTTGACTTCAGTTCCATAATCAGATTTGATATTTAATTAAATTTAACAATCAACTGTCTTTATTTGGGGACTGCAATTCTTCCAAACTTTTCAATTAAAACCATACTTATAACATATGTGGTTGAACATTATTGGTACTCATATACCATATCATTATTCATGAAACTAATCAAGATATCACACTAAGTAAGTCTTGCTTCTTACATACGTGATATGCTTCCACATCACGTTTGTGTAAGGCATTGATTGGGTTTCTATCCCTTAGTCAGCCACAACTCTATCTAAACCTGATTTACGGCCTTTAAAGCCTTTTGCTCATCTAGGATATTGTGACTTTCAAATGCCATACATTGTAATTCTCCTTATTTAGTATCATTCTCATTCAAATCAACCATCATTTTCTAGGATGTTATGGTTAACTAGATCACAGAGACTATGTATCAGACAAAACGCTATCAATGCAATCAAATACACATCGATTGTCATAATTATACATTAAAATTTTAAAATATCTCACATAAGACACAAAATTGAAAATTCACTATATTCCCAATCATCTTTCATGACACAAATGTTTGACATTTTAAACTTTAATCTAATTGCGCCAATTCTAGATGAGAATTTCATTAATTTAAAAAAAAAATTATATATGATACAACGAATGCATCATCTATTTTGACTAAGACTATTTTATCAACTTGTATTGATCTCTGAGTTTCTTTATCTATGATAAAGTCTTTATTATATTTGCGTTAGGTCAAATACCTCGCATTATGTTAGTTTTGGGAATAACGTTAAAATAGTAGATATCTCTTCCTACATTATTAAGCGTTGCTCTATAGCAAGCTATAATGAATCCACCTATCCCAAAAATTTCAAATTCTTGTCCTGAATAAGATCATTGATTACGGGGCCCATATTCATGCATGAATATTATCTCTTTTCCAATTAAGAGAATTCAACAGAGTATTGATAGTTTCAACATGTAATGTGTTGGTCCCTAGTCAACAAATTTGCATAAAGTAGAAATATGTATTTCGAAACACTCATATGTGTTTTCAGAGAGTCAGAATAAGGTATTAAATGTCTTTATGTGCTGTAAGACCTATGAAACATATCTCATATACAAGTATGAGTACTACACAACTTCCAAGGATCAAAAAACAGGTTTCACATGCCAAAACACACTAGAAATAGGTGTTCACGTGCCAAAACACACTAGAAAGAGGTGTTCAAGCGTTATCATGCGCTAAAATAAATTCATACACTCCTTCACACATCGAGATGATGCCACACGAGCCTCTAGGCACCGTAAAGTGTTTGCAATACACCTTCACCTGCTAGGAATAAGTCAAACATGCCAACCTAAACTATCATGCACCAGAATAATGTTGCCATGCGTTGGATGCAATTTGTCACCCTCCATCTACGTACATGCATCGATCAATAGTACAGTCAACCTTTTGACCAATTCGGGTTTAACCCAGATGACTCAATAAGTTGACCCATTGATTGATAGGTCTTGATCGACCTATTGACCAACGGGTCAGGTAATCAGGTTTTTCCAACTCGATTTCAATCCAGTTTTGCACGATGAACCCTAGTTTTCTGTCTTTCTAATTGGTCGTTTTCCAGTGATTTTCTAGAGATGTCACATAGGGCTTTTGTAGCCTAATTGATAGCGAGACGTATCGTTCCAAGTTCTGGTGCCAATGGCGTAGAATCCGTCAAAACGACAAGGAAGAAAAACATGTCTTGGGTCTCAGTTTTGGGTCAATTTTCATCTATTTCGACTTTAATTCGAGTTGTTTTTCAATTTAAAACATGTAATACAATTCCAATTATTCATTCAACATGTTTTCCAACACCAATTTCATGCATTTTTGGTTGAATTAAATTTGTGCCCAAAACTAAATTTTTAAATTAAAATTTAATATTCATATTCTAATTTGCACAACATACGCAATACGATTCACAAAAGACATAGCAAATATGCATCCTAGGCTCTGATACCAATGTTGGGAATAATTAAATATGTCAAAATCAAATTCTCTGAATTCTGTAAATAAGGATTTGTGTACCCAGATTAATTTTCGATGAAGCTTCTTTGAATACGGTGCAAAGTATCGACGTTAGTCTATTTTCACTATGCCATTTGCCTACGTATTGATTTCCATTTTGGGAGACAAGTTTACTCTGCATTTTTGGTTTTGCAAGAGAGGAAAAGAGAATTCCTTTTCTTTAGATAAAAATGGTGTTTTTTTTTTTTTTAATGGGGAGGCAATTTGAATAATTTATATATGTTCAACTGTCTTTCAACTCCCTCTTATAACTGCCCTTGACAGTTATTAAACCACATCGGGTCGACCTATCATGGGTCGACCTGTCATGGGTGGACCTAAATCCAATAACAAATGTATGAAAACTTTAGTAATTCAATTAAACTCTTAATTAAATTTTTCAATATTTGGATGGGTGGAGGCTATATAAACCCCACCCCATTCACTTAACACTACAACAAATTCAAACTACGAATACAATTTTCTTCTCATTTGTTGGTTTTTTTCTACTAATTTCTTCTCGCAATATCGTGCTTGCAGATGAATTTCTATAATGGGTTTTGGCCACCAAGAGGCACCTCCTTTAATCGGCGCCACCAAAAGTTGACATTGTAGATGTGCAAGACAAGTCTAGAAATTATATGACCATTTTTAAAGCCGTGGTTGTTGCAGCTAATAAAACTGACGAGAAAAGATTGATCATCTATGTTAGCCAAGGAGTTTATAAGGAAAATGTGAAGATCAAAACATCGAACTTAACATTCATTGGAGATGGAATTGATGTTAGGGTAACAAAAGCATTTATGACGGCTTCAAGACTCATTTTCTTAGTGTTGTCATTATTATGATTAGATTTTTTGTTGGCATGCCAATCCTTTACTAATTTTTGCCAGTTTGTGTTTTTATTAGTATGTCAGTCTCTTGTTTCCAATCCCACATGAATATGAATGCTTTTATGGAAAAGGTGGATTGAGAAAGAAGAAATCTCTTATATACTTTATATAGTGGAGATATCATTCATAATATTTTTATAATAAATTCTATGTCTAATTAACATTATTATTCTTCAATGAGATAACTTGTATGCAAAAGGTGGATAGAGAAAGAAGAAATCTCCCATATACTTTATATAGAAGAGGTATCATTAATAACAAATTTAAGCTCAAATTTTTTATTGTAAGAGAGTACAATTTAATAATCATGTTAAACAGTATCATAAACTATAATGAATTGCTAATAAATATGTTTATACTATTATTTTTATCTAAGACAAATCCTAATAAAATTTTTATTTATAGAAAAAAATTTATTAGAACTTTTATTCTTAAGAAAAATCATAAAATAATTTTTTATGGTTTAAGTCTAAAATGCCTTCGAATCGATTGATGTATTTTATTTTTAGGTTATATCTATAGATACTTTGAGAAGAAGAAATGTGTTCATGTAACTATAAACCAGGCTTGCATTGACTATCTTTAAAATTTGTATATTTCTACATCATTATATTAACCTTAGTGTTCACATGTCTAATAAGAATGCAATGACAACAAGAAATTCCTCTAGACTTTATGAAATTCCTTATTTTAGTGCTCTCAACTTGAACAAGGTATGAAAACTTTAGTAATTCAATTAAACTCTTAATTTAATTTTTTCAATATTTGGATGGGGTGGGGGCTATATAAACCCTACCCCATTCACTTAACACTACAAGAAACTCACTTAACTCTCAATTTACTTAACAAATTCAAGTAATGGATATAGTTTTCTTCTCCATTGTCAATTTTTTCTACTAATTTCTTCTCACAATATTTTGCTAGTGGATGAATTTCCATCATAGGTTTCGGTTGCCAATGGCCACCTACTTCAGTCAGTGCCACCAAAAGTTGACGTTGTGGTTGTGCAAGATATGTCCGGAAATTATGCAACCATTCCTGATGTTGCAGTTGCTGTAGCCAATAAAACTGATGGGAAAAGATTGGTCATCTATGTTAAACATTGAGTTTATAAGGAAAACATGAAGACCAAAACACTGAACTTAATGTTCATTAGAGATGAAATTGATGTTACCATTGTTACGGGTAATAGGAGTGTTCAAGATGGCTTCAAGACTCATTTTCTTGGCAATGCCATTATTATGAGATACATTTCCCTAGATGATTGGATTTTTTGTTGATGTGCCAATCCCTTGCTAATTTTGGGCTAGTCTGTGGAGTTTTTATTGGCATGCCATTAATATATTATCAATCATGCACCAATATGAATGTTGTATTTTGTTTAAAATGCTTACAAATCAAATGATGTATTTTGTTTTCAAAGTTGCATTTATAGATACTCTGAGAAGAAGAAATGTGTTCATGTAACTATAAACAAGGCTTGCATTGACTATGTTCAAAGTTTATATATTTCTCAAGAGTTGTAATTTCATTAATCCATTTGTAGCTGGTGGCCGAAGGATATTCAAACCCTCGAACAGCAGGGAGCTAAAGTTGTGAAGACAATCGAGAAAATATGTTAGGCCACTGAAATAATTTATCTATAGGTGTAATGTTAACAATTCTCAGTGTATGTATATTTTGGGAGCAGTGCAAAGAGAGTGAAGTTTTATTTGTTAAGCACTTTTTACATTGAATGCTATGTTTGTTACTTGTATCTCTGTATCATAATCCGTATTACACATTGAACTTTACTTCTCTCTCTGAAATGTGTTCATCATCTCTTCTATCTCAGTATACCATTTGTTACTTCACAAACACGGCAGCTCATCTTTCACCTCTACAACTCTATGAAAGAGTTAACTAGAGTGTCTATATATATATATATATATAGTTAAAACAAAACCATGGCACATAAATCTGATAAAAAATAATCCTACAAAATTTTCATTCCCAAAATAAAGAAACAATATGCATATGGATCATATATTTAATGATTGTATTAAGTTCAAAGGCATTAACTTTTCATTGTTGCAGCAACTTACAATCTCTCAAACAAGACCGTCTTTAATTAGAATTGAATCTAAACTCATATTACCATTTCAATCTTTCAACACCTAGTTATAACATTTTTAGAATGACTTTTATACTATGTACAATACATAAATGCTCTTTCAATATTGTTTTTACAACTAAAAAATGAAATGACTTTTACACAATGTACAATAATACATAAATACTCTTTCAAAATTGTTTTCACAACTAAAAAATAAGATGACTTTGAAATCTACAACAACAATTCACAACTTAACACAACATGTATTGATATATAATAAACAATATCTCACTATTCACATCTCAAACTAGTATGTATAGATATATTGGAATTTATTTATTGTATTAATCTTAGAATTCACATATCTAATAAGAATGAAATGACAACAAGAAATTCCTTATTTTAGTGTTATCATCTCAAATACGGTATGAAAACTTTAGTAATTCAATTAAACTCTTAATTTACTTTTTTTCAATATTTGGATGGGGTGGAGGCTATATAAACCCCACCCCATTACACTACAACAAATTCACTTAACTCTCAATTTACTCAACAAATTCAAGTTAAGGATACAACTTTCCTCTTTGTTGTCAATTTTTTCTACTAATTTCATCTCGCAATATTGTGCTAGTGGATGAATTTCCTTCATGGGTTTCGATTACCAATTGGTGCCACCAAAAGTTGACATTTTGGTTGTGCAAGACAAGTTCGAAAATTATACAACCATTTCTTATGTCTTGGTTGCTATAACCAATAAAACTAATGGGAAAAAGATTGGTCATCTATGTTAAGCTGAGAGTTAATAAGGAAAACATGGAGATCAAAACATTGAACTTAACGTTCATTAGAGATGGAATTGATGTTACCATTGTTACAAGTAATAGAAGTGTTCAAGATTGCTTCAAGACTCATTATCCCTAGATGATTGGATTTTTTGTTAGCGTGTCAATTCCGTGTTAATTTTGTGCTAGTCTCATGCTTTTATTGGCATGTCAATCTCTTGTTATCAATTCTGTGTCAATATGAATGCTTTTATGAAAAAGGTGGATCGAGAAAGAAGAAATCTCTCATATACTTTATATAGTGGTGATATCATTTATAACAATTGTATAGTCAATTCTACATCTAATTAACATTATTGTTCCTCAATGAGGTAACTTGTATGGAAATGGTGGCTAGAGAAAGAAGAAATCTCTCATATACTTTATATAGAGGAGGTATCATTAATAACAAATTTAAGATCAAATTTTTTATTTTAAGAGAGCACAATTTAATGATTATGTTAAACAGTCTCATAAACTAGAATGAATTGCTAATAAATATGTTTATGTACTATGATTTTTATCTAAGACAAATCTTATTAAGATTCTTATTTATAGAAACAAATTTTATTAGAATTTTTATTCTTAAGAAAAATGCTAAAATAATTTTTTATGGGTTAAGTTTAAAATGCTTACAAATCTAATGATGTATTTTGTTTTTAGGTTGTTTTTATAGAAACTTTGAGAAGAAGAAATATGTTCATGTAACTATAAACCAGTTTTGCATTGACTATGTTTAAAGTTTGTATATTTCTCAAGACTTGTAATTTCATTTATCCATTTGTAGCTGGTGGTTGAAGGATGTTCAAACCCTCGAATAGTAGGGAGCTAAAGTTATGATGACAATTGAGAAAATATGTTAGGCTATTGAAATAATTTATCTATAGGTATAACGTTAACTATTCTCACTGTATGTATATTTTGGGAGCAGAGCAAGGAGTGTGAAGAGCACTTTTGACATCGAATCCTATTTTTGTTACTTCTAACTCTATATAATAATTTGTATTACGTATTGAAATTTACTTCTATCTCTAAAATGTGCTCATCATCTCTTTTATCTCAATATACCATTTGTTACTTCATAAACACAGCAGCTCATCATCCTTTGCAACTTTTTGAAAGAATTAATTAGAGGGATGTGTACAACAAAACCATGGAACATAGATTTGTTGAAACAAAACTATGGATTATAGATTTGATATAAAATAATTCCCACAAATCATTGATTTCCACAATAAAGAAACAATATGTGGATGGATCATATATTTTATGAATGTACCGGATTAAGTGGAAAGCCATTAATTTTGTGTTGTTGCAACAGTTTACAATCTCTCAAAAGGAGTGCCTTTAATTAGAATTGACCATTTCAATCTTTCAACACCTAGTTATAGCATTTTTGGAATGACTTTTATACTATGTACAATACATAAATTCTCTTTCAAAATTGTTTTCACAACTAAAAAATGAAATGACTTTGCAATCTACAACAACAATTCACAACTTAACACAACATGCATAGATATATAATTTATAATCTCTCACTATTCACATCTCAAGCTAGCATGTATAGATATATTGAAATTTTTTCCTTGTATTAATCTTAGTGGTCACAAATCTAATAAGAATACAATGACAACAAGAAATTCCTTAAGACTCTTAGTTTAGTGTTCTCATCTTAAACAAAGGTATGCAAACTTTAGTAATTCGATTAAACTGTTAATTTTTTTTTTTCAATATTTGGATGAGGTGGAGGCTATATAAACCCACTCCATTCACTTAACACTACAACATATTCACTTGACTCTCGATTTACTCAACAAATTCAAGTTATTGATACAATTTTCCTCTCCATTGTTGGTTTTTTTCTACTAATTTCATCTCGCAACATTGTGCTAACGGCTGAATTTCCGTGGGTTTCCGCTGCCAATAGGCACCCCCTTCAATTGGTGCCACCAAAAGTTGACATTGTGATTGCACAAGACGAGTTTGGAAATTATATGACCATTTCTGAAATTATGGTTGCTACAACCAATAAAATTGATGGGAAAAGATTGGTCATCTATGTTAAACAATGAGTTTATAAGAAAAATGTGAAGATCAAAACATCGAACTTAATGTTCATTGGAGATGAAATTGATGTTAGGGTAATAGGAGTGTTGAAGATGGCTTTCTTAGCATTGACATTATTATGAGATACATTTCCCAAAATGATTGGATTTTTTGTTCGTGTGCCAATCTTGTGCTTATTTTGTGTTAGTCTCGTGCTTTAATTAGCATGCCAATCTCTTGTTACCAATATATAATATTATTATATCACTTGATTGTAAAAAGTATGTGTAATATATAATATTATTATGTCACTTGACTGTAAAAAGTAATAGCTAGATGAACAAAGAAACAATTCATTTTTAAGATAATCTAAAATAGTTTTATTTACTTTGGATTAGAATCAAATAAAGTAGGTTTGAAAATTTTAAGTTCAAAGTAGAGATGAATGAATCAGATCAGAATTATATATATTCTTGTTTCTTATTCATTGAGTCTGTGTGTGTATATATATATATCTTAATTAAATCAAATGGATCTTCTCTATCTTTTCTTCTAATTTATTACCTATCATCACTTGATACAATTAATTAATGAACATTACAGTTTTATTTTATTAGGACTTAAGTCGCTTGAAGAACTCTTCTTCTATTTTCTTCTCCAACCTTGATCACCATTACTGCTTACTTACCAACCACCACCACCTTCGATAATAAACAGTGCCACCTGTACAAAACAAGTGTTGATGATGATACATCTAATCTAATCACCCATTAATACAACATTATCTTTGTGAATTATTAGTAAAAAATTCCTTACTACTTTACAGTAATTGTAATCTACATTTTTAAAGTCCTTATGTGAGGTTTTTCAAAATAGTAATTTTGTCAAATTTGGTCTTCTCACTTGACATTAGATTATAGTATATATATCAACAGTCATACAACCACTCTTTTGCCTTTTGGCGAAACTAAATTTGATTCATCTAACTTGTAGTCCACTGCAAATGATTCAAACAACTCGGTTATACCAATCTTCTTTCACTTGCAACTAAGATGATGGTTTTCCTAATGCACCATAAAAGTTTTCCTTTCTTTCTTTCTTTCTTCTTCTTTTTTTAAATAAAGAGATAAAAACAACATGTCATATGCTAAATCAAAACATAGCTGACATATCAGCTTGAAGGTTGTCCCTAACCTCAATCTGTTCCTATTTTGGATTGATCAATTCGAATTTAGATTTGAATATAAAATTTATTCTAAATCAGCTTACAAAACACTAATCTTGATGTTTCATATATCAAAATTCTTAGTTTCTCATATTTAATTCATCTAAATAAAAATTTAAAGCTAACAAGCCAAAAATTAATTCTCTCTCAAAGGAAAATTCTGGTAAACATTAGTTTTTTCTTTTTCTCTAAAATCAATGGCTTGGATAGTTTCTAAAACTTACTTAGAGAGATTTCAAGATGGAGGTTATCTATAATTTGCAAAACATGGGACCTAGGTGTAATCTTTTCTTTTCTTTGGACATCCCTAATTACGAAATCCTCCCTTGTTAAAATATTTGATGGTGAATCAGAAACTGTGTGAAGCATAGGTTAACTTGGGAATTTTGAAAAGTGTACTAAAAATACAATTTAATTAACAAAATTAGTTGATGATACATTTATAGAATTAATATTATATTTGAGTTACACAAAAATAGGATGTCCTCATAGATAATACAATAACATATTTGCTCACAAAATATATGCACAGTCATAGTATTCAAGAAACAAACATTGCATACTTTTCCATCACTACCTAACTTTATAATTAACCAACCTTACCATTCTTAGGCATTCACATCATCAATATGGCTTTATGTTTGATTGAACAATTTAAGCACAAACCTTTATATATAATACAAGTATTCTTGGTAACATATGCACTTTGGGGTACAACATGTGCTTGGACTAATGCTTTAGAGTGAGTCACATACCATTACATTTCATGACCAAAAAAAAAAATATAAATAATATAGGGTTTTGAATAACGCATGTGCAACCCTAGCTAGTTAGCAATCACATTATTATTAATGGACAATGACTTTTGTGAAAGAATTAGTAAGAATGAATATATAATTGAAAAGGCAAACAAGAATACCAAGTAAGCAAGATGTTGGTAAGCTTTCATTCTTTTGAGTATACATGTCAAAGAGGTTGGGCTGGACCATGACGCACTACTATTGGGTTTAATTTTTTTTATTTTTAAAAATTTTATTATGTATAATGTATTAATTTTTTGAACATTTTTTACATAACGATAATAGTATAATACCTCTAAAACTTTATTGATATGACCTCAGTTATGATGGAGAAAAACTATGGTTCAAACAAACTTATAAGATAAAATAAACCCAATAAAAAAATCTACCTCAACTTGTTATTCATCTTCAATATCTAAAATTTTGAAATCTTCAAATATATCCTCAACCATGCAATTCTATAACTTGAACTCTACTGTCACCATTCTTCTTGCACATGATGGCCTTGACCACTTTTGGATGTAAGTTTGAGTGTCTATCATCCAAGACGCATCCACTCACATTAAAAACTAATTTTGATGCTACAATAGACATTAGAAGATTTAGTAGATCAAGTGTCATGGTGAAAAGCACAAGATAAGGGCTTTGATATGCTTTTCACCATGCCAAAATATCAAAATTCTCACTTTGATTTATTATTGAAGGAAAATTATTAATATTAATATAATTATAAAATTCACCATAATTGGAAGTTTGAAACACCTGTTGCTTACCTTTTCGTAATATTGACCATAATTGTGACTTGCCTCTAAATGAATCACTTGAACTTACCCATGGTTCTAAAGTGTGCAATGTGTTACCATACTTGTTTTTCATATGCATTATACATTTCCAACAAAAAAATCATGAATATATCATCTAACCTAAAAGTTAATGGTTCTACTAAATTTTCACTTATAATAAATTTTGAACTTCTAATAACTTTGCCTTAAAATCTAAAATAATTATAATAGAAAATAACAAATAGTAACGGTGTAATTATTGACTCAAAAAGTCATTATATTCTTATTTTGATGATACCAAACTAATATATTCCTATTCATATTGACTAATAACTTTACTTAATTGTGAGTTTATATTGCGAAATTCATTTAATGCATTTGAAGGATTATTAAGATGAAAATCAAAGACAAGACTTAAATGAAGAATTCTTGAAAAAATGAAAAAAAGCTCAAGTCTAGGTAGATTTGTTTAGTAAATCTTGAAGCATTAGTCTTTATTAGAATATTTATTTGTCTATGAAAGCTCACTCAAAAATTTGTTTTCATGTCTTTCAAATTTTTGGATTAAAATATTGCTTCTCAAACTTATTGAGCTAAACAAATTTTTATCAAATTTTAATAACTCATTTGAATTTATGAAGTTTTATGGACTAAAATTTCATATCCCATAGTTGTTTTTGAAGGAGATTTCCAAAATGGGTTATATTGTCACCTTTCAAAGTTTCAGGGGGACATTATAATTTTTCAAAACTTTAGGAGGTGAAATGTAATGAAATTTGGTTGACCGAATTTAACCAATTAAATTTTTTAATGTGGCTATTGAATTTGACAACTAGAAGCCATGTATTTTGACTTTCAGAAATTCAATCAACTGAATTGCGCTATTAATTTTTTAACAGCTAGTGCCACATGGATGCCTTAGAAGTGCCATGTAACATCCGGATGACTGAATTACATCCAGTCAATCAAACTTTGCGTTATGTTAAAAATTAAAATGGCTAGTTTTGTGCGCAATGATAACTTTCTTCATTTTCCCCTATATAAATTCAATCAATTTTTTTTGGGAATGACTTTTGCAAAGCTTAAACTTTCATACATTCAAGTGCAAATTAGTATTGAGATATTCACTTGCAAATTTTTCTCTCTATGTAACAACCGGATTCAGGTATATCGTAAAATCTACTTCCAAAATTACCCCTAAAACTGATCTATGTGATGTAAGGGGCACCTATGCCATACCAAAATGCAAAACTACACACACACACACACACACACACACACACACACATATATATATATATATATATATTATCTTATATTATATCTACCTTTAAGCGCCCAAACTAATATCTTATATTATATTATCTTATAAGGTTCCTGTGGGTGGTAATTTTTCTGGTGGTTACTATTATTTATTTATTCCATTAATTGTGATCAAATTGATGAAAATCTAGTCGGTTGGCCGGACTAGTTTGTTTGAATTATTAATTGGGAGTGTTATAGGGCATAATAAAAAATTCTCCAAGCCTTATAAAATAGGGAAACTCTTGCCCTTTTTCTGTAATGCACCTATTGGTTAGAAGATGTTACATTTTTTATATCAGCATGTGATTTTGGGCACTTAAAGGTAGATATAATATAAGATAATATAATATAATATATATACATGTATATATGTATGTGTGTGTGTAGTTTTGCATTCTAGTATTGCACAGGTGTCTTTCATGTCTCATGGATCAACTCTAGGGTAATTTTGGAAGTAAAGTTTATAGGTATTCCTGAATCCAGGTGTTACACTCTAATCAAAACCTTTGCTTATTCATTTTCATGAATACACTTGTGTTTGATTGTATCAAACTATAACTTACGTATTCACTCATTGAGAGAGTTTTAAACTTTATTTTCTCAAAAAAATTCATATTATAAAAGTGTGAGATTCGCTTTTGGAGAGACTAGAGATTTCCAATGAGAGAAAGTGAGTTATAACATTTTTAAATGTTAATAGCACATTGGAAGCTATTTGTACTATGAAGAAAAACTTGATTGGGGATCTTCAACCAAGGATTAGTGGAATACTCCAAGGGAGATAGCTTGGAGGAGTGGACATAGGTCGAGTTGCGCCAAACCACTATACATCACTTGTTTGATTTTCTCATCCCTCAAACTTATATCTTGTATTCTATGTTATTTGATTATATTGATTATTTGAAATATTTCTTGACATTCTTATAAATTGTACTAAAAATAGTCAACATTCATTTAGTTGTATAAATTGGTTTAATTCTTAAATTTGGTAAAAAATGTTTTAAATTACCTAATTCACCTCCCCTCCTAGGACATTCGATCCTTCAGTACCTTTCCAATATTTTTTAAATTTCTCTACCATTTGGCATGAAATACATCTAAGAATGGTATGATACCTATATTGTTTGAAAATAAAACTTATTTCTATTAGACAATATAAAATTAAACAAGTAAGAGGATAATAACTCTTGAACATTGATCAGTTGTCATTTTAAAAGGCTCTAACATGTTTATTAGAGTACCCATTATTTCCTAATCATCTTCATTTAAGAAAACAAGCATCTTTGAGGCAACTAGACTAATTACTCATGCATATATTGCAGAGTCGAGTTCTTTATGGTTTCATAAGTGAGTGGCTTAAGTCTGGGCAGGGAGGGAGTTTATCTAATGCTCAAAGAATAAAACCAAGAATTTAAAACAAGAGAGTTACAAATGTACTAAAAGAAGAGATAGAAACAACATGAATTGTTACAATAGAAGCAACAAGAGTTATTTTGCCTGTGAATGAAGGAAGCTGAAAAAATATTGTCTCATTTTACATAAAGTAATGAAACTTTAGTTTATAGTACTATAATATTAACTGAGTAGATTTTTGTCAAATTCTAAAAAGGTGAGTTAAATTTATGTAGACAACAACACAAATGTTGAAGTAAGAGGAACTGTCGAATAACTAAGTCTTATATAACACTTACCTTAAAGTTAAAGAAAGGCATAATCGATGTTCTTCCTTTTGTAGGGATGAACATGAGCAAATAAGTTTTTACATGATGGTCAAATCCTATATCTGTATGAAATCTAGTATGTTCCAAATATTCGATGAATCTTGGTAAAAGTACTTGTTCTTCTTAAACTAGGATGTAATTTGAATTTCTCTAGGTGTTTTTCAAAATGTAATAGAATTTATTTCTATGGATTTGGTTTGTTGGTTGAATGATTATATGGTGTTTGTTACCCTTTATTATGATAATGATAGTTTGTCATTATTTGCTTCTCTTATATGTATGAATGTAAATGCAAATATATGACATACTAGATTAGGGCAAGTTGACCAAAATATGTTGAATAGAATGACCCATAAAAGTTTATTAGGAACTTTCACATAAATAAAACTACCTATGTATGAGTATTGCTCAGTTGGAAAAACTACTGGAAAACCATTTGACAAAACTGTAAAAGTTTAATTTCTTTTGCAATTTATATACTTAGGTATATGTGTTCCTATGAATATAAAGTTTGAGAAAGTGTTTCATATTTCATTATTTGTGTTAATGACTATGTTCGATTTGATCTTATCTACTTGATCTCTCATAAGTTAGAAGTAATAAACTGTTTTAGACACTATATATAATTAAGGTTGAGAATCAATTAGACAAAATGAATAAATTTTTTTTTTAAGAACTAATCGAAATCTTGAGTATTTGTTTAAAAAGTTCAAGGAACTAAATAATGAAAAAGGAATAGTATGACAAGTAATAATTCCAAGAACTTCACAACAAAATAGTGTAATAAAGAAGAGTAATTGAACTTTATTGGAATTGGTTAGGTCAATGATAACGCAGACAAAACATCAACATCATTTTGTGATGATATAACATTAACTATAGCCTATGTATTTAACCGAGTGCCTACAAATCAGTTACTTCCACTTCCTATAAATTATGGTTAGGTAAAAACCTAAGTTAATTAATTGCAACTTTAGTGGTTATAGTGTTTATCCATAACTTTTCCCAGTAATTTGAAGAATTAGGATCGAGAAGAAAGGATTGTATCTTTATTAGATACACTGAACATTCTAAAAGGTATGTGTTTATTAGAGGGAATTCTATTGGAACATTAATTGAAATTGTATCAAGAGATGTTACAGTCATAGTGGATATTTTTTCTAATAAGAATGATATTGATAAAAGTTTCATTTGTATAAGATGAGAGAAGAATGAGGATAGGTACATCTTAATGACCATTAGTTAAGTCTTAAGAGATAATACCTATACTTATTCCAATTAGTAGGAGCAATGATCTTTAGTTGTTTGCTTCATCCATTTTAATCTAATGGGAGCATTGAGATTAAGCTTCAATTTATTTTGGATAATTAGAGCATTGATTCTCAATTGGGTAGGAGTGGATATCCAAAAGAACTCTAATGATGTTTTGAAATTAAAAATGAAGTTTTCATAACCACTCCCTAATATGATGAACCTAAAATTATAAAAGAAATTGTCTCGTCCCTTAGTAAGGAAAAATAGTAAGATACATTGGAAGAAGTGAAGAAATACATAACAACAGAGTAAGTTTAGGTTTTGGTTGACTCACTGTCGGGTTAAAAACCCATTGGGAACAAGTGGGTTCATTAAATCAATTGTAAAACAGATGATTCAATAAATAAATACAATTTTGCCTTGTGGTGAATCACTATACCCAATGAATAGACATAGATTAGAAAGAAGAATGTCTTTGTCAGTTGAAAGATTTACTTCAATCAATTTAATTCCAGCTATAATAATACATTTGAATTTAGAATTTTATCACATGAATGTCAAGATAAATTTCCTTAGTGGAAAACTTGACAAAAAAATATACGTGAAACAAGATATAGATCTCGTTGTTATAAGTCTAAAACATAGAGCATGCAAGCTTCAAGAACATTATATGACCTAAAATTATCATCCAAATAGTGATACTTGAAATTTTATGCGACTTTAATGTCTAATCAAGACCACTATGTCTATATGACAAAGTCTGATGATAAATTTGTAATTTTATCTCTGTGTGTGATGATGTGTAGATAGCTAAAAAATATTTGAAGTAAGTAATGATCATCAAAAGATGGTTGTCTATGCTTTTGACTTGAAAATATGGGTAAAAAGACTACATATTAGGAATTAAAATCTAGAAAGATTGTTCAAAGAAACTTTTGACTTTGTAACAAAAACATAATATTCAAAAGATTCTAGAACAATTTAATATGGTAAACTGTGAACTTGTTGATACTCTTATGTCAAATGGTGACTTATTAAGTAGAGAAATAAGTCCTAAAACTCAAGATGAAAACAAAGAAACGTCAATAGTTACCTATTCAAATGTCATTAGATGTATTATGTATGCTATGGCGCGTACATTCCTAGACATTTGTTTTTTGTTGTCAGACTGCTTAGTTGATTATTGTTTATATGATTAAAGATCGAATTTGTGTTTGATTGACTATTTAGATGCCAGTTAGGAAGATAATTTAGACTAGCGCAAATCAGTTTCTAGCTATATTTTCTTACTCTAAAAAGGCCTACATATTTGAGTGACAAGAAATAGGCATGTGTAGCCTTATCCACAACGAAGAAATTGTTTGATTAAAAGATTCTTCATGAATCTGGGTAAATAGAACGATATTGTTATAGCAATAGTTATCCGTTGAAATAATCAAGAAGAGATAACTTTCATAAAAGATCCCAAATTTTATAGGATAATCAAACATGTTGACACTAGACACAATGTTTTCAAGAGACATCATTTCTAAGAGGAAAATAAGCGTACAATATAATTCTACGCATTATATAGTTACTTATCCTTTGACCAAGATTGCACCAAGAAATGTATATCTTGTACATGTAAAATCTCTTGGATTGTGTAGACTGTGATTAATAAGTTGTTGAACTTATATATTATATTAATGACATAACAATAAAAACCATGAATTCAAGTTCATTTTGTTTTAAACTTGCATCCTGTAATTCTTAGGTTTTCACTGTATACACATCATTTTTAGCTCAACGAGATTACAAGTCACACAAGTTAGAATTGACTCACTCACACGAGCAATCACCTTTGACACTGAAAGAGCGAGTAAAGATGAGATAATATTCTTAAGAAATGTGACACTGAGAGGGCGTGCCAATGGGAGACATATTTTTCAAAAAAAGATTTATCGAAGTTAAAATGTCATCTTGATGATCAATCAAGATGAGATCATAAATAAATACATTTGAAAATGACCAATTTGAATTCTCTATGTCCAAATAACTTATGAATGCCCTATTTTTACACATTTGAAAATGAGGTCATGAATAAATACATTTAAAAATGACATAATCAAATCATAAATCATGTTTTTTTAAAATACATATATATAATTATGTTTAACAATGTGTGTCAGTTGACATGGCCATAAACTTGCACTATTGGTACACATATGTGTTGATCGGCATGTTTTTGTTACAAGGTGTTAATCAACATCATGCATTTGCATGGTTGACACCTCTCTCACCAAGTGCATGGCTGGCACTTGGTCAAGACATGGTTAAATCGAGTCCTCCCTACCCATTGGGTAAACCTAGTCTATTCGTGGTCTCTCTCTAGGCCTTGAACACCAAGATTGTCAAAAAACAATCCACTCATTTGAGTTCAATTTAACTCATTTATGTGTGTAACCCATAAGCTTTGTATTGAGTTGATAGTGTCCAGATTCAGGGTGAATCAGACACAAACCAAGATTAGCCTCTAATAAAGCATCATGGCCACTCGGACAACAAAGTGCCAGTGGACATCTTTTAAGTTTTTATAACATTACAATTACGTGAAATTCAATCCTTTCATCAATCAATATCTTTCAAAGTTGAGACATAGAAATGTATCTATCTCAGTGGTTCCTCGATATGAACTAATACACATCAATGACTAATATAGATTAGGCTATAATCTCATCCCATTGTGGCCAAAAAGTCATATAGCCATAGATATCAACAATTAGACATGTCATTACACACATTTTATCATCCCAATCACAAATTCAAACATATAATAAATTATCTAAGTCAATGAGGTTAAGAAGAAAAAAATTAAAAACAAATGTTAGAACTAGGTGGAATGCAATATACTCATGTTGAAAGCATGTGAAAGGTATGAAGTAGCTATAACACGCTTCTTCAAAATCTAACCAAAAGTTTCAAAAAGTCATGCTTTTTTTTTTATACAGATCATGATTAGGAGATTATCATAACTCTAAGGAACATGTTAGAGACATTAAAGGCAATCACGGACCAATGTCCAGGTATATACCATCCAATTACTTGTTTAATTTTGTATAGTATTTTGGAAATTAGTAATATTTTTAAAGATTTTAGGTATCATAATTCTTTCCAAAATATACTTAGACAAATGGAACACAAATTTAAAAAATATTGGAACTAAATTCTTTTACTTTATGTTGTTGCCACTATCGTAGATCCTAGGGCAAAAATATTAGAAATAAAAATTTTATTAAATGCTATTAATGATAATTTATTAATCACCAACAGTATTAATTGCATAAACGATATTCAAGATTTTTTATTGGAAATATATAGTATTTATGAAAATAAATATGGAAGGAGGGCACAAAGTTTAGAACCCGAGGTATATTCTCGTTGTTCAAGCTAAAGAAAGTCACACATATGGTCACTCTTGCACAAAGGTAAGCAGTCTGTGAGTTAGAGTTCAAATTATGGTGAGTTTTATAATTATATCAATAATGATCATTATCCAAAAATTATTAAACGATATGGTGATAAGAAATTATATGTTTTGGTATGGTGGAAAGCAAGTCATGAAAGTTTTCCTGTGCCTACCCCCATGGCCCAAGATCTACTAACCCCTCTGATATCTACTATAACATCAAAATCCGTTTTTAGTACAAGTGGATATATGTTGGATGATAGATTATCTAATTCACACCCACACATTGTCAAGACGATCATACGTACGAAGGATTGGATTAAAGCTGACTTCAAATTACATAATTGGGTTACAGAAGATATCTTCAAAAAATTCAATAATTTGGACGTTAGGGACAAGAAGATAAAGGTATATATATCATACTTATATTTGTAATTATATATTATGTAAATGAATTGATTTGTAATATATTATGATATTTTTTATCATGTAACTATAGTATTCCTCCGCCATAAGTGAGGGATTATCAATAAAATGTTCAGGGTATTGTATTCGATTTTAGTAATTGAAAACTTATTTTTGTTTAATTTTTTAATTAAATAGATTAAAAAAATAGTTTTAATAGGTCAACCTGCGAGCAAACCCATTTAGAGCCTGACACAACCTTATATATATAGGGTCAAACCGTGGGCCTATACTTTTCTGTGGGTTGGTCTGACATGAAGGTTTGCAACTATGCGGGCCTTAGGCCCAGTAAGCCAGTGGGCCATATTGAAGCTAGCCCGACACAGTCCACTATTATGTAAACCACCAATTTTTTGTTTTGATTAGGATCTATTAAAATCTTTCATATTAATTTTGATAATATTCTGTAACTGAAGGTCTTATAATGTCAATATTGTAAGTTATTAATATCCACACATATTAAGACTGAAAGTCTGTACCACAAAATGTGTAAAGAAGATGAGTAAATAGGACAGAGGCCAAATAACCATGTCCCACACGAACTTTAACATTGAAGAAATAATGTGATTTTTCATCTTTAAGTTTGACCAGTCTGTTTACTCACTTTTCATCCATGTCTGTTAGTGAAAATTGTTGCATACAAAACCATGAAGGTCATTATACCTCCAGTAAACTTTAATTCTTCTCAAAACCATTACCTAAATCTTCTCATCTCCATCTTCATCGTCACCACATCATCACCATCTTCATCTCACTATCACTATCATCGAGACGCCTACCATTACAAGCAAACATCTTGTTACTTAGAGCACACCGATGCAGCTTTACAACTTCTGGGCAAGAAATGGGAGAACAATTTTGGGCTTGATCCCTCTGAACAAAGAGCAACAAACACTTCTGCTTCTAAGAATCTCTTAGCAGTCCAAAATGTACGTGTTGGTTGGCTCACCTCTCTGCAGCCATTGAAAGCATCTTCTATTACATATGCCAATCCAATGCACTCAAACCAATACTCGGCAACCCATCTGTCATTTCCTTAGTCATCTCTGATGAAATTGAGATTTGACATCTTCGAAACACATATACACTGTTAGCTTCATCAATCAAAACACACCCACCTCCAACTTTTGATTCGTTTCATACTCCTTAGCCCTAACTTGAAGTATCCTTAACCATCAATTGACTTTCAAGGTTGGCATGTTGATCTGCATGTATTTTATTGAATTTTGCAGTGGTGCTTCTAGAGTGGTTCTTGACATAAATCTTTGCGATGGTGATGGTGGTAGTAATGGATATGGTGATGAAGTTGAGGAATGCTCAGACAACGGTTTTGGACAGAAGTTTAAGGGTTCGGGGCAAAATAACCTTCTTACCCTTCCATGTCTATAAGGGTTTTCATTGATGGGAGTGGACTTTTTAATTTTAAAGGGTTAGAAATCGATGTTTTATCAAAGTTTGAGTGGGCAATATTCATGGGAGCTAAAAGAGACTTCATTATTTACCTTTGTCAATTAACATTTACAAATAATTTAATTTGTCAGATAATTTGGTGATCAAAATTAATTAAGTTTCACATCTTTCGATGTTTTTATCAAACAAAAAAGTAAATAAAATTAAATCCAAATATAAAAGGAGATGGCAAACATTCAAGTTCATTTCAAGCATGAGAACAAAGCTCATCCATGCAACAATATTTGTCTGAATTAAGGTTTTTGTAAACAAATTGAGACCGTAGAAAATGCAGGAAGGAAAAAATTGATCCCATGAATCCTAAAAAACAATTTTAGATCATGAATAGAACTCTCGTGTGTCTACCTCACCAAACAAACATTTAAATAAATAAACAAAATATATACAAAAATTTGCTGTATTTTATCTCATTTCAATCTCTATGTAAGCCTTTTCATTTCACAGGCTGTTCATGTCTCATAAATTACTCCATATTTTGGTAGGCAATATAGTTCCCATCTCTTTCCATTTTCTCTGGTTAAAACTGAGTGATTGCTAACTAATGTCTTGTTGCTAGCAATTCTTGTCAATTAAAATTCATGCTTGGTTTGCTTTGTTAATCATATTTTCTTATGTATAAAATGTGACTAATGACTAATTTATGAGTGCTTAACTTGATTGATTTGATATAACATCTTTATTAATCATGAACTTTTAACATTTTTTTGGGTTTTACAGTCTATAAATAATAAAGAAATTAAGCCACACTTCAAGTTTTAGGGGCATTGAACCAGAAATTGTTCGCTTGAGCATGGTCGGCTGAATTGAAAAATACCAGACCTTTGGGTTAAAACCCAGATGAAATCATTAGCTAGCCAAATAAGAGTTAGACCCCACACTGGATTAAGCCAACAATGGCCAAACCCAAGTATAAGTCTCATATTAAAGAAAAATAAAAATGAAAGTTTATAGAATGTAATAGATATCTAAGTTGGATAGACATAAATTATTTGACCAGCCATGACTTAAAAACATGTTAAAGCTCATAATTAAAAAAGATATTGATCCATACTCTCCAAGTTCAAAGAGCCTAAAATTTCTGACATGTATATTCATCTTATTGTTGCTCAACTATGACATGTCGATTTGGTATATCGTAGTATACTTTAGATCCAAACTATATTTTTTGTTACAATAAAACTATACGTATCAATTTTGAATACACAAATAGTTACACACATATATATGTTATCATATGATTTGGTGATTTTAAATTAAGAATAAAATAATACTTAATCACGTAATGACACATATAAGTATATAATCATTTATATATTCAAAATATGTACGTATAATATTGCTCTCTTTTGTTATTCTCTAATACCAATGTTTTGAAATTTTTAAATATATATAAATTAAAATCAATAATTAGTTATTGAATTCACAAGGCACAATTAGTTGTAATGTATGGATCAACAATTAGTTTTCATTCTTCCGTTATAACTTCATGAAGTCCATGAGAATTTTTGCTATGTTTAATCTGATTGGGGCTAGATTCAAAGTGAGTTTGTTTGAGTTCAAAACAAGTTTCGCTTGAAACAACGAACACAAACCAGAGTATGAGCGAGGAAGTATAACTGGAAATGAACCCGATCCCAAACCCAAACTAGAGCTGTGCTCGACTCTCGCTTGGACCTTTAACGAATGACATTGTTTCTAGGCCTACCTAAAGATAGAGTTAGATTTAAAACAAGTTTGTTTGGGCTTGAAAAGGACATAGCTCGGACAAGCCTAAGACAACGAACAAGAACCTAATCTCGAACATGTGATTGAGCGATCTTGACGAGTTCAAACCCACCTAAGTCGAGCCCAATCCAAAACAAGTCAGGCCTTGTTTGAGCTCGGTTCGACTCATTTCCAGCCCTAAATCTTATATATATATATATATAGTGTTTATAGTAAGGCTACAAACGAGTCAAACACTTTGATTTTTGTTCTCGAGATGATCTCAAGCTTGCTATTATTTAGTTTGATAAGTTCACAAGCTTGTGATTCGGTTCAAATACAATATCAATAAGTCTCTAAAAGTTTAAAATTTTTCATGTAAACTCTTGAAATCTTATTTCTTGTTTTGAAGATAGAAGATAATTGATAAATATATAAGTTATATGATTTAACTATAATTTATCTAGTCGCACTTAAATCAATCATTCCTATTTCAAACTCAAGCTCGAGTTTTGTGCAAATGTAATCGAGCTCGACTTAGTTTGACTCAATTACAACCCTAATGTATCAGCATGGCTCGGCCCTTTGGACACATACACAAACACATGTGTGTGTATGTGTATCCAGAAGGCCGACTCGACTCGCAACACGACCGAATCCTTTAGAAAAAGACACAACCTACATAAGCATTGTTTGCAATTTTGCAAGCTGTGATAGGCTTGTAGGTTGTGTCAGGTGCCTTAGGGTCAACCTCGACAAGGTTTGAATTTTGTATGTTGATAAAAAAAATTAAGTATAAAAAAATATATAATTTGATTTATTGACTTGTTAAAACAAGTGTATCAATCTATTAAAGGTTCGGAGGCGTGGTTTAAGAGGCTTTGGGTTGTGTTTTGGGTCTTGTCATGTTACAGGTCATGGCATAGCCCAACTCATGGGCTTCATAGGCTAAGCTTGAATTCAGTTTAATACGGCCCATGATAGTATCTACCCTCAATTGTATGTTGGGTACAATATCAATTTATTCGTGAGTTGTTGACATTGATGATCAGGCATGTCTTCTTCATCGAAATGGTGAGGTATACACTCCATCTTAAATATAAAAAATGAAAGCTTGTTCTAATTAATTATGCAAACTAAACAGTTGTTTTAGTGACCTGGCAACAGATTATTGGTTATTAACTTTTCAAATAAACGTGTTTTATATTGTGAGATTCGATATGTACTGATTATTCACGATTTATTTTCATTAATCATGTCATAATTCAATTATTAACCCATAAAATAATTAAGAGTGAATTATTGGCTTCTGCTCTTGTTGAGAAGGGCCTGTCACCGACCTCTAACTTGTAAGTGGTTTTATCAAATTAATATATAATTAATTTTAGGCTAAAAGAGTTTTTCGTGCCCAAAGTTTGTTGATATAACAAATTCTTACCTTTTAGATTTTAAAAAAAATTATATTCCACCAATTATATATTTTTATTAGTGAATTTTGTTAAATCTAAAAGTAAAAAAAATATTTTACATAGAGTTTTATATTTTCTCTTTTTTCTCTTTTTCTTCTACTCTTTTTATTTTTCTTTTTCTTTTTTGTTATATTTTCCTTTTTTTTTAAGTTTGGAGGCAAACTATAATTTTTAAAAATTTAGGAGGTATTAATAAAAATTTTGAAGGGTTTTAAAATTTTGAAAAAGGTTTAGAAGTATTCTTGAAAATTCCAGTAGTTTAATATGTCATTTGGTAGTTTCAAAATGACAATTATACCTCAAAAAATTAATTAAAATACAACGTTTTAAAGTTAATTAGAGTTTTAATTTTTTAAAAGACTTTAAGTGATAAATTTTGAAATTAGTAAGAATACATTGATAATTTGCATTTTTATTACGTATGAATGATGGTTTTATAATTTTAATAAAAATAAATAAAACAATTGCTTTCAAGAAAAACCAAACAGCTAGCAAAAATAGGTGATACGTAGGAATTTGGTTTTTCAAAATTTAAAGAGTTGGAATTCGTTGTTTCATCGAACCTTTGATGGGAAATCGCCATTTGGCCTTAATTAATTAGCTAATTAACTTTAATACACCAAGCAAGAACCAAACAACAAATAGGACACATAAACATCATATGCAAATTTAATAATTATTCAATTTTGATTAAAAAAATAGTACATTATTTGCAGCATTGCAATCCCAAAAGTCCTTAAAAGTAGACCAAATATCACCACAGTTAAAAGATTGATTTGTAGGTCAGCAAGTTTGACAAGGCATTTAAACCAATAATATTAGTATGACATAACTAAAAGTTTAAAATATATTTTATTCAAATAATAATATTAAAATAGTTATATGCGTTTAAACAGATAATTAAAGTGCGATTAAATATTATTCACTTGAATTAATCTTATTCAATGATTAAAACAGATATTTTAGTTATAACTTGAATTAAATTTGGCATTGATTCTTGATTGAACCAATTAATCAATTTGTGTGTTATGACAATTTCCCCACATAAGAAAGGAATATCATTAGACTATAAAAGTAATAATAATAATAATAATTTTCTTTTAGTACAATTAAATAACAAAAATCTTCAAATATCCGAAGAATTATTTTATTTATAAAATTACGAAGAGAATGTGATTATTTGATTAAATTTTGGAATATCTTAAAACTCCTTACCTTTTAAGTAATTATAAAATGATATATTGAGCATAATGGTGCACAACTTCTCTTAATTACAAGAGCAATATACCTACGTTAATTTTATTAATTTAATTAATCTTTATTTATATAATTAAATATTATTTTATTTTTAATTAAAAATTTATTCAATTATATTTGAATATTTAATATGTGGTCTTATTATAAAGATATTAAATTAAATATTTTGTTATATACAAAACCAAGCAAAAATGTCTACAATTTTGCACATTAAGCAAAAAAGCCCAAAAACATGAAATAACTAAAATGCTCTTTACATATTCAATTAAAACGCATAGTTGAACTACGCAAAATTACTGTGCACTTTCAAATTGAATTTCACAATTCACGAATTCACTGTGCAGTATCATAAGTCATCACGAGACCGATAATTTTCAATGAGTTTTTACAGTTTTGCAATGACTAAAATGGCCAACAAGGATGGTAAATCATTCAATATCCACTTTTAATCATTTTGGTGTTGATATTTTATTGATTTGATAAAGATTTTTAACATTTTAGAATTAAGGTTTTTGGTATGAACTATCCATTTTTTGGGTCGATTTTTGCGTGTTTTGGATTAATTTATTAAGGGTTTTTGTTTTATAGTAGACATAGATTTGTTTGGTGTTAAAATGAGAGTTGAAAAAAGCATTTTGGGTACACAAGTCATACAAAATTCATCTCAAAACGACTGGGATTCAGGGTTTTCACTATAGGGGAAAAATTGATTTCTTCAACAGTATACCACATTTGTGATATTTCATGATAAGGGGAAAAAGGGAGTTTCTCAACCGTGGTTTTTTTATGCAAGTTCTTCAACAGTGATGTTTTGTGATATTTCGCGTTAGGGGGAAAATACAATTTTTTGGTTTAAGTTGGCAAATTGTAATTTTATGGGTTTAGGAGGTGCAAATTAAAATTTTTAGTTATGGGGCATAAGGAATTATGAAGTTTATGGGGGGGGGGGGGGGGGGGGGGGGTAAACTAAAATTGTTATGGATTAGAGAGGGCTAATTAAAATTTATCATGATTATGGGGGCAAATTGGATTTTTTGCTATCCTAAGATTTTTTAATGTGTAATTTTCAAATTTTCAGTCCATTTTTTTTGAATTGTTAGGATAATTGATAGATTTTGCTTATTTAAGGGATATATACATTTCACATTAAGATTTTTAGACATGTGATTTTTGAATTTTCAGTCAGTCTTTTTTCAAATTATGAGGTTTATGAGAGGACAAAGTGAAATTATTATGGATTACAGGGAACTAATTGAAATTTTCCATGATTATGGGACAAATTGAAATTTTTGCTATCTTAGGGTTTTTCCACATGTAGTTTTCAAATTTTCAATCTATTTTTTTTTTATTTTTGTGATAATTGATAAATTTTACTTATTTAGTAAATGTGTGCATTTCATATTAAGGTTTTTTAAATATATAATTTTTGAATTTCTAATATGTTTTTTTGAATTATTTTGATAATATTATGAAAATTATCATAATAACATTTTTTTTTATTATTTGACAAAAAGATTCCAAAAATAAAAAGAAAACATGAGGAGCATAAGGGGAATCAAAGGAGGAAATTGAGATTTCTCAATGAGAGTCTATACTTCTTGGTGGAGATAACAATCTGAGTAAAATGAGAACCCATGATCCTGATCATGTCTATCTTAACCTAGAGGCAGTTAAAAATATTTGAGAGGACTTGTTTTGGATATTTTTTGCAATTAAGAGACATAAGATTCAATTCAGTTTTGGTTCACCCATTTATATTGAGAGAGGTTGACATGAGGTTCAAGCCCATATGAGTTTGTTCTTGTTATCGACTTTCACTTTTCCACGTTCACTGACATTGCAATGTTTATGCCACTGGATGTTGGATATAGGATTAGGGATAGATATTTTGAGATGCCAAATCTGTGATCCAAAGTGATATTGAAAGGGTATTTACTATGAGGCCATAAGGGGTGATGATGTAATACCCTCAGGTATGTTTCAAGGGCATTTACGTCTTTTAACCCTGTTTTGTGATACTTCCAATGTTTTAAATATATATATATATATATATGTTATGTATGGGGGCATTTATATAAATATACATATGTAAATAAAAACAAAAAGAAAACAAAAAAAAAAAAAAAAGAGAAAGAGAAAAAGGGAGATAAAGCTTAGATAAAGGGAGAGTAAAGTCAACAAAGGCAGCTCATCCCATTTGTTTTCTATCATCTTCTTCTCCCGTAAAGCTCCAGCAGCCACCATTCTTCATGTTTTTCCTTTGCTTTCTTGAAGAAAAAGGAAGGATTTGAGAGAGTTGGAAGATAAGAAAAGAAAAGAAAAGAAAAGGAAGCACTTGGAAGCTTTGGTAACCAAAGATCTCCTTCCTTCTCCTTTCATCTATGTTTATATGCATGTTATATGAATATGTTAGTGTGTTTTGGTATTGATTTAAAGTGATCTTAATGATAAAG
Organism: Mangifera indica; assembly: GCF_011075055.1. Classification (NCBI taxonomy): domain Eukaryota; kingdom Viridiplantae; phylum Streptophyta; class Magnoliopsida; order Sapindales; family Anacardiaceae; genus Mangifera; species Mangifera indica. The sequence continues at coordinate 903,900 of NW_025401096.1, read as the reverse complement.
GAAGCAAAACAAAGAGGAGGAAGCCAACTTGCAAAGATTTGGCTTGAAATAAGGTAAGGGGTTTCCTCCTTGATATGTCACATGTTTTATGCTTTTGGTTCCTTAGATCTATGTTATAAATGTTGATTTTGATGTTGAGGAATATTGTTTTGCCATTTAGGATGTCTATGTATGTGATTTTGTTCATGGCAGAAAGTTGCATAATATTTACAGTTTTTGCCACTGAGTTCGTCCCATGTTTTGGCTGCCTTATTTGATGAATTATGAGTGATATTATATCTTGTTGGAAAGCCCTTTGAATGATCTTTCCAATGATATATAGCTTATATGAATTAGAGATCATTTGGACTGTTAAAGATTGTATAAACCGAAAGGACTGCTTTATCAAATAAACAGGGGAGGCAGTTTTTGCCACTGACTTTATCTGCTGTTTTGACTGCTTGATTGAATGAATTATGAGTGCTATTATAGCTTGTTGGAAAGATCTTTGAATCCTATTTTCAACGATATAAAGTTTGTATGAATTAGAAACCGTTTGGGCTGTTAAATCATATGAAAAGAATGCTGCCCTGCTAAATGTCTGTTCTGTGAACAGTATGTCGTAATTTTATCACTGAGTTTAGCTCACGTTTTGACTGTCTTATCTATTGAATTATGAGTCGTTGGAAAGATATTTGAATCCTCTTTTCAATGATATATAGCTTGTATGAATTAGGAACCATTTGGGATGTTAAATTGTATGAAAAAGAAGGCTGCCCTGTTAAATGACTGTTCTGTGAACAGTGTTTCATAATTCTGGGCAAGAAAGAAAGAAAGAAAGAAAGAAAGAAAGAAAGAAAAGGAAGAAGGAAAGAAAGGAAGGGAAAGGAAGGGAAAGGAAAGAAAAGAAAAGAAGAAAAGAAAAAGAAAGAAAAACAAGAAAAAGAATTTGGGGCTCAAGATTTAGGGGTCGTCCCAAGAGTAATGTCTGGTACGTTATGAATAAATTTAAATGGAAGCAAAATTAGTAAGATATAAGACCCGCATGCATGCTATAAACTATGAGGGGACACTTTACACTACACCGCCCGCAGTAGGCCACGTCCGCAGTAGGACACGTCTGTAGTAGGACATAGACCCCTAGTAGGGTCCGCTTGCAGTAGAGGTCAATTCAGATTCAGAAATATTGTAGTGAAAGAAAAAGAGTTTGAGCTTAGAAAAGTGTCAAATCCCTATAGTTAGCTTCCAGAAAGTATTAAATAAACACTAGATGGGACAAAGTATGACCCAAATAGTAAAGAGTGAACTAAATTATCCCCTCAATCTCTTATAAAGGTTAAGATGTGAGGTTGAGTCCCAAAAGTGAGTTAGAACAGGAAAAAAAAGAGGATAGTTTACTTGATTCTTTCCCCTTACTGAGTGTTCTTATCACTCACTCCCTTTTCTTTCTTGATTGCAGGTACAGGTGATCGAGGTAGCTGCGAGGCAGGGTCAGGTCAGCGTAGGTAGATCCGGCTGGAACAGGTTATCTCTGGTTTATATTACATGCATACAATGGCATGTTTTTATCGACTTTTGACTTTTTGAGATTATGGTACAGTTACATATGATTACTCCCTGTTTTCAGATACTTTCAGATGAGTCTTCATATGAGTATACACATCTTTTGTTAGCTTCCAGATTTTTAGTTTTCTTGGAATACTTCCTAAACACTTTTAATGATGCGTTTATTGTAACGTATTTTTAAAAAGAAAAAAAAATAGACGCTACGAATATTAATTCGTAACATTTCTCCTTCGGTGGGTAGTACTACTAGGGAGGGATGTTACAGTTGGTATCAGAGCATGATTTTGGAACCCAAAAGATGTTTTCTAAAACAAAATGGAGTAATCAAAGTAACACAGAGATGGAATACCCTCCAGCCACGTTGACCACCTTCGCAGTCGATCACTGTAAGTTAAGTTTTCACTTTTACCTGCTGAGTTTTATGAAACTAATGTGTTCATTTTCAGGACTTATGAGTCAAACACCAGTAGATCCCCCTCAGAGGAGTCAGAATGAAGGAGCAGCCTCTCAGGTACCCAAGAGGGCACTCAGTGCACATGATGTGCGAGAGATTTTCAGAGAGATGATGAGAGAGCATAAAGGTGCTCCTACACAGGGAAGTGAGAAGGCTCATACGCCGCCAATCCAAGGACATGATATGAGGGAGGTTATTTCAGCATTTATAGCAGCCCCAGTGAGGACTCAGTTGCATCCTATTTTCAACCTCCCTAGTATGCACCAACCTCAAAAATTTGATGGTTCAAGAGACCCAATAGCAGTTGAAGAGTGGTTGGAATCAGTAGAGAGTGCCATGGCCTTGTTTGACATGACTGACCAAGAAAGAGTGAGATATGCCATTTATCTTTTCAAGTCAGGGGCAAGAATATGGTGGAATTTAGTCAGGGAGATGGTCAATGTCTCAGAGATGACATGGACAGAGTTTAGGCGTCGATTCGAGGCAGAGTACAGGGGCGCCGATGTTACTTGTATCAGGGCCCAGGAATTTATCAGTCTAGTGCAAGGGACAGACTCTATAAAAGAATATTCCACAAAGTTTAATCAATTATCCTAGTATACCCCCAAGATAGCTAGCACAGAAATGGGGCGTATGCAGAAATTTATGTACGGGCTGGATCCAGAGATAGCTCGAGATGTTATGACCGGGGCACAGCCACCTAAAACTTATGCAGAGGCCCTTGATAGAGCTTTGAGGGCAGAGGTTTTTGTTAGGAGGAGGTTTGGTCAGACCACAGGGCAAAAGGTTATACCTCCTTCTACCATGCCAGTTCCCCCAGTGAGTAGTAGTTCAGCTTCAGTACAGAGAGACCCTCCTCCAGAGCAAGACAGGAAAGGTAAACGACCTCTCCAGTTTAGAAGCATGAAAAAGAACTGGAAGAGTGGAAAGAAACAAAGAGGACCTGAGATACCAGCTTGCCAGAAATGTGGGAAGCACCATAGAGGAGAGTTTTTGACAGGTCAGGCAGTTTGTTTCAGATGTTGTCAGCCTGGACATATTGCTCGTTTCTGTACAGCTGCCCCAGTGAGAGTAGAGCAGCAGCAGCCTATAGGAGGGGCCACAACCAGAGTTTATACGATCACCCAAGGCCTAGCAGAGGCTAACTCATCAGCAGTCACAGGTCAGATTCTCTATCTTGATACTCATATTTATGTTTTAATTGATTGTGGGGCTACTCATTGTTTTATAGCCAAGAGTTTGCTTGAGAGGTTAAAGTTACAACCTGTTAGAATAGCCGAGAGGATTATGATTGAGTTGCCTGATGGGGGGTCAGTCATTAGTGAGATGATGCTACTAGGACAGAGTATTATGATTCAGGGTTGACAATTACTAGTGGACCTGATTGTGTTCGAAATGCCAGATTTTGACATGATTTTAGGGATGGATTTTTTGGGGAGATACGGAGTTGAAATTGATTGTAAAAAGAAGAAAGTGAGATTTAACCTAGACTCTGGAGATCAATTCGAGTTCGACGAGAGTCATATCCGGAGTTTGATGATCAGTATGTTAAAAGCTAGTAAAATGTTGAAAAAGGGGTGTATAGGGTATTTGGCTCATGTAGTGAGCAAGGTTGAGTCAGGGCTAACTATTGAGGAAACACCAGTGGTACGTGAGTTTCCAGATGTGTTTCCAAGTGAGCTACCGGGATTAGCTCCTAAGAGAGAGATTGAGTTTAGTATAGAGTTGGCACCTGGCACAACACCTATTTCAAGAGCACCCTATCAAATGGCCCCTGCTAAGTTACAAGAATTGAAAAAACAGCTTCAAGAGTTATTAGATCATGGTTTTATCAAACCGAGCCATTCTCCTTGGGGAGTTCCCATCCTATTTGTGAAAAAGAAAGACGGGTCTATGAGAATGTGTATTGATTACAGAGAGTTAAATAAAGCCACAGTTAAGAATAAGTACCCGTTACCCAGGATTGATGATTTATTTGATCAGTTGAAGGGATCCGCGGTCTTCTCCAAGATAGATTTGAGATCTGGTTATCACCAGGTGAGAGTGACAGAGAAGGATATACCTAAGACAGCTTCCCGAACGAGGTATGACCATTTTGAGTTTGTAGTGATGTCATTCGGATTGACAAATGCCCCTGCAGTATTTATGGATTTGATGAACAGGGTATTCCATGACTGCCTGAATAAATTTATTGTGGTATTCATTGATGATATCTTAGTATATTCTTGTAGTCAAGAGGAGCATGTGCAGCACTTGAGGTTTACCCTCTAGAGATTGAGAGAGAAACAATTGTATGCCAAATTCTCAAAATGTGAATTTTGGCTAGATAGAGTTACCTTTTTGGGGCATGTGATTTCAGCAGAGGGTATATCAGTGGATCCTAGTAAGATCGAGGCAATAGTTGAATGGCAAAGACCAAAGACAGTCAAAGAGGTTCGTAGTTTCCTAGGTTTGGCAGGGTATTATCGGAGGTTTGTGGAAGGATTTGCCAGATTAGCTAAACCTCTTACAACTCTCACGAAGAAAGCAATGCCATTTCAGTGGTCAGATGCCTATGAGACAAGCTTCCAAGAATTGAAAAGAAGATTGACTACTGCTCCTGTGTTAGCACTTCCAGAGGAGGGAGTTGAGTATGATTTATACACCGATGCCTCACACGGTGGTTTAGGAGCAGTGTTGATGCAGCGAGGCAAGGTGATAGCATATGCCTCAAGACAATTGAAAGAATTTGAAACGCGATACCCCACTCATGACTTGGAGTTAGCAGCGGTGGTTTTTGCTTTGAAAATTTGGAGACACTATTTGTATGGGGTAAAATGTAATATTTATACTGATCATAAGAGCCTCAAATATTTCTTCACTCAGAAGGAATTAAATATGAGGTAGAGGCGATGGCTCGAGCTAGTAAAAGACTATGACTGTGATATTAAATACCATCCAGACAAGGCTAATGTGGTTACAGACGCCTTCAGTAGAAACGTGATGATATCACAATTGACGGTCCAGAGAGAAATTCAGAGAGAGATGGACCGAGAGCAGATTGAGCTCGTGATTGGAGCTTTGGCCAGATTAGAGATTCAGCTTACTCTCATAGATGAAATTCGAGAGGCTCAGACACAAGATGAATGGTGTCAACAGAAAATTTAGAAAGTAGAAGAGGGTCTCGAGGTAGATTTTCAAGTATCGAATGGAATTCTTAAATTTAGAGATCTAGTGTATGTTCCCCAGATAACTGAATTGAGATAGAAAATTCTTACAGAAGCTCATAGTTCTCTTTACACTGCCCACCCTGGGGGTGTAAAGATGTATCAGGACTTAAAAAGGCATTTTTGGTGGTCAGACATGAAAAAGGATATAGGTGAGTTTGTTACTAGATGTCTCACCTGTCAGCAAATTAAGGCCGAACACCAGAGACCTGCAGGGTTACTTCAGCCTCTACCTATTCCAGAATGGAAATGGGAGCATATCTCCATGGACTTCATTAGTGGACTCCCTAAAGCTCAGAATGGATGTAATGCTATCTGGGTGATTGTTGATAGATTGACTAAGTCAGCTCATTTCCTGTCCATCAAAGATACTACTACCACAGATCAGTTGGCGAGATTATATGTTAGGGAGATTATTAGATTACATGGTGTACCCAAGACCATAGTATCTGATCGTGATACGAGATTTGTATCAGCCTTCTGGAAGAGTCTCCAAAGATCTTTGGGTACTAATTTGGCATTTAGTACAACCTATCATCCTCAAACAGATGGTCAGACGGAGAGGGTTAATCAGATTTTGGAAGATATGTTGAGAGCTTGTTGCTTGGATCATAAAGCTACGTGGGTAGAAATGTTGCGCTTGGTGGAGTTTGCTTACAATAATAGTTATCAGACGACTATTCAGATGGCACCTTATGAGGCATTATATGGTAGGAGGTGTCGTTCTCCTCTTCACTGGGATGAGATAGGAGAGGGAGATGTGTTATCCCGATCCCTCGGGCCTGAATTGACCCAAAAAATGATTGATGATGTCCAACTGATCAGGCAGAGAATAAAACAGGCTCAGGATCGACAGAAAAGCTATGCAGATCATCGACGCCGAGACTTGGAATTCAATGTAGGTGAATTTGTATTTGTAAAGGTTGCTCCATTCAAGCATTTGATGAGATTCGAAAAGAAGGGAAAGCTAGCTCCTAGATTTATTGGTCCATATGAGATACTTGAGAGAGTTGGTAAAGTGGCTTACAGATTAGCCTTACCAGCGAGTATGGACAGGATTCATGATGTATTTCATGTCTCATCGTTAAGAAAATGTCTTGGTGATCATTCCCAGGTTGTAAATACAGAAGATATTAAGTTATCAGAAAACCTTAGTTATGAAGAAAAACCGATTCAGATACTTGATAAAAGAATTAAACAACTAAGGAACCGACAGATTCCTCTAGTAAAAGTCTTATGGACAAACCAGAAGACAGAGGAGGCTACCTGGGAAATGGAGCAAACCATGAAGTAGAAGCATCCAGAGTTGTTTTTGTGAATTCCGAGGACGGAATTCTTGTGAGAGGGGAAGAGTTGTAATACCCTCAGGTATGTTTCAGGGGCATTTACGTCTTTTAACCCTGTTTTGTGATACTTCCAATGTTTTAAATATATATATATATATATATATATGTTATGTATGGGGGCATTTATATAAATATACATATGTAAATAAATACAAAAAGAGAAAGAGAAAAAGGGAGATAAAGCTTAGATAAAGGGAGAGTAAAGTCAACAAAGGCAGCTCATCCCATTTGTTTTCTATCATCTTCTTCTCCCGTAAAGCTCCAGCAGCCACCATTCTTCATGTTTTTCCTTTGCTTTCTTGAAGAAAAAGGAAGGATTTAAGGGAGTTGGAAGATAAGAAAAGAAAAGAAAAGAAAAGGAAGCACTTGGAAGCTTTGGTAACCAAAGATCTCCTTCCTTCTCCTTTCATCTATGTTTATATGCATGTTATATGAATATGTTAGTGTGTTTTGGTATTGATTTAAAGTGATCTTGATGATAAAGGAAGCAAAACAAAGAGGAGGAAGCCAACTTGCAAAGATTTGACTTGAAATAAGGTAAGGGGTTTCCTCCTTGATATGTCACATGTTTTAGGCTTTTGGTTCCTTAGATCTATGTTATAAATGTTGATTTTGATGTTGAGGAATATTGTTTTGCCATTTAGGATGTCTATGTATGTGATTTTGTTCATGGCAGAAAGTTGCATAATATTTACAGTTTTTGCCACTGAGTTCGTCCCATGTTTTGGCTGCCTTATTTGATGAATTATGAGTGATATTATATCTTGTTGGAAATCTCTTTGAATGATCTTTCCAATGATATATAGCTTGTATGAATTAGAGATCATTTGGACTGTTAAAGATTGTATAAACCGAAAGGACTGCTTTATCAAATAAACAGGGGAGGCAGTTTTTGCCACTGAATTTATCTGCTGTTTTGACTGCCTGATTGAATGAATTATGAGTGCTATTATAGCTTGTTGGAAAGATCTTTGAATCCTCTTTTCAACGATATAAAGTTTGTATGAATTAAAAACCGTTTGGGCTGTTAAATCGTATGAAAAGAATGCTGCCCTGCTAAATGTCTGTTCTGTGAACAGTATGTCGTAATTTTATCACTGCGTTTAGCTCATGTTTTGACTGCCTTATCTATTGAATTATGAGTATTATTATAGCTCGTTGGAAAGATCTTTGAATCCTCTTTTCAATGATATATAGCTTGTATGAATTAGGAACCGTTTGGGATGTTAAATTGTATGAAAAAGAAGGCTGCCCTGTTAAATGACTGTTCTGTGAACAGTGTTTCATAATTCTGGGCAAGAAAGAAAGAAGGAAAGAAAGAAAGAAAGAAAGAAAAGGAAGAAGAAAAGGAAGGGAAAGGAAAGGGAAGGAAAGAAAAGAAAAGAAGAAAAGAAAAAGAAAGAAAAACAAGAAAAAGAATTTGGGGCTCAAGATTTAGGGGTCGTCCCAAGAGTAATGTCTGGTGCGTTATGAATAAATTTAAATGGAAGCAAAATTAGTAAGATATAAGACTCGCATGCATGCTATAAACTATGAGGGGGCACTTTACACTACACCGTCCGCAGTAGGGCACGTCCGCAGTAGGACACGTCTGTAGTAGGACATAGACCCCTAGTAGGGTCCGCTCGCAGTAGAGCTCAATTCAGATTCAGAAATAGTGTAGTGAAAGAAAAAGAGCTTGAGCTTAGAAAAGTGTCAAATCCCTACAGTTAGCTTCCAGAAAGTATTAAATAGACACCAGATGGGACAAAGTATGACCCAAATAGTAAAGAGTGAACTAAATTATCCCCTCAATCTCTTATAAAGGTTAAGATGTGAGGTTGAGTCCCAAAAGTGAGTTAGAACAGGAAAAAAAAGAGGATAGTTTACTTGATTCTTTCCCCTTACTGAGTGTTCTTATCACTCACTCCCTTTTCTTTCTTGATTGTAGGTACAGGTGATCGAGGTAGCTGCGAGGCAGGGTCAGGTCAGCGTAGGTAGATCCGGCTGGAGCAGGTTATCTCTGGTTTATATTACATGCATACAGTGACATGTTTTTATCGACTTTTGACTTTTTGAGATTATGGTACAGTTACATATGATTACTCCCTGTTTTCAGATACTTTCAGATGAGTCTTCATATGAGTATATACATCTTTTGTTCGCTTCCAGATTTTTAGTTTTCTTGGAATACTTCCTAAACACTTTTAATGATGCGTTTATTGTAAAGTATTTTTAAAAAGAAAAAAAAAATAGACGCTACGAATATTAATTCGTAACATTTCTCCTTCGGTGGGTAGTACTACTAGGGAGGGATGTTACAGATGATGAGGACACTGTTAAATTGGCTTTGTTATATTGTCTCATATAGTATTATTGGGAACAATAAGCAAAAAAAGGTTGATATGCAATTTCTCCAGTTGGTAGATCACCTTGATGGATTCAATGTTAACCCGTGGGGCAAACTGATATGGGACACAATGTACCAATCCATATGGAAAGCAATTATGAGGTTATCGTCAAACCTAGCCAGCACCAACAAGAGAAAGTATAGTATCATGCGGTTCTTGTAGGCTTTTTAGGTAAGTTGATCAGTGTAAATAATTTTTTTTTTTATTGTAACTAAATTAATGGAATTTAAACTTTTATTATTATATTATAGTTTTGGATATACAAGACTCTAGACTATATGGCTAAGTGGGTGGATCTGGTAGATTGTTTAGTGTTTTCGCGCATGTTCAGATGGAAGCCGAAAGACCTCCCAGGATAAAGTGATATAGGTTACATATTCAATGGAAATAAGGTTATTAACTTTGAATTGATTTATTAATTAATTGATCAACAAAATGCAAATTGTTATATTTTAATGAGTAGGATGATGTAAATTTTAAAAAACCCCAAATGACTAATAATCCTAGAAGGGGGTGAATATGATTATCTAAAAACTTTTGACCAAATAAAAAATCTTGAAAAAATTCATAATCGGTCAAAACCAAACAAATAAATTCAACAAAATATTCAAGCAAATCCAATAATCAATCAACTCAAGTAATTAATCATAAATAATATTCAATAAATTATCAAAACGTATAACACAAATATAAAACATAAAGCACAGAGAGTAGGGAAAGGAAATGCTCAGGATTTATAGTGATTCGGAGTTTTCTCTTCTAAGCCTCCTATGTCCATTTCTTCCAACAATCTGCTTTAAGTTTTAGTCATAAAGATAACATTTCTTTATAATAGTTCTGTAGGATTTTGCCCACGTACACTAGTTATCCTAGATTACGCCCAACTCAATAATTGTTTGAAATTTTGCCTACCACAATAGTTATTCAGAATTTTTCCTAAGTGTTTGAATATAAAAAATAATGTTTGTGAATGCCTCTGTAAGGTTGATACAAGAAAATGAGCACAAACGTATCTTTCAAGAATTTTGAATTATGAGCTTGTGTGAGAAGAATTAGAGAAGAAAAGATCATAATTTTTTTACATTATATTATCTAACCTATTCCTCATCAAAGAGTCTTCAATTTGTAGTCTTGGATGGTTTGAATGGCTCAAATGACCATTGGTTTGGATAATGTATTCGTTGAGCTTTAAAAATGATGTTTTGGCCTTGAAAACACAATGGGACAGACGTCCTCTTACACATTCTGGCTTTGAAGGCTTCGAAATAGTTGTCTAATAGTCGAATTCTTGAAATATGCCACTCGAGGAATGAACACCCCTTTTTTTAGGATGGGCATCATTTTTTGCACCATTAGAATTCATTTCTATAAGCTTCAGACAAGAAGGGATTAGTAAGGGACCGCTAGAGAAATGGGCATACCAGGCATGAGAATGGGTGTCCTTGATTTAGGAATGGGCATCTCTATTTTAGGGATGGGTGTCTTTGTTCATTTGACAAAAATTTTCAAGAGCTTTAGACTTGTAAGGATAAGCATGAGACGAGTAAAGGAACTAGCGTCCCACATTTGGGAACGAGAGTCTTATGTTTGAAAAGATGAAAAACATACATTTTGCCCATCTTTTGATCATAAGAATTTTATATCGTAGACTTAATTAGCTCAATAAATATAAATTAATAACTTTAAACTTAGTGTTGGCATAATCAAAATACCTAATGGTCCAACAATTTCCCCCTTTTTGATTGATGACAAAACTTAAGTTTAAGTATTGCAAAAACCATTTAAAATGATTGAAAGAATTTAGAGTTTTCCCTCACTTGAAAAACTCCCCCTTACTTTAATAACACAATTCAATTTGTAATTAAACCATTTCAAGTTATAGACTCATTTTATAACTATTTAAACTTAACAATTTCTCTCATTTTTTGTCATAAACGAAAAATAATAATAAAGGAAAGATAAATTAAAGCTCAATTTTTCATTTGATTTACAATTTAAGGCTAAAACAATACAAGTTTGAAAACTTACTCCCCCTTAGTTAATGTCTATATGCTCCCCTTTACTTTAACAAAAATATTTACTAAGCTTTGGTGTTAAAGCAAGTTCATATGACAAGATTTTGGAAAACTTTTGGTATGGTGTCCCCTAAATTTTTGATAAATCCCTTTTTCAATCAACAACAAATATAAAAAAATACACTAATAAAATCCATTCAAACTTCTTTCCAAACACCATCAATTTATTCTCAAGAATTCACCTCAATTTTAATCCACAAATATCACATCAAGTTCATCAATTCAATTTCAAGATAATCAACATGAACAAAAGATATTAAAATCAATTGATCAAGAGGGAATCAAAAGGAGATATTATCTATTTACCCTTATGTCTATCCATCAAATATACAATATTCAAATAACACATATCCAAAAAAAAAATATCCATAATCGATTCATCGTAACTGAATGTTTAAAATTATGATTCGAAAAGCTATTTAATCAATGATCATCAATAAATATAAATATGATACTTAACTAAACATGATAACCAACATGAGAATAAGTTTGAGTATAATAAAGAGAACATGTTCCTCAAAGAGTCATGATATGCAAAAACTTAAATTTGAGAAACCATTAGCATTTTGCATAAAATGATTGGCCAAAAAATCATGAATAGACATTTATATAAAGAGACACATGATTTTTCAAAAATTTTAAGTTGAAAAACAATGGAATGAAACACATGAATTATGCATTAAATCAAAACACTATAAGATACAAATCTTGGATATCTTGATCCACTTTGAGGATAATTTATGTAAATCAAGTCATGATCAAATTTGAATACGAGTTCGCATTGATTCAACTTAATTTTGTAATAAGCATTAAACACATTTAGATGTTCAAACTTATATCAAATGTTACATAGACACCAATTGAAATATATATCTATATCATCACATATTTACCAAGATACACATGAAATCATTCAATCAATTCAAATGCATTATTTAAATATTATTATCATCACATTAATGAGCATTCAACCAAAAATATATCAAAGAATATATATTCAAACAACCAACCAATAGTCAAATTCAAATCATATGGTTATTGAATTTAAATGAGAGTTTAGGTACTTACGTGATGTCCCAAGCTTTTAACTTGAAGAAATTTAAACTTTCAAAATACCTTAGTGTTCCCATCTCCATTACTCAGATATGTGTCTTGCATAGCCATTCAATTTGCAACATTTTGGTTCTAATGCTACAAGACACACCTACAAAGGAATTCAAGACTTCTTTGGTACCTAAATAGTTTTAGGTTCATCAAGATTAGTCTTCAATGTCTCTTTAGGAACTCAAACAATTTTTATTTTAAATTGTTTGTCATTCCTGATTAGACATTCTAATAGAGTGACCGATAAAGGTATAAAACTTGCATTTTAAATGCAATGAATGATCATTTTTCAATGGTGTATATGTTTTAACAAAAGGATTATTTCCATTATATCGTAGGTCTTCTTTATTTAATGTACATCTTTGAGATGCAAGCATCTCATCTAACCTTTTTGTGCCTATTTTGAATTTATTTAAAATCTTATTTGAGTTAGATATTTTCACATGTAATGCATCATTTTCACTTATAAGTTTTTCTAACTCATTTGATGCTAAAATCTTATCATTTTTAACTAATTCAAGTTCTTTCATAATCATTTTTAATGCATGTCAATTGTTTTCTCAAAGATTTATTTTTAGCACACATACATTTATATTCATCTATTAAACAATCAAATACTTTTTGCAATTTATTAAAAGAGTAAGATATAGAGTTATTACCCTATTCCTTTGATTCACTCATGGTCATGAAACATAGATTGACTCTTTCATGCTCCGACTCATTTTCATCACTTAAATTCTCGCTTCCGCTCCAAGTGGCTATAAGCACCTTCTTTTTGAACTTCTTCGCCTTTCTCCTCTTCATGAGTTTAGGACACTCTTATTGGATGTAACAAGGCCTCTTGCATTCATAGTATATAGCTTCATCGTCACTATCCTCCTTGTATTTTGTTTTAGAAAAGTTTTTGTCTTTGCTTCTTAAAAGGAAGTTATTGAATTTCCTTTCAAGAATACTCACATCTTCCTCATCCATTGAAGAATCATCACCATCATTTTCTACTCTTATAGCAATGTTTTTCTTAGGCTTACTCTCCTCTTCCTTGGGCTTTCTTTTTATCTCAAATGTTAATAGGCTTCCAATAAACTCATCCATGCCCATTTTGCTTAAGTCTTTTCATTCTTTAATGGTGATCACCTTCATGCTTCATGATTCTAATAACTATCAAAACATCTTCTTCACAAGCTTAGTTGTCTCAAACTTCTTTCCAAGTTCTCTAAGGTCATTTACCAAGTTTGAGAACCTCTTGTACATATCGGTTACATTATCTTCTAACTTCATTTTGAACAATTCATACTCCTGCAAGAGAAGCTCGATATTGGACTCCTTCACTTGATTTGTACCTTTATGAGTGGTTTGAAGGATAGTCCATACCTCTTGGGCTAAATCACATGATTAAATTTGGTTAAGTCAATGCACAAAATAACATATTCATAGCTTTGCATTTAGACTCATTAATTTTTCATCTTCCCATTGAAATCTTCTTCATTCTTAAGCAAATTTGTTCTAGGATTCCTAGGCACAAAGTCACCATTTTCAATGATTTTCCATAATTATAATCTACGAATTGAATGTGAAGTTTCATCCTAATTTTTCATTGAGTGTAGTTTAACCTATAAAACAATGGTGGTCTTGAAATACTATATCCTTCACCAAAAACAGGGGTAGATGTATTAGCCATTCTAAATTTGATCTTAAACTTATAAATTTGTTAGAATTTATAAACCTAGAATCCAAGCTCTAATACCAATTAACATCTGCTAGAATTTATTGTGTTTAACTCAATAATTATTCATAATTCCGCCCATTACAATAGTTATTCAAAATTTTGTCTAAGTTCTTGAATATAGAAAATAATGTTTGTGAATGTCTCTACAAGGCTAATACATGAAAATGAGCACAAATATATCTCTAAAGAATTTTGAGTCATGAGCTTGTGTGAAAGGAATTAGAGACGATAAAAGTACAAGTTTTTTACATGATATTCTCTAACCTATTCCCTATTAAAGAGTTATCAGTTTATAGTCTTGGATAGTTTGAATGGCTCAAATGACCGTTGGTTTGGATAATGTATCCTTTGAGCTTTTGTCCAAGAAAACATGATGGGATGAGCATCATATTTTGAGGGATAGACATCCTCTTACATATTTGGACTTTGACAGCTTTGAAATAATCATCGAATGATCGAATTCTTAAAGTGTGCTACTTAATGGATGAGCGTCATTTTTGCACTTCAGACTTCAATTCTAGAAACTTCAAATATGAAGGGACTAATAAGGGACTGCTAGAGGAATGGGTGTACCAAGTATAGGAATGGGCATCTCTATTTTTAGGATGAACATCCTTATTCATTTGGTAAAATTTCTGAGAGCTCTAAACTTGTAAGGATAGGCATGAGACAAGCAAAGGAACCAACGTCCCATAAGAGATGAGAGTCTAATGTCTAAAAAGATGAAAGAAATACATTTAACCTATCTTTCGGTCATAAGAATTTTATGTCATAGACTTAATTAGTTCAATAAATATAAATTAACAACTTTAAACTTAGTTTTGACATAATTAAAATACCTAGTGGTCCAACAAATTTCTTGTTGGATACTTCTTTAAACAATGAGAGTTGCCATGGTATATCAGTGTCGTTGGCTACTTCTCTCCATCAATATCAACATCATCATCATCATTGACTCCTACAAACTATGCATCTCTACCCATTGATCGCACTCCTACCGTGTCACATGTCATTGAGCCCTCTATTGTTGAGTTGGCTACTGTTAGTGACTCAGGTGTGCCCTTCATGATGAAAGCTTATCACCCACCGATGTAGCCCTCATAACATAACGTCTTTCACTAGCGCCCATTGGTGTGGCCTCTAAGATGTCCACTTTTAATGTTACATTGATGAGATGGGTCAATCTTATATTGAATGAGACATGGCACAAGATGTTTCTTTTGCTAGAGGAGGTGTCTGGTCAGATTTCTCATCTAGAGGCTCAAATATCACATGCATATATCCATGTTTATTTATTCGTTATCAAGAATTTTTTTACTCATTAGTCTGATACGTATATATTTGTACAGATTCTTACAACGGTGCTGGTAGGCCCTCGCCCATATGTGTTGTGATTCCATTTGCTTCCCAAGCCAAGATTAGTAATTATTTATTATAACATTTAATATGAAATGTTATTGAACAATTTATTATTAAATTTCATACTGAGTTCTCCCAATAGTACTGGTAGGCCCTCTCTTGTACTCGTTATGATTCCATCTCCTCCCCAGTCAAGGTTAGAAATTACTTGTTACGACATTTTATATGAAATGTTATTGAACAATTTATTATTAAATTTCATACATGGTTCTCTTAACAGTATTGATAGGCTCTATCATGTATGTGCTATGATTCCATCTCCTTCTCCCCCAGTCAAGGTTAATAATTATTTATTATGACATTTTATATGAAATTTTATTAAATAATTTATTATTAAATTTCGTATTGGGTACTGGTCATAAAGGAGTATCGATTCAAAATTCTCCACATACATCATCCCCTATCATACAGGTATGTATATTGTTGTTTTAAAGTTTGCTAAATGCAGTTAAATCTAATAGGGTGATAACTTTTTATTCTTCATATTTTTAGGATGAACAATTGTTCTTCCTGGCGGACCTCTCGGGTAGCATGAGTAAAAAGGTGATTGATATCGGCTCATAGGGAGATGAGCTTATCAATGTTCTTTCACAAAGAGATGGTGATGAGGTATATCCATAATTAAATGTATTTTCTCTTCTATATATTGATAACTAAAAACATTAAACTCATTTCCCAATCCATCTCAAGGTACAAATGGTTGACTTGACATCATAGGAGGATTCCATTATCATACGTTGAGCAGGTAACATTAGCCTATTTCATCGAGTGTGTTAATTAAGATGAATTATTGAATTAACAAATTTTTTTTATTTTGTTCAGTTGGTGCAAACAGCTCATAGTAAGGTCATTCGGAAGGGCTTCTTGTACGTATTCCATACACAAGTTTGCTTAAACTTAGAGCAAAATGGCAAATTCAGACAATTCCCTTCTTAACCATAGAGCATGAGGAAGATTTTCAAAAATGGTATGACGAAGCTAGAGCATCAGACCATATGAGGTCTATTGCATAGAAGCCAAGTCCAAAGCCATATTTTAGCATATCGTTGTCAAGCCGCATCAGTGATTGACCGACGATGTAAGTAGTTTGTATCTATTGACTTTATTCAAATGTTTTATATATTCATAAAAACATAAAACAATTTATGTTCTATATTCAATTCATGTTTTCTTGTCGATCATCAGTATATAAATTCCTTCTTGGCACTACTACATTGACACCAGCATAAGTACCAGTTGTTGTCCCATAGAGTTAGACAACAACCCACATGTTCTTCATGGGGCATATCAGCATGGCATACAACAACTAGACCCCCCCCCCCCCCCCCCCCGTAGGGTCATTATAAGTGGTTAGAGCTCTTCACCAAGATGGTTAAGACAGATTATATGTTGGGTTTATTTTACAAACCATGGACATGGTCAATCAAGGTATTGTATATGCGTGTTTCTATTATAATTTATTTATATACAACACATGTCTCCATTATAATTTTTCTATGTTTGTAGGTTTTCATACCTATAAACTTTGACTGTGCTTATTAGGTCGCAGGGGTCCTAGATCTACATGAGTGGATGATCATTGTATATGACTCCTAGAAGACTTTTATAGGCAACCATGAGGGGCTTGCTCATCGGATGTGATCATACATCACCTTTATCCTGACATTACTAGCGTCCACAAATTTTTGGTCTACTATAGACTATACACCACAACAAGATCACCTAGCATTGTGTTAAGCGAAGGGTACCTCGCAATAAGGCGCATGATCTAACGATTACGCTGCTTTTATGTTGCACTTCATAGAGTGTCTAGCGCTTGAGCGAAATTTAGATTAACATGCTCTAAATTATAATAATAATCTAGCAAGGGTATAAATGACTCTTTTGGTGAGCCCTTCAATGACTGTTTTGCCCAATTTCTTGTCATCTAAGCTAGCGAATATAATATATCAATTTTATACATGTCGACAATGTAAACATTTTTTCATTTAACACTTTCATACATTGTCTAATATCAAAATACTCCTCATATTTTTGTAAAAATTTTTTAACCCCCTCATATAATGTCAAATATCCAAATACCCCCTTATGTTATTATATAAATAAAATATACAAACTTGATTTAACAAATAAATTAAGTTTTAAATTAAGATTAATATAAAATTTTACTATCACGGATCGATTTTTTTTTATTTGAACTCAGAAACATAAATTTTCTTTCTTCTGAGCAACCCCACAGTGTTAGATATTGATTGAAAAATAAAAATTTGAATAGTGTGAGGAAGGCATGAAGATGAGAGTTTATATAGAAGTAGTGAAGGGTATTATTGGTATTAAAAAAGATTTGAGACATTTTTGCTTGAACCCTTAAAAATGAGGCATTTTTACTTAGGATTTTAGAAATGAGACATTTTTGCTTTACCCCACTTTGGTGGGATATTTAATTTAATATTCCTTTATTATGATTACAATTTTTTAAAATTTATGTTAAAATGCATAAATCAAGTTATTTTCCCAAATGTGTAAGGATAAATAATATTCTTCATTAGTCAAGGGTAGTTGACCGAATCTTATTGAGACTCATCATTTTATAATTAAGCTTAATTAATCAAGGTTAATCATCATCATTAGTAAAAATGCATGTTTAAAGCAAGCCAGCCTCTTTCACGTAACCTTCTTTCTAAAATGTGATTCCAAATGTCTCACAACGATCATCGGCGAAATCAAACAAAATGCTTCGCATATGGATGGAGAAAACTAGCGACCACCAATTCATGATTTGTGGCCCCTGAAGATCAACGGTCAGGTTTTTGTACCGAAGGAAAGCACATAATTTATAAACTCATTTATTGTTTTTCGTTCTTTATGAGTAATTATTATCAATCATAATTATAAATGTTATAATTTTAACTCTCCAACGTCTCATCAACTTGTTGCTTTCTCAACGTAACTATTAACCAAAGCAAGTGCATTGCTCGTCAATTTCTTCACACACGCAGTCCTATCGATAACATCCGCCTTCAGCGGCCCGTCCGCCAAGTCATCGAAACCGTCGGCACAAGTCTCCTGGTCCGTCAACGCTGCGCTCATCCACGTCTGCACATTACTCAACAGGAACCGGAGGTTCTCCTTGGAACTCCCCGCTGCGCCCAGGTCGCGAATCTGTTTCAGCGACCCTTGGATCTCGTCCACGGCGTCACCAAAGTTTGATAGACAGTCGTGGAGCGCCGATGACGCTCTGGGGTCTGAGTGGAAGTCGCCCTCGTGGCTGAGGTTGACCAAGTAGGACGCTATCGTTTTCGCCTTCTTTAAGCTGACGCCAATGGCAACGCTCGCCAATAGCGCTGGGTCCTCGTGGACGGAACTGGAGTATGCTTCCAAGGAGGCGTAGCAGAGGTCGGGGTAGAGAGTGGAGTTGCAGCTGGAGCGGATGAAATCTGAGCCATTGGCTAGGGGTTGGTAACCGGGGCTGGGGCTGGGGATGAAATCGACGGATGAAATTGAGTTGAGATTAAGGGCTGAGATTAACCGGAGGTCAAATAAAAAGAGAAAAGGGAGAAGGGAAAGAGGACGTGAACTGTTTTTGTTCATGGCTTTGTTTTGTTTTGTTCTGTGGATTGACAGGGAGAGAAACAGGGTGGTGGGCTTCAATGTGAGAGGATTCATGTTTTTAAATACCGGAAAAGTGATGAAACGAAATGACACTTTTGCCCTTGGATAACCCAAAAACGGCATTTCAATTGTCGTTTTGAAACTATTCAATGCCACTCATTAATTGGGTTATTCTATGCACAGTCGTTATGAGGATTGAGCAGGCTGAGTGCCCAAAAATGAATGGAAATCCAAACTAGTTTAAAACTGCTTATCACTCTTAACGATTCATTCCGATGAAATCTTTCATTTAAAAAAAAAACATAATCTAACTAAAAAATTATGTGATTTTTCTTAATTCTTAAATTGTTTAGTCAAATTTATTTGTGAAATGAGTTACAAAGTTTGTATTTTCTATGATTTTTAAATGTTTACAATGATTCTTTTCATGCTTTACAAAATCTAATTTTCATACTTAATAATATGATTTTTGTTGGAACAATTAAATATGTCAAAATTGACATTTTGTTAATACTGTAAATATTAAATGAGGCGTATCTGACTTCGAGTTTACGATAAAGTCATCTAAATATACCACAAAGTGTTGATTTGAGTAACTTTTAAGATTTCATTTATCCATGTACTACATTCCTTTTGAGAGACAATAACTATAATCTAATTTTAGTTCTGTGTGTGAAGAAAAAGAAGATAAAATTTCTCCTTAAAAATATTATGTTAATTTTTTCTTTGACAAAAGACAATTTTAGACTTTAAATAAAAATTCAATTGTCAATCATTTCCACACAAATTATCTTTGACAATTAAAGTAAATTGGATAATCGTAAACAGATGGATCATCAATCATCATCAGAGAATGTATGAGTTTTCTATAATCCTTGGAACAATTAATTTATGCTTTCAATTTTTGAAATAATATTCTTATTTTTAGGGTAAAAAAAAAGGGAAATTATAAAAAATAGGCAAAAGTAAGGGGGTTTAAGCGAAATTGTCCAAAAAAATCAGATTAAAGCAAAAATGCCCAACTTTTGTGAAATGTTGAAACTGCTCATATATAAACACAACAAATTTTCCCGGTTCCCACTATAATTTCACTGTTCAAAAACAGGGGAAAATTCAAAATTTTCCCCTGTCCCCCGGTCATCCCACTGTCAGCCAGATTTTTGACGATTTTCCTGGTTTCTGGTAACCGAAAATGGCACAGAACGTTAGCATATCTTCTGTCATCTTGTTTGAATCAAGTTATTGTTCATATTATTGAGATTTGAGTGAGATTTTGCGGTTTAAAACTTTAGGATTTCGATTTTGAACAATACTTAAAATGTTTTGATTTTTGGGTGATTTCGTTGAATTGGTTGAAGGGTTTTGTGTTATAGCCTATGTAGATTTGATTTTTCTTGAAATTGGAGGCCGAAACAACGAATTTTTAGCCGAAAATCCCTTCCGAAACGTTTAGCAGTTCGACAGTGGAAACAGTGTTTCCCACTGTCGAATGATTTCTCCCACTGTCGACAGTGGGTTAGAGGGCTTAATAGTGTTTTCAAAATATTAGGGAGTTCTATGAGAGTCCTTAGTCCACTGTGAGCTTTTTTGAAATTTTCCACGTGACAAAGGGCTGTTGCCGTGAAAACCGTGGGTTGGGTGGAAATTAACTTTTTTAAAACTATAGGGTTTATATGAGACAAACTTTGAACGACCATAACTTTTGATCCGGGAGGAGTTACGAGACCTGTAATATATCAACGCGAAGATCATTTCGAGCTCTATAATAACAACCGCTTTGCCAATTGCACCAAATTTGGAGGCCAAAATAAAACTGTTTCAATGTGTATTATGCAGTTTTTTTATTTTATCAAATTTAGGATTTTCGATTTTTATGATTTTGAGTTTGTTTGTTATCGGACTAGACTTTTTTGATATGTAATTTTCAAATTTGATATTTGTAATTATGATGTGCTTTTTTAGACACGTTTTACGATGTAATTATGAAATTTTTGATTGATTTTTCGGTTTTCTCGTTCATAAGCTATTTGAACGTTTAGTTTTCGAAATTCAGATATGTTTTTTTAGATTTTTGAGTAATTTTTTATTATTGATATTCTAGGATATTTCAATATATCTATTTATTCATAACATGTTATTTTCAATATAGTTTTCACGAATTCATTTTTTCGATTTGAATTCAGAAATACGAATTTCTTCTTTCTAAACGAACCCGTAGTATTTGGTATTAAATAAAAATGAGAGTGAAAGTAAGTATTTAAGTGATATATAAGAAATATATGTAATGAAAATGAGAGTGAGAGAGTTTATATAAAGGGAAATTAGGGGAGGGGTAATTTTGGCATTTTAGAAAAAGCTATGGGTATTTTTGCTTAGGAATAGTGAATTTGGGTATTTTTGCTTAATGGAGGGATATTTTGGCTATTTTTTATAATTTCCCAAAAAAAAAACATTCCTACTTATTATTCACCATGCCCAAGCACTGTTTATAAACTTGAACAGTAATTGGGTGTGTGTGGCAAATGCCCATTTCCTCCAAAATACCCCTGGACTTGGCAAGTTGCATCGAATTCAGCCCAATCAAGACAGGGCAGTGTCTAACCCCAATTATATGTTTGAGTAACGTAGCAATTTATCAGTGAGTTGTTGATATTGATGAAAGAGGCATGTTTTCTCCAGCTAGACACTCCATTATAAAAATAAAAAAAAATGAAAGCTTGCCCTAATTAATAATCAAACTAAACAGTTTTTTAGTGACCTGGCAACATATTATTGGGTATGAACCTTCAAATAAACGTGGTTTTATACTCTGAGATTCGATTTGTACTGATTAATTACAATTTATATTCATTAATCATATCATAATTCAATTATTAACCCGTAAAATAATTAAAAGTGAATTATCGGCTTCTTATCTTGTTGAAAAGGGTCTGTCACCTACCTATGATTTTTTGACAATTTTTAATACTACTTTTTAATCTAATATAACATGATGTAAAAAAAAAATTAGGTTAAATTTGAATTTTTTAGCATGAAAATTATTTCAAATTAATTCAATATGATTTAAAACTAAATTAGTAATGTTATAGTGGATATAAAAGTAATCTAATATGGCTCAAACTTACTCGAATATTTAAAAAAATATTACTTTAATAAAATTTATTAAGAATATAATATAGAAATTTGAAAGACAATATTAAAAATAGTTAAAATTTTTATCGATCGCATATAATTATATGTTTATATAATTGTAATTACTTATATTATTGTTAATTTTTATTCAAATATTTCATATTATTATTTGATAAAAAAAATGTAATTTGACTAGTAAAATTATTAAAGTGTTTTAATTTTTAGACCATTTGTAAAACAAGAAAAAAAAGTTATATTACATATTTTATTAATAATAGTAATCTTGTGAAAAAACTAAAATGTTAAAAACACTTATAAAAGTGAAAATAATAGATAATTTTAAGTCAATTTAGGTTGTGTTGAGTCAGTCTGAAAATTAAAGGTTAAATTAAGGTTAAAATATTTTTATATGATTCTAGTTTAAGTTTGATTAGAGTTGAAGAACTCTGACTCTAAATCCAAATTGATATGACACGAATATGATATGATGACTCAAACTATGAGGTCTACTTGGTTTTATCTATTTAATATATTATTAATTTTAAGCCATAAGATTATTTCTTACCGGTAAAATGATAAATTTTCATCCTTTAAATTTTAAAAAATTAGATTTTTGTTCATCATTTAATTTTATAAGTAAATTTCATTAAGTGAAAAAGTAAGGAGATCATTTTATATATAATTTTTTTTATTTTCTCTTTTTCATCTCGTTCTTTTCTTTTTGTTTCTTTTTCTCTTATTTTCTTATTTTTATTTTCCTCTTTGTTTTTTCTATTCAAAAATTTGAAGGGGAGCTTAATTATTGATAAGTTTAAAGGTGTTCATAAAAATTTTCAAGGATTTTTTGGAAATTAACAAAGTTGAGGGTATTTTAGAAAATTTAAAAATAACAATTACACCCCCTAAAATTGATTAAAACATAATTTTTAAATCTAATTAAAGTTTTGATATTTTTTAGGAGTTTAAGAAATAAATTTTTAAACTGCTAAAAGATATGTTGATAATTAGCATTTCTATCAATTGTCAATTGTAGTCCCCTAATTTTAATAAAAAAAATAATCATTTTCAAGAAAAAAGCAAATAAATTCACTAGTAGAAATAGAAACTGGTTAGGAATTTGTTTTTTTTTTTTAATTTAAAAAGGGAGAATTGGTCATCAAATCTTGGGTGGAAAATAGTGAATTATCCTTAATTAATTAGCTAATCAGACGTTAATACGCCAAGCAAGAACCAAACAACATATAAGAACATAGAAACATCATGTGCAAATTTAAAAATTATTTATTTCTGATAAAAAATAGTACATTATTCGTGGCAACTTGGCAAGGCAATCTTCACAGTTTTAGACTTAGACCGAGCATTAACATGGGCAAAGGATTAATTGTAAATCAACCGATTTGACATACATTCGGACTGGTAAAGTTAGCATGACATAACTAAGAGTTTACACCAAGTTTTAATCACAAAATGTTATCGAAATGGTTAGATTAGTCTAGCCCCATAATTGAATTACGATTAGACATTATTCATCTAAATTGATCTGATCCAATGATTAAAATAGATATTTTAGTTATGATTTGAATCGAATTTGACATTAATTTTTGATTAGACCAATCAATAAATCAATCTAAGCTTTAAAATGTTGATAATTTCCCTATAGGCCAAAGGACTATTTCCCACCCAACTTTTACCATAATCTCAAAATTCCGCCCACGCTAGTTCAAAACCCCAAAGTTCCACCTATGCGTCGTTAATATGGATGATATGTATTAGAGTAAGGTTAAAATAACATATTTACCCTTATCAAATGAAATAACAAAAATGCCCTTCAATATACATGATTAAAATGAAATGATTAAAATTTCATCAGAGAAGAGGAAACTTCATCTAGACAAACTCAACTTTGTCGTTCGAAGATTCAGTCTCGTTGTCTTTGTTGCTCAAAGATTAGGTCTCGTCATCACTTCGGTTTCATCATAGCTCGAAGATTCAGTTGTATCATCGATTCATTTGGAATTGATGAAGACAAGAATCATCTTTGTCAATTCGTTTGGACAAAGACGATTTGTCTTCATTTGATTCCAACCTAGCTATTTGGAATCTCTAGTTAGGCTGTTGAATATGATTCGTCTGGGCAAAGACAAGAATCTCTAGCTAGGTTGCAAAAGTTCAAATCAAACAATTCATGCAACAGTAAAAAATTGAGAGCTATTTAGTTTCCACCAAGCCGAAATGTCAAAAGAAGCACCATCCTCTTTAAGATCCTCATCCAAATACTTATCTAGTTAAGTTTTGTTTTCCACAATATTTTGGCTTGTCTTCTGCTTTTAAATAGATTTTTAAGAAATAAATCTTTTTTAATCTTCTTTGCGTCTCAATCTGTTGACTTAAATCAAAACTTATAGTAGCTACACTTGTGTGTTTAATTGGCCTTTTGTACCCATCAAACAAACCATTCAAAGCTGATTTCACCCTACATTGGACTAAAGTAGCCATATCATTATTAGACAATTGAGAAATCCCAAAATTCACATATTTAAGTTTGTATCGAGGATAAAAAACTACAACAAAAAACAACAAAGCATTTAGTTTCCTTAGATTTCCCCAATACTTGTCACATTTCTTTTTCATTTTCCATGTTGCTGAAGAAAAATCGAAGTTATCACTTAAACTCCACTCTTTTAAGGGACAAAACACATTGCTAATTTCATGGAAGCATAAGTTTGAAGTCACATGTGATGTTGTAGATACATGAAGTCTTAAGTCATAAAAGGTTTCTAACAATGTGGTCAACTATTTAGCTTTATCCTAATTCTCATCCATTGGTAGTCTTTTTAAATCATCTCGAGCATTAGATTCACTAGATTCGTTAGATTCTGGTGATTCTTTAAGTTGTTTAGAAAATGAGGCTTATTCTTTGCAAACATTTCAAAAGCCTTCTGCAACTTTTGGTTGCATCAAACGTCAAATATGTAGAGTTCTACCTAGTAGGTACATCTAAGCATAACAAGCTCTTACTTTGAATTTTCTCTTTCTCAACACATGATTTGAACTTTTGCAACCTAGCTAGAGATTGTCAAATATATCTCACTACATTTCAAATGCAAATAATATGATTTTCTGCTAATTCCAAACCATCTTTAACAATCAAGTTAACAATATAGGCAACACACCACACGTGCAAATATTGTCCACCTAAAACACTTCCACCCTAATTGCTTATTTTATTCTTTCCATACCTTATAGCAACATCATTAGACTTGGCATTATCAACTATAATAGCCATGACTTTTTTAATTCCCCACTCAAACAAACATTTCTCAATTGTCTTCCCAATTGATTGACCAGTGTAATTGGTGATAGGGAAAAATTCAAAATTTTCTTATCCAATTGTCAATTATTATCAATGAAATGGCAAGTGATGCACATATAATTAATCCTTTGTAAAGAAGTTCATGTGTCAGTGGTAAGAGAAATCCTATTGCAATTACTCTTTATGAATCTCTTTAACTTCTACTGTTTCTTTATGAAAATCTCATAAGAATCTCTACCAATTGTAGTAGACACGTCAATTGGGCGGGGTCGAATGGAGGCCTGGCCTGAAGCACGAAAAAAAGCTTGGGTACAACAAAGCCCGACTCGATACTGTAGCGTGTTAGGCCAAGCCCATGGGCTTTATTATTAAACCCATGGGCTGGCCCGGCCCGACATGACACTGTTCATATATATATATAATTTTTTTAAATTTTTTCTGCGTATCCTGCCGGGCAGAAGCCCAGGCAAAAGCCGTTGGAAACTGCTACTAGCGCCAGTAGCCGTTGCCAAACTTTTTTTAAAATTTTTTTAATTAATTTATTTTTTCCTATAAAAACCTATTCAATTTTTCATTTTCATTTTCAATTACAATTACAAATTTCTCAACCTCTCAAACTCTCAATCTCAACTATTTATTATATTTTTAATCTCATTTTATTTTAATTTTATCATTACAAAATATTACAAATGGATCCAATGTCAAATGAATTCAATCCATTTGAATATTATCATGTTGGCGCTGATGATATTATTGATGATACACAAGGTGGAATAGGTAGAGCACCAATAGGAGAAAGTGGTACGGGTACAGGTTTGCATTATTCGATAGACAGAAAAAGAAAACAAACGTCAATGGTATGGGAACACTTTGATAGAATAGAGGAAACAATAGAGGGGAAATTAATTCGTCGAGCAGTATGCAAACATTGCGGTTCTTATTTAACATGTGCAAGTACAAGTGGGACGGGACATTTTCGCCGACATGTTACTGATTACTGTAAAAAAATTCCACATGAACTTAGAGGACAAAAACAAATTGCATTCACCAGATCGCGATCTGTTGGTCCAGGTGCCACTTTAGCAAGAGGTTCGAGTGGTTCTGGACATATGGGAGAAATGTCAACTTTTACGTACGATCAAATGAAGGTGCGAGATTACATGGCCAGGTATGTCGTTGCTTCTGATCAACCTTTTAGTTATGCAGAAGATGAAATTTTAGAATGGATGATGCAAAATAATATTCAACCAGCATTTAGAAGAATTCCTAGGTCAATTCTTAGGTCAGATATATTGAGAAATTATGAATTAATAAAAATAAAAATTATTGGAGAATTAAGTAATTTTAATGGTGTTATTTCAATAACTTCTGATTTATGAACTGCTACAAATCAACATATAGGGTATCTTTGTGCAACTGCTCATTATATTAATTCTGATTGGCAATTATGCAAAAAAGTTATTGCATTTAGAAATTTAGAATATCCATATAGTGGTCTTGCAATTTATCGTGCATTAACAAATATTTTTGAGGAATATAAAATTAATAATTTTATTTTTTCAATTACTTTTGATAATGCTAAAAATAATAATAAAGTTATTGAATATATGTATAATCATTTATCTCTTCCATTTAATGGAAAATTATTTCTTGTTAGGTGTGCATGTCATATTATTAATTTAATCACTCAAGATGGCTTGAGTTTGACAAAAAAACATTTACAAGTAATTAGACATGCCATTGCATATATTTCATCATCCCCATCACGGGTACAAGCATATCATCAATTATGTAGATCAATGGGGTTAAGAAGGAAAAAATTAAAAATAGATATTAGCACTAGGTGGAATTCAACATATCTCATGTTGAAAGCATGCGAAGGGTATGAAGTTCCTATAACACTATACTTCAATACCCAACCAATGGATTCGCAAGATCCTATTTTTTTGACAGATCAAGATTGAGAAATAGCTATGGCTTTAATGAACTTGTTAGAGCCATTGAAAACAACCACAGATCATTGCTCAGGTGTGTATTATCCAACAACTTGTTCTATAATATATAGTATGGTAGAAATAAGTGATATTTTTAAAGAACATAGGTATCGTCACTCTTATAATGCTTTTCAAAATATATGTATCCAAATGGAACAAAAATTTAAAAAATATTGGAGTGAAATTCCTTTACTTTATTCTGCAGCTATTATTTTAGATCCTAGGGCAAAAACTAATGGATTACAAAATTTATTTGATGTTATTAATGAAAATTTGTCAATTAATAGCAATGTAAATTTTGTTGAATATGTTCAAGAATTTTTATTTGATATGTATAGTATTTATGAACAAAAATATGGAAAAACTGGACAAAGTTCTACACCAGAGGTAAGTTCTATTAGTTCAGGTAAAAAAAAGTCACGCATATGGTCTTTATTACGCAAAGGTAAACAAACTGTTAGTCAAAGTACAAATTATAGTCAATTTTACAATTATATAAATATTGACCATTATCCTGAAATTACTTAAAGATATAATGCTGAAAAACTAGATGTTTTGGCATGGTGGAAAGACAAGGCAGAAACCTTTCCTGTGCTTGCAGCCATGGCTCGAGATCTACTAACACCTCCGGTGTCAACTGTAGCATCGAAATCCACTTTTAGTGCAGGGGGATGCGTGTTGGATGATAGATGATCCAATTTACATTCAAATATGATCGAAGCGATAATATGCATGAAAGATTGGATCAAAGCTAATTTTAAATTACAGAATCATGTGACAGAAGATGTCTTTGAAGAATTCAAAGATTTGGATGTAGAAAATGAATAGATAAATATTATATAGTAGATAAATTTTATTTATGTTTTGTAATTTATACAATATGTAAATTAATTTATTTGTATTTTATTAACAATTTATAATATTTTGTATCATGTAACTACGGTATTCCTCTGCCATAAGTGAGGGATTATAAATAAAATATTCGGGGTACTGTCCTCGATTTTAATAATTAAAAAATAATTTGGTTTAAAAATTTTAATTAAAACTTTTTTTTAAATATTTAATAAGGCCCGGCCTGACCCATTTAATAAAGTCCGGCCCGGCTCATTTAAAGCCCGTTAGTATATGGGTTGGGCTTTGGGCCTTCATATTTTAAAGGGTCAGCCTGGCCCGGCCCATTAGCCCAACGGGCCGAGCTGGAGTTGGCCTGGCCCGGCCCATTGACGTCTCTGAATTGTAGTATGAGATGAAACTTGAAATTTAGGTTGCATTTTCCTGCAAAAATCCCTAAATCCCACACATTCTTAGTGTCATGTTTCTTTTGAATTGGACAAGATGATGAGATGTGACATTTATCTCCACAATAATTAAAGTTATATTATATTCACTTAAAGTTCAAGTTTTGACAAAATAATTTTTCAAATATTTTGCTTTGATAAAAGGTTTTTAAGTCTTCTTTTGTTTAAAACTCTCATTTATACACTAAGCATTTTATCAAAAATATCATTTCTATTTTTGAATTTTAAAACAATTTCACTTAAATCCTTTGCTCCCCTTTTTAAAGCTTTTATTTCATTTTATATAATTTCTTTTTCCTTTTGAGCTATGCAAAGATCATTTTCAAATTTTTGTTTTTCTTTTTCAAAAATGGAATACTTATTTTCTTCATTTTCTTTTCCTTTAAGCTTAGAGATTTTTTAGTTAAGAAATTCATTTTCTTTCTTTAAAGACTAATTTTCTTTTTCCAAATTAAAATTTTTCTTTCTAAGAGTTGCATTTTTTGACATACAAAGAACAAGTTTTTCATTTATCTCTTCAAGTATATCATATAACTCTTTATATGAAGGGTTTTCATTTTTCTCATCATCTATATTATCTAAATAATCAATAATATTAGATAAGATAAAGTAGGTCACCTCATCATTTGTGATTGCTATGAAATACATGTTGGCTACTTCACTGTTCTCTTTTTCGGATTCACTTTCATCACTATCATCCCGTGTATCTTTCATTGCTTTCTTTTTCAATCTTCCAATTTTGAGGAGAGGGCAATCATATTTGATGAGTCTTGGATTCGTGCATTTACAACACACAACTTGTTCTCTCCTTTGTCTTTCTCCTCTTTCACCTTTAATAGCCTCCTTTTGGGTGAAGTTTCCATTTCTTCTTAGTTTTCTATTTCCTAGAAGCTTTCTAGTCTTCCTAGTCAAGAAAGCAATATCATCATCTTCATCATTTGACATCTCCTCTTCTTCTTTGAGAAACTTTTCACTCTTTTTGATGGATGATTTGAAGGCGATGCTCTTTTTCTTCTTCTCTACTTTTTCAATTTGTCATTGTTTCATAGTAAGCTAATGATTGAGAAGTGACCTCTAAAGTTTTTCAAAAGGTAAGGTCTTCACACCTTTTGCTTCTTCTATTGCCATCACTTTAAAATCCTAAAAAGAAGGCAAACATCTAAGAAGTTTCTTGACATTTTCTTGGTTAGTCTAAACTTTACAAAGATCCTAAAACCCATCTAGGGTACCTATTTTAATGCATGGATTCATAAATATGTTAAACACACTTAAAGTATTTAGAAATTATACTTGCATTGTTGGCTCCTCCAAGACTTCACCTGACTATGTAAAGATCATTATCTAACCCTCTTAAGGTGGTGCCTTGGTATCCACATGATGCAGGAATAAGAGGCGATCTAAAAAGAAGGTTACTAGGGTTTCTGTTGAGTAGATCTTGAAAATTAAATCACAACAATTGAAGCTTGCATCAACAAGATTTTCAATGTAGAGATGTGTGTTTAAGATTATTGTGATAAAAAATTTGACTTTAACTGAACACTTTTATTTATAAGGTGTGCATGAATTATAAGTTAATTAGGACTCTAACTACTTAGGTGATAAGGTGTCTAAGAGTTCTTATTAAATTAAAACTCTTAATTTATTGAAAGTTTTAATGCATAGGAATCTAAATTACATTAGCATTCCAACTCAACCTAAGCTTTCTATCAAACAAGGACTTTGAAGAATCCTTGTTAAACTAAAACACCTTACCCATGAGTTAACTTAGCTAGTTGCTCATATCCATTGTTTAGCCTTGCTCAATTGGACTCCTCAGTGGATCCAGCCAAAACCATGCAGTGCATTTACACGATGACACCTGCCACATGACACTTTTCTCTCTATGATCGCAAGACTATCATCAAATAATCCTTGCCTTATAACCTCTTAAGGCATATGACCCATAAGTTTTCTATTGAATCAATAATGTTTGAATTCAAATCAAATTTAAACATAGACCAAGATTAGCCTCTAGTAAAATGCCATGACCACCCAGACAACAAAGTATTAACTAACATCTCTATAAGATTTTACAATATCACAGTTATATGCAATTTAATCCTTTCATCAACCAATATTTCTCAAGACTGAGATATAAAAATGTGTCTATTTCATTAGTTTTTCGATATGAGCTAATACACATTAATAAATTACATAAATTAGGCTACAACCTCATCCCACTGTGGCCACAGATTCAAGTAGTCATAAATGTCTTTGAGCATTCGCATATAAGATATTTTCTCTTATGCTTAAGAGTGATGAATCTTGTATTGATCAACCATAGTTTTTGTGTATCTCAAGATATAACCATTCACTACCTTTATGATACTCCTATTATAACAATATGTTGGATAGTGTCAAATTATACCGATCTTTACACAAGACACTCTGGCAACCTCAAGTTAAAAGATCATATGCACTTGTGGTGTTCAGATGATTTATTCTATACACACTAGAGCAACTATCCATATGGATATCCTCTAGTAAGGTTAATCTGAGGAACTTGTTTACAATGTGCACTTATATGTTACATCAAGCCCTCAGCAAATAGCTTTAACACATGAGACATGTCACTACCTTTCGATAAGGTTACTCAACACTATGATAATCTCATTACCATTATATATGCCTTGGTCATTGTAATGTTGAGATTATGGACATTTCTAAAATGGTCATCTAATATGTGTATGGAGTTCCTATGATTAGTTGTTTGATCCCTTCGTCACAATTCTAACATTCTAAAGACATGTTATTCGCACAATCATATAATAGACAAACATATGAATTGAATAACTATAAATCTTTTTATTAATTAATGAGATAAATTATAATTACAAATGTCAAATCAATTAGTTCTAGGGCATTTACCTTTATAAGAAAATTAAACACGTGATGTATAGTGGTTTGACATAATCCTACCTACATCTACTCCTCTAAGTTATTTTCCTTGGAGTATTCCACTAATCTTTGGTTCCTCAACAAAGTTTTTCTTCACAATATAAATAGCTTTCAATATGCTATTAACCTTTACAAGTGCTAGAACTTAATTTTTCTCGCTAAAAATTTTCTCTAGCCTCAATAAGAGTAAAACCCATTCTCTTACAATACAAATTTGTATGAATTCGAAATATATTCTCTCTCAAAGAGTGTATATAAAAATAGTGTATATAAAAATTTAAGTTTAGTATAACCTAATATAAATGAAATCAAGAAAGTGTATAAGCAAAAGTTTTGAATAGAGAAGAGGATTTGCAAGTGAATAGCTAAAAAAAGATTTGCTCTCAAATATATAAAAGTTATTGGTGGTAAAAGTCGTTCTCAAGTGAATTTGATTGAGTTTATATAAGGGAAAATAAGGAAATTTATTGTTGTGTACAAAACTAACCATTTTAATTTTCCAAGAAACATAGATTTAGATCGATCACATGTTATTTGATCAACCGAATGTAACATGACACTTCTGTGGCATCCACGTGGTACTAGTTCTTAGAAAATTTATACCGTAATTCGATCGATCAGATTTTGAAAGCCAAAATAAATGGCTTTTAGATAATCTAGAAGCTACTATCAAAAAAATTGACTGGACAAATTCATTCAACCAAATTTTATTATATTTTACCCCAAAAGTTTGAAAATTTTATTTCCTTTTGAAACTTTGAAATATGACAATTTAACCCATTTGGAAAACTCTTTCAGAACCAACTTTTACATATGAAATTTTAGTCTATAAAACTTCATAATTTTAAATGAGTTATTGAAATTTGAAAAACGATATTTTAACCCAAAATTTAGAAACTTATGGAAAATGTCAATAACCTATTTTTGGAAAACTTATTCAAACCTTAAATTGAGATATGGTATTTTAGTTCACAAAACTTCATAACTTTAAATAGGTCATTGGAATTTGATAAAAATTGGTTTAACTCTTTAGGTTTGAAAATTGACACTTTAACCCTAAAGTGTGAAAGATATGAAAACAAGTTTTTGAGAGAGCGTTCAGATGCAAATATATATTCTAATCAAAGCTAATGAATGATTCAACATTGCAAACATATTTATCTAAACTTGAGCTTTTCTTCAAATCTTTAAAAATTTTTCATTTGAGTCTTGTCTTTGATTTCTATCTTGATACTCCTTCAAATACATTAGATAAATTCTTGCGATTTAAACTCACACATAAGTAAAGTCATTAGTCAATATAATTAGAGACATATTAATTTTCTATCATCAAAGTAAGAGCATAATGACTCTTTGAGTTAACATAAATTAGGGACAAAATTTTTCATCCTTGATTGTTAATTGAATTTGGGACAATTTTTTTCATCCTCAATCGTGTAATGAATAAGTGACAAAATTTTTCATCATTGATTATATATTGAATTGAAGACAAATTTTTTCGTCCTTAAATGTAATGAATTAGAGACAAAATAATCATTTTAGGATAAAATTAAAATTTCATACCTAAAAGTAACCTTTTGTAACAAAATTAAAATCGTCCATAATATAAAATTATCATTTTGGGACAACATTAAAAATGTCCTTAAAAAAAATCTTAACTTATTAGTGACGAAATTAAAATTTTGTCCCATAAAGTAACATTTTAAGATGAAATTAAAATCATTCATAAAACTAAATTCTACGTTTTTGTCCCCTAAAGTTTTTATTCTAGGATAGAAATAAAATTATTTCTAAAAGAGACATTTTGGGATGAAATTAAAATCATCTCTAAAAATAAATCTTATATTTTTGAGATTACACCTCATAAAATTATCATTTTAGGACAAAAATAAAATCATCCTGAAAATTATCATTTTGGGACGATATTAAAATTATTCTTAAAGATGAATCTTAATTTATTAGGGCTGAAATTAAGATTTTGTCCCGTAAAATAATAATTTAGGGACGAAATCTATTTTTTGTCCCTAAAAAATATTTTCCTAAATATTGTCCCTAAATTAAATTTTTGTTTTAGTGATAGGATATTGTCCCAATTTTCCTTCCTTTTACAAATGTCGCCTTAGCCTTATTGATAAAGGATGGTAGGGTGCTTTTTAATATATTTGCCAAGATTTTGGAAATGCATTTATAGATGACATTGTAACAAGATACGGGTCTGAAGTCATTTGCTCTTGAGAGGTTGTTGCATTTTGGAATAAGGGTTATTATGGTACAGTTGACTCCTTTTAGCATAGATACGAAAGAGAAAAAAAAACTGGATTGCTTCCTCCACGTTTGCCCAATTATCTTCCCAAGCCCTCTTGAAAAAACAAAAAAACACTAAATCCAACTGGTCTTGGGGATTTATTGTCATTCATTGTATACCTGGCCAAGCTTAATAAATCATCAATTTTGGTTTGGAACTGTCAGTTTACGGTTTAAAAAAATAGGAACCTTGAATCACAACCGTTACAGGACGATTTA
Source organism: Mangifera indica (assembly GCF_011075055.1). Taxonomy (NCBI): domain Eukaryota; kingdom Viridiplantae; phylum Streptophyta; class Magnoliopsida; order Sapindales; family Anacardiaceae; genus Mangifera; species Mangifera indica. Next base: position 869,826 of record NW_025401096.1, on the reverse strand, counting down.
TAACTAGTTTGAAACTGACATTGAACAAATAGTTTCGGTTCATGGCCCCGAAACCAATATTGAACCATCAGTTTTGATTCATGGCCCTGATTTATTTTTTTAATTAATAATTATAATAATTAAAAATTAAAAAAAGGTTTAGACTTAATTTTTCAATTAAGCTTCCTACGTATCCTCTTGAGGTTTAGAAGAATCAAAGCCCACGTAGTTCTCTTACCTTCGCGTATCCGATAGCCGACGGTAGCCCTTTTCCTTATCATTCACCTTCGCTATCTTGACTATTGGTTCTCATGATTGAACTATTTGTAGTTAAATTAAGGGGTTCTTCATTGAAATCTACTTTTGTATTTTGTTGGCGTAATTCAGCTCTTATCCAATCATCCAAGCATACTTGAGCTTCAATAGATTCGAGCATCAAACCTGATTGTCTCTCATCCAATATATTGCCCCCTTAACTAAAAACTTGTTCCACTGTGACAGTTGATGTCGGTACTGTTAGGACTTGTTTAGCAATAGCTGCTAATGTTGGAAAGGTTGATACATGTCGACTCCACCATTCTAGAATGAAAAGTCTTTATCTATATTGTTGTCACCAAACTCAAAAGTAGTGGCTAAATAAATATCAAGTTCTGAGGTGGAGCTTGATGTTTCTCTTAGTCTTTTGCCCTTTTGTATCATAATATGATCACCATAACTAATATTTTGGATTGGTTGTAAGTAATAGGTGGTAGAGAGGAAGAAGAACACCATGGTTACCATAGACTAATGAATATTCTGCATAATTTTTCAATTAAATTCATAATGGTGGTTATAGTTAATAGAATATTAACTTCATCCTCATAATCTAATTGCATACATTCATAATATAATATAAGATAATCTATAACACCATCTAATTTAAATCTAGGATTAAAAAAAAAAAGCAACAAGAAAATTTCTGGAATTTATTTATAGTAAAATAACCATTTTGTTTTCATTAAAAAAATAACTTCTGTTAAAATAACATCTTGTTTGGCCTCTTGTAAAGCCCCAATAACATTAAGGGCTTAATTTAAAAACAAATGAGAGGTGGGATAATAAACTCCACCCAAAGTATAAGCTACATTATTAAAATTTCTTAAAACGTTTAAAATTATCTTTAAAATATCCCAATATTGGGGATACAATGTAATTTGTGGCACATTTTATGAAATAAATGTGCATAATAATTCCTTATAATCAAAAGACTTGTTGAATAATTCATATATTAAATTCCAGTGAGTCGACACATCTTTAGGAAATCTTTTTGGTCTTCTGTGATGTATTTTACAAAATTTATCTCATTATTTCATTGTTTGGGGATGTGTCTATAAAAATGAAATTGTTATTTTTATTATACTAATATAATTATTAAGATATTTTAAATCATCTTGTGTACATAAATTTAATATATGATATGCACATCTAACATGAACAAATCTACCACTTAAATTGGGCTTGTAAATTTTTGTCAAATCAGTAATTGAGGTCGTATTTGTAGTTGCATTATCAAAAGGATTTTAAAAAATTTTAAAAACTAATCTATATTATTCTAATATTATTTTAAATATTTTATAAATATTATCGGTTGTATGTCAGTCAACAAACACCCTAAGTGCTAAAATTCTATTTTGTAATTGAAATTTATCATTTATCCAATAACAAGTTATACCCATATAAGAGTGAACTTGTCAATGATCACTCCAAATATCACTATACATAGACACATGTCCATCTAAGTTTGCAAATAATTGAATTAATTTTTTTGTTTTTTATGTAAACTTAATAATGATCTTTTTAATGTGTTTCTCGGAATAATTTTATGTACAAGATTTAATATAGTTTTATAATAATTATTAAAACCTAAATTTTTATCAAAACTAAACGTTGAGTGATCTATTGCTACCATTTTTGCAAATTCTTCTCTACTTTTTTATCGCTATAAATAAATAAAGATTTATGTAGAGAACTATACCCGATTATTTATGTACGACCTTTATTTTGCCCAATTGTTTTTAGATACTTCGACTCCAAGTGCCTTTTAAATGTCCTATATTCACATCTTTGCTTGAATTTATAAATTTGTTTATAATAATTACAAGCAACTTCAAAATTACTATTTTTTTTTTTGTATTTTCTTCAAATGAACCTTGAAAATATCTGAGGCAAGAATTTTTTTGGGTTGTTGTTCTATCTCCACTTATTATTGTTGTTGTTGTTGCTCCATCTTTACAAATTGACTTCCATTTTCTTGTATTAAAAAATTTTCTACAAATTGATCTTCATTCACATTTGATGTATATGAGTATTAACCGAATCTCCTATGACCCGACCCAGCCTATTGGCGTGTCATAGAGAGAAGATGAAAAATGTGTTTTTTAAAAAATTAAAATTAAAAAATAAAATTAGAAGAAGAGAGGTGTACGAATATGAAAGAAGAGATATGGTACTACAAAATGGCTATTTTCCCCTAACTGTCGGATTAGTGACCTAGCACTTCTCGTCCACGGTGTCATTGTTCCCTCCAAAACTTGAAGTGAAAACCAAGCTTTTAAATCCCCACACTACCCTTCTTCAACCTCATGCCCAACAATCCCTTTTCTCTCCCAAAATCCTCATGGCTTCCATGGAAGATTCTCTTAACCCACCTCCTCCACCGCCACAACAATAACTGATTTCACAACCGTCGCTGCAGCAACAACCCTCTACAACTGCCATAGTTTTTATGCATTACAGAAAGAGAATATATGTAGATATTTGGTATCAATATTTGAAACAAGATTTATATATATGTTAGATAAGATTAAATGAATTTAAAAATTTTTGAGTTTAAATTTTTTAAATTAAATATACAAAATTTTAAACTCCTTTGATCTTATCTCCTTAAATTCTGGTTGGCGTTAATCTCATATTGAAGTAGTATCTAGAAAATTAATCTAATAAACCACCCAGATAAGCATGCAATGAAGGTCTTGATGTGAGACATAAACTTGCAATGAATATAATGAATATAATGCATTATATTCAACAAGCAAAGAATATAATATGAATATAATGCATAGAATCTTGCAAAGAATATAATAAATATGCAGAAGACTTTTTGCTTGATTGCTTTCCATATTTTCATTCATATGAAGATTTTTCATTATATAATGAATTTAATACATAGAGTCTTGTAGAGAACATATGTATGTGTTTTTGCAAATATTTTTTGCAAAAGTATTTGCTTGCTTTCCGTGAAGATCATATAATATATAACATAAGAGTATTAAACATATATAGCATAAATTATCGGATTGTTTCCTATGTACGAAGAAATTCAGTGGATAGCTTCATCGATCATTAACAATGGCAACATAATGGCAAAACGACAGGTGAGGTTTCCTTATAAAAACGAAAGCATAATTGTATTGTACGAAATTTAAATCGATCCGAATATGATTAAGTAATTCAATGTAAATTACCAATTATGTAATTCAATGTAAATCTTGATTTGATTTGGATCGAATTATTATTTTAATTTGAATTCAAGCTAAATTCAGATCAAAAAGGGGGTTTATGGAAGAATAGGTTGGCGCCGCCAAGGGTTGGCATTGCCGCCAACCTTTCTGCTTACCAACACTTTCTTCTACCACCAACCCTTTGCCACCAATGTTTATCATTTTTGGACATCCACATATTAATTTTTTATTAATCTTTGATTAAAATTGATTGTCTTTTCATTAATCTTTCATTATTATAATAAACAAATTAATATATTTTAGGCATTTACAATCAACTACTAGAAGAGGGCGTACAAATTCTATGATGCATATGGATTTCGAGTGCACATGTCGCTTTAGACAAAGATGGACACGGTGACTGTAATTAGAAACAAACTAAAGTTTACTCAAAGAGCTATTTTTTGGACAACTTGTTTCAGACACTTATTAGATTTGACGGAGCCAAGGTTTAGTGTTGTTTTGATGCATGTGATGTTACTTCGTATGATTAACTACAAGAACCCAAAAAAAGAAATGCGGTTCAGTTTAAATGGTCTTGAGTTCCGACAACGTTGATTGTACGGGGATGCCTCGATTGAGAGAGGAATACTTTCCGAGTATTAACAGGTTATTATCCTATAAGGATATTGAGGAAGCAGTTGACGATCAAATTTGGGGAGGTAATGACGAGGATGCAGTGAAGTTCACGGTATTGTATTTTACGTTTATGGGATTATTAGAGATAGACAATAGAACAAAAATACCTGATCATTTTTTGGATTTAACCAATAATTTAGATATATTTAGTTAGTACCCATTGGGGATGGTGATATGGAATAAAACAATTGAATTAATACAGAAGAGTATCCATAACAAAAATCAGTATTGTGTTTAACACTACTTGCCCTACATGAGTTTGCTTCCAATGCTTAGTTACAATATTTTGAGATATCTGATTGCTTTCCAGGTAAGTATCGCATAATAGATAAAGTTAACATTCGTACCAACGATTGTAAATACTAACTATAGATGTTGTATATTATTCAATATTGGATTTATGAAATGATTCACAAACATTGATTTAAGTATGTTCCCCAACAATTTTGTTCTAGCTTGTCCATGGGACGAAAATATTTGATCCTGTGGACAAGTATATGTCTCGTCCATATGTCATAACACCCAATAGTTTCTATCTTTCTCTTTCATTGCCCATGCCTACCATTTACATTGTGGATGTATGCATATAAACTCATACCGTATATTATCAGAGTGGTCAATCTTCTATTGAATTCCTATCACTAAGGCATATGTTCGAAATAATGCTTTCAATTTTGTCTTCGAATTATAAAAACCCATTTCTTGCAAATGGTTGTCTCATCATGTTTCTCGATTACTAATACTTGCATTCTCAACTAAAGATGACAATTTTGATCTGACTTTAGGGGTCATGACCCTCCTCAACCCCAATTAGGAGGGGATTCCTTGATTGAAACAGGGAGAGGGACGGGGATATGGACAAGGATAAAAAAAATTCTCTCAATAAGGGATAGGTCAGGGACGAGGATACATCATACATGTGTCCCTCCCGTCCCCATCGCTTTATATTAATATATTTACTTAAAATATTAATATATCTTTATAGGTAAAATTATTTATGTTTTTCAAATTATTTAAGTTTTTGTTGTGCATATTAAAGTGGTTAATATATTATATTTGTGACATTTAGAATAGTGGGTTGGTTTTAATTTTGTTATTTAATATATTTATATTGGTTTTAATTTATATTGTAATGTGGTGTGTATGAATTAGGTCAAGCTTGAGCACGTCTAGACTCTAATTAACAATGGTCAATTTGAGCTTGTCGAGACAAAATTAAAGATGGTTTAAGTATGACTTGAATAAAACATTATTCGGTTTGAATTCATAGCTCAAACGACATTTCAAATTCGCGACTCAATTTGACTTTATGGTTTAAATCAATAATTCAAATTTATGGTTGAGTTTATGATTCATTAATAAAACAACATTATTTTGCCCAAATAATAAACAAAACCATTGATTGACCCATGAATTCAAGCCACAAATTTGAACTACCAATTCAAACTATAAATTCGAATTGAACCAAACCACGAATTCAAACTAAATTTATATGAGCCACTTATTTGAGCCATAAATTCAAATCAAACTCCACCTAAACCAAACTAAACACCTTCTAGCGCAAGTTTAGCTCAATTTAAAATAAGATTTGAATCTTTTGATTCGAATTTGACTCAAATTCGGATAAAACAAAGCTGAGTCAAACCGAATAAGCTTGATTTAGATCCAACCCTTCCTATTCAGCTCAAATTCGTAATTTACTTTATTGCAAAACCAAAGTAGAATTGTTTCTTAAACAAAATTGAATCTCAATTTATCGATATGGAACTATTTTTTTAAAATTCAAATCAATTTTCAACTGAGCCTTGTTTTAGATAGATTCAAATCCAACCCTAATGAAAATGTCATAACATTAATACATTATAAAATTATTAGACTAATTACAAATATAACCAAATAGGTCGTGCTGTATCGAGTCCAATGGCACCCATTGTGCATAGGGTTGGGCTATTTTTTATTTTTTAAATTACTACAATAATAAATCATTTATAATAATTTTAAAATTAATCAAAATGAGAACAGTAACTCTAAAATTTTATTGAAAATATCCTACTTATGACAAAGAAAAATCATGGTTGCACAACAGAACAATAAAATAAATCGTATATAAAGTAAATAAAGTCAAATATAAAATTTACAAGTACCAATATATATATATATATATATATATATATATATGTATGTATGTATGTGTCTCTCTCTCTCTGTGTATACATATATATATATAGAGCTCATTTTTTATATCTAAGTTCTTAAAGTCTTTGAAAATATTTTCAGCTACATGATTTTACATTTTGAACTTTGTATTTACCCAACTTTTCATGCACATAATTATCTCAATTATATTTGATTGTAAGTTTGATCTTTTATCATCAAGGATATATCCGCTTGAATTAAAAATTGATTCCATTGTTACAACAGATATTGTAGCTGTTTGTAGATTACTTGTCATGACAAAAAACAAAAAAAAATAAGTATTTTAATATTTTTATAATTTTATTCATCAAAATAATTATAAATAATAAATGTTAAACGCTTCAAACTTACTTAGAGTCTCCAAGTTTTCATCTAAGGTTGGTGAAACCATTGTTTCCACTTTCCACTCACTAAATTCTTAAATACAAACACTTGTTTAAAAGCATTCTCTGTGTTAAAAAAACAACGGTAGAAAGGTATAATGATCACTTTCTCATTCAAAATATTACAAAAGAAAAATCGACAACATTGATTATTCAACTGTACTAGGAAAAATCGCACCTTGTCATAATCACACCTCTTTTGGTGCAATTCCAACTACTTTGATCATTGGATCACACATTTGTTTGTGATTCCATATGCAATTTCAGACAATTGGTCCAATAATATGGGTGATCAAGATCAAGGGTAATATGATAATTTCAGAAAAGTTAAAATGTTAGGAGTCAATGATCGTTTTCTTATCTGACGCTAGGTTAGGACTCATTTTCATGAACCTAAGTTTTGGATTATTGATTCAATTTATTGATTAAGAATTCCATTGGTAATTTTCCCAAACTTTGAGTGGAACATTGTAATTTAGTCAAATTACGCTTTAAGAAGGGGTTTTTAGTAAATTCTGTAAGTTCAATTAGAGATTCTCTTCTCTAGGACAACTCGGTTATACCAATCTTCTATGACTTACAAATTTCTCAAAATAAAAATCTTATTATTCATAATATTTTAGACAAAAAAAAATTGTTGAGATACCAATCTTCTATCTTAGCCATTGTTTTCTTTATAGTTTTTATTTGTTATTCAATTTTCTTAATATTTTTAAATATAATTTATGGATTGATCAATTAAATTGGTTGGACAGATTAATAATATTAATATGATATAATTAAAACTTTAAAATGAGTTTTATTTGTATTGATGTTAGCTAACGATTACATCGATCTAATTTAGAGTTTGACACAATTGACTAGTTCAACCCTAGGTCAATTCTTTTTAATAGTTAAAATGTGTTTTAGCCATAAGTTAAGATTATATTTATTACTGATTCTATATTATACCAATTAATTTGATTTAGGTTTCAAAACCTTAAAACTCGTTACCATGGATTGTAGAACAGGACTGGACCGGATGGCTAGACCGATCAGCCGGTGAACTAGATACTATAGTTGTTTTTGCAATGCACATAACCTTTTGTAATTAATTTTTGGACTAAACCATGGGTGGACCGATAGTTTAATGATGTCTACAGTTTAATCTGGTCCATCCTGGACCAGTTTCTACAGACGCTTGACATTGTTGACGACAACATGCATTAACATTTTCCTGCCAATGCTTTGTTTCCTTCTTCTCTCACTGGTTTCTATTACTTCCTGAAGCTTTCTATTGCATCTTGGAGCTTTTTGCTGTTCTTGGAGCTTTTTGTTGCTGGCTTCCTTTCCTCTTTGGCTGCATTTTCCTGTCAAGGAGTTGTTTTTGGGTGATGCTTTGGATGCTTTTGTATGCTGCTTCTGTCTGCTTCAGCTAAAGTGTGCTTTCATGGCCTTGTCTTAAGCTGTTGTAACACATTGAAGTTAGTTTTCTCTACCTCTCTTTGCTTGCGCCTAAGGATTTTGGAGAAGCCCTACCCTGCTGCTGCTTGTCTCCTGTCCATTTGCCCTCTTCCTACTGCAACTCTCCTTAGTTCCTTGCCAAGTTTTCTACTGATTTGTTTCTAGATTTTCCAGATTTTCTTGGGTGCCATGTCTTCTTCTAGTCGCCTAGGCCCAGTTGCCTTTTGCTGGCCTCTTGGTGGCTGCTGATTTGTTATTTCTTGTGTTTGTTATGGGGTGTAGTTTGGCTTGCTGCCTTGTTTTCTTGGTTGTTCTTTTGTTTGATCGGTTTTGTGAGCTGTCAAGTTTGTTGGTTTTTGTTGACCTTTCTTGAGTTTGGTCGAGTTTTGATTGTTTTAGGCCCTCTTTTTAGAGTCCTCTTATTTTTTTTTTGGTTTTTATATATATATATATATATATATATATATATATATATATATATATATATATATATATATATATATTTATTTATTTATTTATTTATTTATTTATTTATTAAAAAAAACATGTATCAATATTTGTTATTATTATGGATTTATAATTTTATGTATCTCCACCCAATTGGTAATGTTATGTTAAATGCATATATTGGATTTATGTTTTATTCAAACATCGATCTGTTCATGGTGTTTTGTTTAATGTAGTAAGTTTGATTATTGTTTTGATTTGTGTTATAATGGTTATGTAGTATTTGAACACATGTTTTGTAGGGTTTAAATTGAAATTTATGCATAGAATAAAATTCAATGTGTAAATCAAATTTAATAGTATTTCAACACGTGTTTTGTAAGATTTAAATTGAAAATTATATATAAAATAAAATTCAGTATGTAAATCACATGTAATTATACATAATTTTTTTAGATTTTTATATAAAACTGAAACTCAGTTGGACTGACCAGTCAAAACGGTCTGATCAGTTTGACCAGAACCAATATTCAAAATAATTCATATCTCGGCCTAATTCGTAAAACATTGCTTGTCACAATCAATATTCTAGTAGTTTTCTTTTTTTTTTTTAAATACTGGATTTATGTTTAAAAAATAAATAAATAAATAAACTTTGCATATATAAAGAAAAAATTTAAAGTTTACCTTTTTATAAAATTATAAATGGATTTTTTAATTGAAAGAGAAATAAAAGAAAAAAACAACGGTGATTTAGAGTCAAACTATTCAAAATTGCATGTAAGCCCAATATTATTCTAGGGCAAAATAGAACATCAAACCCAATTATGATGAACTACATTTGCACCTTTTAAGTTTGAAAAATCTATTTTCCCACCTATCATCTACTCTTCATTCTTAGATAATTATCATTCCTAAAAGAATAATATTATGCACACTTAAAGTAAATATTAACTTTGATACTAACATGAGATATTATTATATAATTGTGTATTATTATATTTTTTATGTACCCTTAAAGTAAGTATTAACTTTAATATCAATATGATATGTTATATAATTGTGTGTTGTTATATTTTTTATTTGATAATACAAACATTTGACAAAAAATGAATACCCCTCCATACACAAATAAAACTATATCTCTCATGGTAGGGATAGCCTTCTCCTCTCTCACATCCGTCTGGCCGCTCCCACGGACATGGCCCACATCCACAGACTGATCCACCGAATGTTCGTCTTCAAATGCACCCCTCTTCGTCCCCACGAAGTCCTCTCCCTGTGCTATCCTCCGTAACTCTTTCTCCTTTACCCCCTTCACCATCTTCCACATTGATGTCTCCCCAAAATCCTTGTCCTCCCATGACAGTGTCATTTATTTAGATTACCCCACGTTTTATAAATCCCCAACATGAAGCTTTCGGCTCCAATAAAAAGCTAACGATTTTACTGTTGCTAGATTTATTTTAGTGTTTTTAATTATGTCACTTTTCTCACAAAACTGAGGTTTTGTATACAATAAGTACTTATTTGTGAGGCAGTGTTACAAAATGAATAGGAAGAGGAAGCAGAAAGAATAAAGAGGTGGAAAAAAAAAGGAAGATCGAGCAAGAAACATGCCATGAGAAAGACTTGAAAGCGTCAACATGGTGGGTTGGTTATAAATACAAAGATAATTAATGACAACGTTATGTTTATTTTTTCTTTTCCATATATCAGTTTTCATTAAAGTAAATTACGAAGGGTGGCTAGATAGATTTTTGAAGCGAAAATTTATCATCCCATTCTCCACGGATATTAATTAAAATTGATAATAATTTTTTTATCTAAACCTTTTTAAGCAAATTTATAATGGTTTTACTTTTATAAATAAATTTAATTTTAATTCCAATAATACCTTCTTGGCTATTTTTTTTTAAATTTGATAAGTTATGATTCGAAGATTCAGTTAGTCATGTTTTAAAGATTCAAATCATATTTAAAAATTAATAATTTTTTGTTAAAATACAGATATGAACGAAAAAATTAGTATAAATAAGAAAAATAGTAAATGCAAACATATGGTATATAAGTTACGTAAAGTACGTAAAAAGTGCGTAAAAATTATATATAAATATAAAAAAACCAAACAGAGGATGCATAAGGGTGCACTTACCTTCGCACCTTACGCACCCCCTATATATATACATAATTATTATTTATATATATTATATTAAATATAATATTATATTATATTTTTAATATAATATAATATTATATTATAAGAGGGTGCTAAGGGTGCGCATACCTTCGCACCTTATGCACCCCCTATATATACACATAATTATTATTTATATATATTATATTAAATATTATATTATATCTAATATAATATAATATTTAATATAATATATATAAATAATAATTATGTATATATATAGGGGGTGCGTAAGGTGTGAAGGTGCACGCACCCTTATGCACTCTCTGATTTTTTTTATATTTATATATTATATATAATTTTTATGCACCTTTTATGTACCTTTTATGTACTCTAGCAATCTACGCACCCTTTGCACATTTTATGCACCATACGCACCACATATTCATACATACCGTTTTTTTTTTGCTTATACTAATCTTTTCGTTCCTATCTATATTTTAACAAAAAAATTTCAAATATGTTTTGAATCCTTAAAACATGACTCACTGAATCTTCGAATCAGAACTTATTAAATCTTCGAAAAAAATTATGTTAAATTCAATGTAATTAGTTGAGGGTGACGTAAATAGCTGAGAGTGACGTAATTAGCCAAGAGGGTATTATTGAAATTAAAATTAAATTTGCTTATAAAAGTAAAACAACTTTACGATTGCCTAAAAAGGTTTAGGTGGAAAAAATATTACCGATTTTAATTAATATCCCCATTCTCCAATTCATTTATCAAATATTTAAGATAACTTAAAATTGGTTTAAGATTCTAAATGTTTTGTCTTTAATTTTATCAAAGTTTGAAAAATAATAATATCTATACAATTTTATTGTCTCATATCTTTTCCAATTAACAACTATATTACAAAAACAAATAATAAAATTATATGCACTAATAATGACATATCTGTTTATAAGAAAAAAAGAAAAAAGTATAAGGGTAAAAGGAACGAAAAATAAGAGTTTTAATATGATTTTGATATTTAAAAAGTTATTTTTATTTTTTATTAATTTAGAATTACATGATAATTTTGAAAAAACGAAATAGTTGAGATATATGGTAATTTTATTTTTTAATATTATATTTTTATTAATAAAATTTTTATTCAGAGTAAAAAATATTATTTATGTCAATTAAAGGTTTAAAAGTGTTTTAAAGCCAAATATTGAGTGGAAAAATATAATTGACTCTAATATTTACTATTATTAATTTTCTACTCTTCTGTTAATTTTCTATATTATTAATATTTAATTTAGAATACCATGAACTTTTTAATGTTGGCAGTAGCAAAAGATATGCGATGAGTTAATATAATCATCTGTAGCATTATTTTGATATTAAAAATATTTGATATTCAAAATAAAGCTCTTCTTTTCATATTAAATCATTTTTAAATAAATAAAATAAAATAAAATATTTTTTATTTTTTTGTTAATAGTAGAAAAAAAAAGTGTTTGCTATTAGGTTGGCTTATATCCTAATTCAGTTTGAATATGATTTAGTTCAAGATCAACTTAAACTCAATAAAACTAATTAAAGATCGGTTCGAGATCAATGAGAGATTTAAAATTAACTTGAAAATAATTTTATTTTGGACTTAATCTAAACTGACTAGAAAAACGAGTCTAATTTTTTACTTGAATTGAACATTTGACTACTTTTTAAAAGATTTTATTCTGTTTTGATTTATAATAACAACAACAACCAAATTGTTGAAAATGTCATTGATGATGAAATTCAACAACTGAGATCCAAACAAAGTTAATAATAGCTACTTAATTAGATTGAATTGACAAGGGGTGAGCGGATCTAGATATCTTGTAAAAATTTGAGAAATCGAATCTAGAATTAGAGCTGACTAGTTCCTAAAAAAAAAGAACTAAAACTTAGAAGCTACAAGATCTGTTCCTATCCGGCACTTGTACTCTACGAAAACTTGAATTTGTTTTTAAAAAAAAAATGCAGGATTTGAAAACGTAAATACAATTTATGATTGAAGATTTTTCAACTTGCTGTTTAACAAAACAAAAATACTACTCTTTCTATATCTCTGCCTCTCAACCATAAATTCCTATACAATTATTTATTTCTTTTCTTCATTTTCAAATCCTAATAAACTGTAGAAAGTTCTGTCATTTTTCTCGCCGTGCAGCAAACTCTTCAAACTTCTCTCATTTCTCCAACATCAAACAAATCCACACTCTTTTAACAGCCTCCCCTTACAGCTTACAAAAACTTTTTTAACAAATAACTTGATGTTGAGTTTTAATTATTGAGAAACGTCACCTTATGGCACCAACCAAAACTTGTTATTTGCAGTGATATAGTCAACTTGCTGGGTGAATTGTCAGCAGTGAGGGGAGGCTGTTAAAAGAGTGTGGAAATGTTAATGGCATTTTGAAGATATTTCCACAACTATATATATATATATATATATATATATATATATATATATACATATGTATATATATTTATTCCCCTTTTACCCCTAGATTTCGAATTTGGTTCCAATTTTAATTTAGGTTCTTTAAGAGGTGGAACCAGAACCGGTCGATTCCACAAAATTGGAACCAAAACCTACCCATAGTTGGTCAGTTCTAGGTAGGAATCGAAACCAAAAACTGGGTATTCGATGGTTTCGATTTCGATTCCGGTTTCACTTTTTGGCTCACCTCTAGAATTGACACCTTTAGATGTGTTTATAAAATGATATTTAATTTTTAATGGCCAAAGACCTAGTTCCCACCCAAGGTTTATTGAAACGACAAATTCCCACCTTATGAGTTTGAGAAGCCAATTTCCCACCCATATGTTGAATTTGCTAAAAATCGGTTATCTTTTTATTGAAAATATTGAAAGGACAAAAAATAAAAAACCCTCAAGTTATAACATTATGCTTCCCAAGATTTATTAAATATTCTTTTAGTCTTTATTTATATTAATTTCAATCAAAAATTTAAAAAAAAATATTAGTACAAGTATAGATATAGATGTCAATGACAAATAATCATATGTTTGAGGCAAATTGTAATTTTGAAAAATTTTATGGATGATAATGAAAATTTTTTAAGGTTGTTTAGGAATTCTAAAGAATTTGGAGCTCTTTTTAGAATTTTTAGTTTTCAATTTGCCCCTCATTAGTTTCAATAATTATAATTACATCCTTATGAATAGAATAGAATGTTACAAATCAAGGGCGAAGACATCGTATTACAAATTATTAGGGTGTAACTACATTTTTAAAATAAATGAGGTGAATATATAATTTCAAAAACAAGAAAGGAAAATACCCTTTAATTGTTAAAACAAATGGATGAGAAATTGACTATTTCAAACTTAAAGGTGAGAATATCATTTCATCAAATTTTGGGTGGGAAATAGTCATTTGACCTTTTCTAAACATTAAAATTATATGCACCTAGTTTTTATAGTATCTAATTAGATGTTTTAAATGATGTATCATTATATAATTAGATAATTTTGAATTATGAATAAAGTAGCTTCCAATTATTATGATGATATATTATTTAGATACCCATTTGAATACTAAAAACTAGGTATGTATAGTGTTGCTTTCTAAAATTTATAAATCAAACTAGAACCAGCCCCAGGAAAGCTCTGACTAAACAAAAATTATATAAATCAAAATAGAAATTAATACAAATCATGATTCATATGTATATGTTCCTGATTTTCTCTAACCCTTTGCCCAATTTCTCTCACTTGTAAGGGTGGATATGAATTGAGGGCTGAGTTGGAATACCTCTAATTCGAGTTTGACTTAAATAAAAAATGATCCAACTTAAGTTCAATTCCAGTTTATTGAACTAAGATTAAGAGTGATTCAAGCTCTGTTCAAATAAAAATGGTTCAACTCGATATCATAGTTCACTTGAACTTACCCGTGGTTCCATATTGTGCCAATTGCATATTTAGTTTCATAAATACAATACATTTCGAACAAAAATTTCTTAACATCATATACTTTGAAAGCTAAAGGTTCTAAACAAATTATCATCCATAACGTCAAACAAATTTTGAATTCCTTGATAATTCATCATGTTAAGTCATAAAAGTATAGTTAGAATGATAAATCTGATGTAATCATTATTAGACATGCTTATATGCTAAGGAAGGAAAATTTGGTGTCAAAATAAAATAGATAATGTGACAAAACTTATCATCAATTTACAATTATTATGACCAATCAATTGATGACAATTGTAAATTCATCACAATAATAATATGTATTATGATAACAACTTTAAGTGGTCATAATATGTTAAACAATAGATGAATTATTTACATAAAAACATGTTGTGATAAGATAATTTGTCATACTAAATCATGACAATAAAATTAAAATGATGAAATAAATTTTGTTGTAATAAGACATGTTTATTGTAAATGAGGAAATCGTAGCAATCTTAATCAAGATGCGCTATTATGTGTTTATTGTTACTGAACTCTTCCCCATGGCCAAGTTTGGTAGAGAATAGGTTTTTGCAAAAATTAATGTTGTAAGAATGTATGTACACTCAATTTTCTGTACATAACGATATATACATACCCAACAAAACCAAGTATTCAAAGTTCAAATTTGATCAATTTAACAAATTATGATGGTAGTTTACTAGTTGCACGATCTCAAAAAATCATTACAGTTTTTGGACTGAATTGATAGGTCGAGTAAAAGATTGAGCCATGCAAAACCCAGGCCTCTATTCACTCCTCGCAATAAGAGCATGGTCAAAAAAATAATTTAAGATTATATATATATTTTTTCAAAAGTTAAAATTTTTAATTATTTCAAAATTTTATTATTTTTTATGGGTTGGTTTGCAAGCTTTGTCCCAAGGTCCTTGACATAACATGCATGACCTGCGCGAGTACCACAGTCCGTAATTTTGTCAACTGTGCCCCTGCAAGCAATGCCAAAATAAGGGGCTTGAGTTGGCCCTCTCATTTGATAGTTCTAACGGTAATTGAATGATAACAACACCGAATTTATTGGATAAGCAATCAAATTTTTTGTTATCCAATTTTGAATAGAATTCAAACGAAAATAAGATAAACCATTTTTTCTTAGAGTCAAACTTAATAACCCATAATTTTTTACTTGAATCTATGTTATTGTCCCCTACCCATTGGTGTATCTCCACTATCTAGATCAAATAATGAATTATGTGAGCTTCCAAAGCCCTATCATGTTGTTGTTGATCGACAGTTGAATGACAACCAATTACATTGGCAGCAAATTAAGGCTCTTAATAGCTCGTAAGGGTTATAATCGGGTTGGAAAAACCCAATTGCCGACCAGTTGATCAACGGATTAGTTGAAACCATAGTTAATTAAAACGTGTATTATTCGCGTTTCTATTTAATTCACATATTAAACATGTTGAAAAAAGTTTTTGAGCCCAAAAGATATTAAATGTGTATTTTACACCCTTCCTGTATTAAATGCGGATTATTCAGTCGTATTTTACATTTGCTATATTTTTTTAATTTTTGGCTAACCTTAGAGTACAAAATTGTCCTTTCCATTTTCAATTATTTATGATAATGTCATAGCTATTTAAAAAAAAAAAAACCCAATTTATTTCTTCTTAATCCCTAATTTTCCATTCTCCCTCCCCTGCACGAAGATTCACGCTCCATGAAAATACTCAAACACCTAAACCATTTTCTTAATACCTGATTTCTCATTCTCCCTCTCTGTATGAAGGTCTTGCAATTAATAATTAAGCTGATATGTTAACCTTGTTATGCATATACATACTACTCATAATTTCTCTTTAGGCCTATATGAAATTTTTGAAAAAAGGAGTTGATATTGCTTTCTATTATTTAGTATTTCCTTTGTTGATATCTTCCCTTGTTTCATTCTAAAGACTCTATATGTGAATGAATTTGATTCTAAAGACTCTATATGTGAATGATTTTGATTGTAGCATAATATTATCTTTTGGTATAATGGATGAAAGTCAGCCCTAATTTCACAGTGTGGTCATATTTACTCTTCAAAATTGACCAACTCTTTTATGTTCTAATTCTAACATGAGAAAGTACTTCTGATGTCAAATTGGATTTTGCTTAAACATCTTCAATTAAATGATTTTTGGGATGCACTAACAATTTGTGCATGAAGTTTTACAAATCTTAATGTTATTCTTGGTTTTAAAGTGCATAGCATTGTGCTATTTAGGCTCATATAAGCCTGTTTGACATAAATTTGGAATTCATTTATGTTAGTTTTGTAATGATTTTAACATTGCACCATATCTTGTATTTGATTCTCAATGGAGTTTTTATTGAGAGTCTTGAGATAGTAATTTCAATTTTGATTATATATTATGTTATTAGGTTTAATAGTTAATTAAATACTTTACATTTAAATTGTTATATTACTTTTCATTAAAAGATCTATGAAAATTATTAAAATTACTATTGATATTGTCACATTTTTAGAAACGTATTATTGATGTTGTGTTGTATTAACCTATCTATGTATGTTTCATATTTTTTCTGTATGCAAATTTTACAAGTGTTTTTTTACAAATGTATTTTTCGCTATTCGCTATATTATACCCATATAATTCTCGTATCGTTTTCTTCATTCCCATTATTTACAAACTAGGGTCAAAACTCAAGGTCAACGAGTAACTTGTATCGGGCGGCCCAACTCAAGTTTCAACTCATGGGTCGAATGACCATCAACGGTCAATGTTTGATCAGTCAATAGTCAACAATCAAAGTTTAATCAACACCAGTCAAAGTCTGGTGTCGATGTGTGACAGTTCGTCTAGGCATGTGAAGAGCTTTCTCTAGCATGTGGCGGTAGGTTAAAGCTTGTCTCAGTGCATGTTGGTTTGTTATCAACGTGTGGCAGCATGTACAAGCTTGGATTGGTGCGTTGACTCAAATCTCATGGGTCCTATCATGCATAAGAGCTTGTATAACCTGTTTTTGCGTGAAATGAACACTTATTGATATTTCCAAGATGTGTTTTGAATTATGCATTGTTGAATAACATGTGAACATATGTTGTTTGTATTGTTATACATGTGTAATTTATTATTGTCTATTCGTTGCTCATATATAGGATGAATATGTTGACCAAGAAATGTTATCTAAACTATAAGATGAATCCGAAGGACAATCGTTTCTAACACATTTAGACTATGAGTAAGAGAGAATAAGTTTTAAAAGATGAGGGCATAAAATTAACCAAAAATGAGAAGATAGATGGATTGCTTAGGTCCTTATCTAATGATTGGACTTTCATGATCACTAAACTTCTCAAGGATTATTTGTATAAGTTATAACTTGTGAAAAAGCGAAACATTGTCATGAATATGAGAAAATCCACAACTCCATCTATTTTCCCAAACCAATAAAGTGCAAGGTATATAGGCTATCGCAAACAGTGGAAAAGCTTTATCTTAGATGAAGTCACTCCAAGGATCATTAAAAAATCTGAAGAGGTCTTCACCCTTCTTAACTACTATAGACATGAAGGGTGGTTGTTACTTAGTATGCCTTGTTTTAATTCATGTAAGCCTTGGATTAATGATAGTTTAGAAGTTGGTCTTATTCATTGAAATAATTTAAATTTCATGTATATATGATCTTTATTAGTAATGCTCTTTGTATGGAACTTTATTTTGCATTATATATATATTGAATCATTTGTTGATTCAATAATTATTTTTTGTTCGTTTTGCGAAATCTCTGAGATTGGTAAAATTTAATAATTATCGTTTAGAATTTACACGTGGCACAATTGGATTAAATTTTAAAATATTGAATATTTGTGCTATAGATGATGATTGGAAACATAATTAACTTTTGACTTTTTGCCTTATGTCAAATATTTTAATTTTAATGCTCAGTTATCATTAACCTTTAAAAGAGAATTACAAAAATACCATCATTAACTCTCAAAAGAGGGTTACAATAGTTTAACATAATGACCTTCAAAAGGCAATTACAAAGAAATAATAATCATATTAACTCTCAAAGGGAGTCACAAGAAATTAACTTAATGGTCATTTTTAATTCTCAAAAGAGAAGTGACAAAAATTAATGTAAACCATAATGCTTAATAAGTAGGCCACTTTAAGTTTAACATTCTCCCCCTTTACCTAGTTGAACAAACTGATAGTTGAAAATTATCATGACCATCAATGAAAATTCTAATGGTAATGATGAAATGGTCCTCTAATGGTCTATTCAAAATCCTGTAGACATACACAATTTCCTTTGTGCCCAAAATAATATTTCCTTTATTTTAATTTTGTTTTTCAAACATTCTTAACCAAAACATCTGAATAAGAAGCAATATAAAATCAAAACTTGAATGAACTAACAAGTCTCTTACAATCCACATAATCTTTAAACTGTTTAGCTAACAATCATTAGTTCTATACTAACATGTTAGATATCCAATTTGTGTTTCTTAGTATGTTCTTTAACAATAAGATATTTTATGTCAATATGTTTGCTGTCACCTCCACTTTTGTCATTTTTTGAGAAAATGATTGTTATCAAGTTGTCACAATAAATCTTTAAGGTCTATCTATTGAATCGACAACTTGTAATCTAAAAACAAAATTTCTTAATCACAATGCTTGTGACATAGTTTCATAGCATGCAATGAACTCTACTTCTATAGTGAATGAAATAACTATTATTTGTTTGACACTTCTCTAGGGTATAACTCCTTCAGTAAGAAGAAAAATATAACTTGAAGTAGACTTTTTTGTGTCCATACATCCACCAAAATTTGAATTTGTATGCCCAACCAATTCCAAATGGTTAGTATACTTATAAGTAGGCATGTTTCCTCGATCCCTTGCAAATATCTCATGACTCCTTTTTTTTAAAGTAGCTTTCCAATATTCACTTTGAGATCTACCAACTATTCCCACTGCTTTTCGCATTTGTTCTTTATTATAAATTTGTTCCCCATGGAAAATTTGTTCATGAATTGGTTGGTCTTTGAAAGACAATTGCAATTCAAGATTTGATGTGGGACTCATAGTTACGTCTTTTACTTTCTCAAATTCTATTTTTTTTGAGAAAAATCACTCCTATTGTGCTTAAAATCCTCAAAACATTTAATATTACTAGCTTCAAAAATTCTAAAAGAATGATCGGGAACCAAGAAACATGTAAAACTCATGTAGCAAAATATAAAAATAAATTTGAAATATTGATAAAGTCTAACCTCACTGCGGATAAAGTTTGTGTTAAACATGAATTTATCAATTAATATAATTACTAGGGAAGTTAAAATACAAAATATTATTTGTTTTCAAAACCGGACCGGAATAAAAACCGTTTTAAGTACTGATTTCGATCGGACCGGTTGAACCGTTTGAACCGGTCGATTGGACCGTTTGGACCGGTTTTATGTAAAAACCTAAAAAAATTACTTTTAATTAGTAATTACATATATTTTATACAGTAAATTTTATATTGTGTGTAAAATATAAATTGTTTGTATAAATTTATATTTGTTTATATAAATTGACCTATAATTTTAATAAACCACCTTTATGTGGGTAAAGAAATATAAAAAATAACAATCCATACCAGAGGGCTTAAGAAATATTATTTTTACATCTTAAATTCATTACCTCATGATTAATTTATAAAAATAATCACCTTTATGTGGGTAAAGTGACTATATTTCATAAATCAATTATAAAATTTAGATGTCTATCAATCTTTGATCAAATATATATTATTATACTTTATGACTTAGGATGTTGTGGTCATTCCTATGCCTTTAATATGAAATCCAATACTTAGAAAGACATATCCATAGAAATTCGTATCAAAGAATAAAAAACCAAATATTTATTTTTTAAAAAACAAAAGTTTAACATACATGCATATATGGTGTTCAAAACTGGGACTGAAACTTTATACCATAATGTGCATAGTCAAATCCATCAAACCCTCTTTTAATCAAAAGTTGAAAATTTTTTATGCACATTTACGTTTTTATGCCCGATCCAATTGTGAATAAAAAACTCATAATGGAAAATAACATGCATGCAAAATTAGATTATACACACATGCAATAATTCATACTCTTAGGAGTTAAACACATGTATAAAAAATAAATCAAATTGATAGCCAAAATTTCAACAAGTCATATGAATCAGTTATATAAAATTATATAATATTACCATCATATATATATATATATATGCATGCCATATACGATTAGTTTTATAAAGCTAAACAGATGGTAAGAAACTATGGTCTAAATATTGAACAACATGGCAAGAGTAAGACTCTGATACCACTATTGAAAGCAATATTGTTGCTTATTCTATTAGTTGAATATGCACAACGAAAATATACTTGATGCTCCAGTTATTGTTGTTCAAATAAAATAATAAAACACAAACTTTCACTTCTCTTTTGTGGTCTTCTAGCGTATGCTAGTGATGTGTAAAATGACAATAAAACGATGGTATTGTCACAAGTCTTTTATAATGGTTAAGCTAGGAACCTTTCGTCTGTAAGTATATTAATAAAAAAATTATAAAAAAAAACGTTTTCTCCCATCAAGAAAACATAACTCTTTTATTAAATCTTAATTAACTATCAGTTTAATAATTATTATTATCCCTCAAAAGAGAGTTATAAAAATAAATATAATGACCATTATCAACTCTTAAAAGGAAGTTACAACATTTTAATATAATAGCCTTCAAAAAGAAGTTACAAAGAAATAATGGTTATATTAGCTCTCAAAAGAGAGTTACAAAACAGACTACAAGCACCAATCCCTCAGACACATGATCCACCACTGTCTCTAAGACAACCAATGCAGCAGAGCAAAAGCTAACTGGAGCAGCCATACAGCAGACAATCACCCAGGGAAAAGCAGCTTCAAACAGCAGCTGAAAGGAAGCTTCAGAAGGAGCTTGGGTTGGAGAAACTGCATCAGACAGGGCAACGGTAATCTGCTCCAACAAAGTAAAACAAAGAGCATGGATCCATAGGATAGCATGACTTTTCTGGCCTTGATAAGGAGCATGATTCCAGATTGAGTACAGCTGTAGCAACCACAAATCTGGGTAGTAAGGCAGCTCAATAATCGAGCAGACTATTTTGCAAGATGAAGTAACAGCGGCTCCGGACATAGCAACATAAGGATAAAGGCAAGCAAGATTCCAGGATGCAGCAGGTAGAACCTGGGAAAAAATCCTGTTCCAGCACCCTAAACCCTAAACATCTTGAATTTTTGGAAACTTAAAAAGTTTGTCTGTTAAGCATTAATTAATGGACTTACAACAACTGGCTAAGTGCATCGGATCAGTCCTGGGCTTCTTGTTTTCAGTCATCTTCGAGCATTTTAAATTTCTCATTATTATCTTATTAATCCTAGGTTTGGTTTAAGTTTTGAAATTCTTATAAAAACGGTTTGTGGTTTACAGTTTAAATTTTGATTTGGATGATTTTTAATCAAATCATAAAATATTTTTAAAAAGTAGTTTTAAGGCCAAAAGACTTACTCCTAGCCAAGGTCTAGTTTATTGACAAAAGTTATATCTACTAATTTTGAAAAATCTAAATATCCACTTATTAATTATTATTATTAAAATTTTTAATAGTTATATAAAAGTATAAACGTTATTCTATTAATATTAAAAAAATAAAATTTTATGTAATTTCTTTAACTTTTGAAAAACATATAATTTTTTCTAATTTAGTTTTGAAAATTTGTCTGTAAGGTTTTTATTTTATTACTCATTTAGAGGCCCTCTTATCTTTAAGAAAATTACAGTTACACCCCCAAGACTGTGTTCTCTTTGTTTGATGATGGTTCTTTTCGGTTATTCATTCAGAGGCTATAATCTTCGTCTTATTGACACTCTCTCTCTCCCCGCTGCAGGAGAAGAGAAGCACAAATGTCAGCAATAGTGGATGAGGGATCTGGTATTTGCTCAGCAAGATTTCAGAGGTGAAATCAGCTACAACTCGTCCAAGATAATTCCATATACTTACTAGCGACACAAATTTGGTGGTGCTATGAACTAGGTAACCTAGTGAATGCATAGGTTGTCGTTGAAAAGAATCAGCATGTCAAGTTGAAAAGTGCCTGCAAATGGTTGAATCCAATATAGCACGAAAATGAAAATACGAAGATGTGAGAATATAGAAACAAAAACATGAAAATGTATTTTTCAAAATTTATAAGAAACGAAAACGTGGAAAAATATATAAATTAAAAAATATAAAGTCTTTTTTTATAAATACTAAATTTTTTATTATAAAAACAAATAAATCTATGTAGTATAAAAATAAATAATAAAAAAATGAAAAGGAAAAATACTATAAATAAAACTCATTGAACTTATTGTGAATTATTTTTGCATGAACATATATAGATATTTAAGAAGAAAACAATAATACACACCAATCTATATAACATGTTAAAGAGGAGATGAATAACACATCGCAAAGTAGAGAGAATATGAATTCAATATGAAATTTAAAGATACTTAGGGTTTGAAAATATAAAAAAAATGTGTTTAATCGATTTCACAATTTGTCTTTTAAAAGAAATGTGTTCCTTTTTTGGAAAAGCATTAGGTTACCTAGTTCATAGCACCACCAAATTTGTGAAACGCCCCTAAAACATTTTGTACAAGTTTCAGAAATAAAAACACTTTCGAAATATAGGAACGCACCCCATGGTGAGTTTCCGCCTTCCTAAGTTGAATCTTCACCTCTGTTTGGTGGCTTGAAGATGTTCTCCGTGAAAGAAACTGACTTATCGACTAAACTTTCCAAAGCATCGGTGGACAGGGGAAGAGACTCTGCGGCGGATGGTGCTTGTAAGTTGTTTACCGGTAATTCAACAACAGGTGGTAGATTTTCTGTCACTACTTTCAATTGAGAGAGTTTATGCAGGGCCTGTGATTCGCTTTTCCAGAGAGCGATTTCTTTTGGGACAACAATCGCTGGAGGAAGGAAGAGTAATATAATAACAAATGAGGTAGTGCCGAGTAATAAAAAATAGAAGATGACTGTAATGAGTAATTATTTGTTTTCAAAACTATGTTAGATAAGTTATATATTTTCAAAATTAAATTTAAAAAAGTAATAAAATTTTATTTATTTTTATATTATTAATTAAATAATATTTATAACTTTAAAACTAGTAGATATTTTTAATTGTAATAATTGATAGGTGAGTATTTAAATTTTTCAAAATCAATGGATATGATTTGACAATGAACTACCCTGGGGTAGGACTAAGTCTTTTTACCTAATTTTAAACCAAACGTGGTCATTTTCACTTCACCTAGTTCATTCTGCCCCTAGAACTAATTGACGTCATAGGAATCTAATGCTGCTAAATAGGAAATTAACGCTAATTTATTAATACATTAATATTAATAGGAAATTAATAAATAATTTCAGAGAATCAACACTAATCAGGAAACTAATTAATGATTTTACTAAAAAAAGTAAATATAATCATTAATGTCTAAAAATAAAAATTTTCACATTTTATTTACCAAAATAACAACTCTTTATTTATGATTATATAATATTTTATATATTATTATTTGCAAATTGTCACACATGTATACATAAAAAAATATATTTTTCATATGTTAGCAATTTTGTTCACTGAAAAACTAAATTTAAGCTCCAAATTATCTTTTATATATATTTAAAATAAAATTTATTATAATAAATGTCTCCTTGTATAAGATCCAGACAATATTTCAACTTACCCAAAAATCTTCAATATCCATGTAAAAACTACTTGTTCAACACCACCACTTTTCCACTACTTGAACGTGAATCCTTTCCCATAGAAAATCACTTCACGTCCTCTTTTCCTTCTCCCTCTTCTCTTTTTATTTAACCTCCGTTTAGTGTCAGCCCTTAATCTAAACGCAATGCCATCCGTCGATTTCATCCCCAGTCCCAGCCCCCGGCTCTCAACCGCTAAACAATGGTTCAGATTTCATCCGCTCGAGCTGCAAATGCACTGACGATCCCGACCTCTGCTACGCCTCCTTGGAATCCTACTCCAGATCCGTCAACAGGGACCTAGCGAAGCTGTCGATCGCCGCCATCGATGTCAGGTTGGAGAAGGTAAAAACGATGGTGTCCTACTTGGCCAACCTCACCCGCGATGCCGATCACAAGTCCGACCCCAGAATGTTACAGGATCTCCGCCTCTGTCTCCGTTTAATTGGTGGCGCTAATGGCGCTGTGGACGAAATCCAGAAGTCGCTGAAACAGATGCGCGACCTGGGCGCGGCGGGAAGCTCCAAGGAAAGGCTCCGATCCCTGTTGTTTGATGTGCAGATGTCGATTACAGGGGCGTCCATTGATCATTCTACTTGTATCGACAACTTCGACGACGCGGACGGGCCGCTGAAGGAGAATGTCATCGCTAGGGTTGCTTATGTAAGAAAATATCTTCGCACTGCACTTGGTTTGGTTGATTGTTACACTGACAAAGTGACAAGTTGATGTTGGAGGGTTAATAATTTTAGATTATGAATTTTAAAATTATAAATAAGGAATTAAAAACAATAAATGAGGATTCGGTAGGAACCAAATACGGTTGATCTCTCGGGCCTACGTCAATCTTTTCCGACCACAAATCAATCATGACTTGGTGATTGCTAGATTTATCCATCGTACGGCCAGCATTTTGTGTGATTTCCCGATGATCATTGTGAGAGAAATATTGAATCACAGGTTACGTGACTGAGGCTGGCCTGCTTTAAACATATTTTGTTGCTAATAATGATAGCTAATCTTGATTAATTAAGCTTAACGATAAAACGATGAGACTCATCGAATCAACAAGAAATCCGGAAAATTTTGGGACAAAAATTACAATTTTGTCTATTGGCTTGGCTTTAGTCACTTGGATATGGTAAAATTTCTTTGCTCCTCCTAAACAAGACAAAAGTTAAGAATTTTATAAACTGATAGGGAAGTTGTTATGAAAAATTATACAAGATTGTCAAGCTTAAGCCAAATCTCTAAGATGAAATTGTATTGTTATATGGTCAAAATCCTTCTTAATTAAACTCATAAAAGAATTACCCAAAGATGCTACTCTTTATTATATAATGACTAACAATATTGTGTACCAATTAGACAAATCATATTCAAGCAACTCAACTTAAAATGCAGGTGAAAGCTTCTTTAATGAAAAACAACAGGATAAGCAACACTTGACTATAACTCTTAGCCCACAATCTCATCAATGTGCCAAATTTAGTCCCAATGCTCATGGATCACATTTGATACGTATCTCCAACAAAAGTGAGGTAATGATTATAACAGAGCCATCTTCCATGTCAATGGGATGATCTCTATCTTTCATTTAAAATATGTAATATGATCTAGATATATCTCGTATGTAATTCTATATATTTAACCATTTCTTCTACCGATAAATGAATGATTGATTGTATGTAGTTAAAAGGACAACTCTTTTGTAATTACTATCGGTACTATGTTGCATTTCCCAAAAACATGAATGTCATAATGACAGATGTAAACTCTCAAGTCGTGGACCAAATATCTTTAAAAATATTTTGTTCACAATCTTTTTAACCACACACAATCGCATCACCATTACACCCATCTATTTTTGTTCACTTGCTCAAAATCACACCTTAGTCTTTTGTTTTTCTTGTTGGTGGAATTATATACATTAACAATTATTATCCCTATAACTATGAATGGAAAGATTGAGATGTTATATAACCCCCACAAGTACATAGGTTTTAATTTTATACATTAACAACTTTTAGGTTTTAATTTCTTTCATAGTAATAGTGAACTAGATTGCTTGTTTTAGAGTAGCAAGGTTTACCTTACTAAGAAGCTCATTTATGGCAGAACAGTGACTAGAAGACGAACCCTTAGTGGCAGTAGCAATGACATTGGAATTAAAGCTTTACTAGACTTAGAATTGGTGTGATTGTATTGTCTAGTGCTTTTCTGTGATTGCAACTTAAAGCAGTTAAAAACAACATGCCCTGGTTTAGGAAAGTAGCAACAAAATACTTTGTACTAAGATAAAGAGGAGGTAGGAGTAGCCAAAACAATATCAATGAACAATAAAGATTGTCGAGACTTTAGGGTAACTAGACGAGTCTCCTCAACATATTTTTTTGTAACCACTATGTTAAAATCTAGAAAGATATCCCTATGTAACAAAGAGGATCTTACTTCATTCAATGTTATAGTAAAATGATAGACTCAAAATTCATCTCTTTCCTTAGCATAGCGTATGACATCATGAGGATCATGCTATTTTGGTTCAGACAATGATAATTGATCCCATAATGCTATCATTTTTTTAGAGAAATTCATGAATGGATTGACCCGTTTTTTTTATGCATGTGACTGAAGTTACCATAAAGTTGAAACCAATGAATGGCATTGGTAATAGAGTGGTGTTTAGCAAGCAAATCTCATATTTCTTTAACAGTCTCAAGGTGGTCAAATTGAAGTTTGATTATTGAAACACAAGTATTATGAAACTAGGTAATAATTTGGAAGTTT
This sequence comes from Mangifera indica, assembly GCF_011075055.1. NCBI lineage: Eukaryota > Viridiplantae > Streptophyta > Magnoliopsida > Sapindales > Anacardiaceae > Mangifera > Mangifera indica. Next base: position 842,427 of record NW_025401096.1, on the reverse strand, counting down.
TTGTTATCCTATTCTTCAAGCATTGCAATATAATTGGATATCTCCATGTCTTCACTTTTGATGGTTAGGGTATATCACTAGTAACATATTGCTACAATTTTCAGCCTTTAAAAAGCTAAATATTTCTTGAGTCCAAATAACATAATTTGTACTATTAAGAATGAGATTGATGAGATTGAAATATCTATCTTTTCTATGAGAATAGAACATTAGTAATAATTAACAATAAATATGAGTCTAAGTGCAACCAATCCAATATCCAAAACAATCACCAAAATAATCAACCAATCCACTATTCAATCCAATATCAATCAAAATTCAAACAACTATTCAATCCCAATCTAATATTCACCAGAAATCAAATCCAACACAAATAATCAAGCCCAATCCACTAAAAATGCAACCAAATACACCAAATCCAATAAATAAGCAAGCCCAATCCAATATATGTGCAACCAAAAATTCAATATCCACCAAATAGTCAACCCAAAAAAAATTGCAAGGCACGAAGAAAGCACAACTCACATGTCCGAAAATCAGCCACCACAAAAGATCGTCAGAGCTTTGAGAGTAGCCTTTGGTTGCCGAAAAAAGATACTTTGAAAAAGACAGAACTTAGTTGTCAGAGAAGAGGCTCGTCGGTTGCAGTGCTAGAAAGGAGATTTCTCAGGCGACACTAGTGCTTCACGACAGGCACGTGACCGAAATAGACCGCTAAGGAAGAGTCACGAAGGTCGACGACAATGATCAGAATCCGAAAATAGGAAGTTGACAACCAACGACAATGATACTCCACATGCAACACCACCCACGGAGGTGGCAAGACCAACAGAGATGGCCAGAACAAAAAAGGACAACGCAAATATATTCGAACACGTTAGATCTCTATGAAACCTGTTGGAAATATATATATTGGGCTTACAAGTGTGAAGATTGAAACTCATATTACACAAAACCAATTGGCTTATGTTAAAGTCCAATCCACACACTTATATACCACTCTCTTATGTTTTATTTATTAGATGTGAGACTCTCTTTCTTTATTCTTTATTTGAGTCTCCAACACCCCTGCTTAAGTGCAAACACCTAGACTGTTAGATCTGCCTTTCGGCTCAGCCGATTTTTGACTAGGTGCATTGTCACTTGTATCCAGAAACACATTGTTTTTACTTGTGTTAATTAAGAAAATGATTTTCCTATTAGCCTCTTGTTTCACAACATCTACTCTTGTGTAACACAATTATTTTTCAAAGTACAACCCATCATCAAAGATAACAAAAATTTTTGCCCTAAAAAGTGAAAAATTCAGCCTAAAAAATCAATTAAGATAAAAGATAAAATCATCATAAAAGTCGTATTACCAAAGGATAAATTTCCACTAAAAATAAAAACCATCCTTAATAATTAGTTTTTGTGAAATCGAAATGGTGTTTTGTTATAAAAGTATATACATTTTAAGATGAAATAATATCCATAAACAAATTAGATTTCACTGAAATAACTCTATTTCATTTGAAAAAGAACATATTTAAAGACAATTTTTTGTCCTTGTGCAAAGAAATAAAAACAAACTTTTTCGTCTTTGATTGTGTGATAAATATAGGACAAAAATTTTCATTTTTGATTATATAGTAAATTAGAGATGTTTTTTTTTTTGTCCTTTGATTATCATGAATTAAGGATAAAATTTTTCGCCTTTGATTGGTAGTGATTTAAGGATAAAATTTTTTGTTCCTAATTATACAATGAATTGAGGAATTTTGTTTGTCTTTGATTGCATAATAAATTAGGGACAACATCTTTTATTATTGATGTGGTGATATTGGAATGAGAATTTCAATTTTAAATGAAAAATAATAGTCATATTGATTATTGAAGTCCAACAATTCATATTAAACATCTTTTCAACTAAGTAAAAATCATATATTATTGTTAAATTGTTATTACTACAAATAAACTAATAGTTAAGTAATTGCAAAATGTTATATATTCATAAATGTATTTATAGACACATATAATTATAAATAACTAATTTATCAAAAAAAATTATAAATAACCTATAAACAAAAGGCGCTAAATGTGTCACCCATTAGTGGTAATATAGTTGTACTTTATTTGTTAATTGGATGCCTAAATATTTATCCTTTTTTCATCATATAAATGTAAAATAAGATACCACTTTTATATTAGTTGTTTGCAGACATATCCATGGGTTAGATCAAGTGGCTTTGACTTGGCCTATCTGGCCCATGGGCCAAGCCCACCCTTAGACCTGTATAGTAATAGGTCATCAGGGCAAATTGGCCTATGAAATTTTGAAGGCCCAAAGTCCGACTCTATATATATAAGGTCGGGTCTTAATTGGACCAACTCATTTAAAATTTTTTTTTTAAAATTTAATTAAAAATTTAAACACAAATTAATTTTTAATTATTAAAACTAAAGATAGTATCTCAAACATTTTATTTATAATATTTCACTTATGATGGAGGAATATCATGGTTACATAATAAAAAATATTATAAGTTATAACATAGTACAAATAAATTAATTTATATACTATATAATTACAAATATAAATAAAATATATATACCATATCATTTATTTATTCATCCTAAACATACAAAACTCTGAATTCTTCAAAGATACCTTTTGCTATCAGATTTTGTAATTTGAAATAAGTTTTGACTTAATCCTCCATATACATTATCATGCCGACTATGTTTGAGTGTAAATTGAATCGTCTATCATCCAGCATACATCCACCTATATTAAAAGTATATTTCAAAGCTACAGTCGACATTGAAAGTGTTAGTAGATCTCAGGTCATGGCAGCAATCATAGGAAAAATTTCTTCTTTGTTATTCCACTATGCCAAAACATCTAGGTTTTCAATATTTTATCTTTGAACAATTTACGAATACTAGTAAATATTGATATTATTATAAAATTGACCATAATTTGTCTCTAATTTACCATATGCGTAACCTTTTTTTGCCTGAAATACTAGAACTTACCTCTGGTATAAATGTTTGTCTAATCCTTCCATATTTTTATTCATAAAAACTATACATTTTAAATAAAAAATCTTGAATATATTCAATAGAATTAATATTGTTATTAATTAACAAATTGCCATTAAAAACATCAAATACATTTTGCAGTCCATTAGTAGTTGCCTTAGGACCTAAAATAGTAGCTACAGAATAAAGTAAAAGAATTTCACTAAAATATTTTTAAATTTTTGTTTCATTTGCCTAGATATATTTTAGAACATATGATGAGAGTAATAAAACCCATGTTCTTTACAAATATCACTTATTTTTACCATACTATATATTATTGAATAAGTAGTTGGATAATAAATATATGAGCATATTCTTCAATGGTTCTAACATGTTCATTAAACCCATAGTTATATCCCAATCTTGATATGTTAAAAAAAGATTTACCAGATCTTTTCGTTGGGTGTTAAAGGACCATATTGTAGGAATTTCATACCCTTTAGACCTTTTCAACATAAGGTATATTGAATTCCACCTAATTTTAACATCTATTTTTATTTTTTTTCTTCTCAATCTTATTGATTTTCATAATTGATGATATGCTTGTACTCGTAATGGGGATGATGAAGGTATGAAATAACACGTCTAATTACTTGTATATGTTTTTTAGCTAAACTCAAGTTTTTTTGAGCTATTAAATTGATAACATAACATGTACACCTAATATGAAATAATTTTTCATTAAATAAAAGAGATAAATGATTATACATATATTCAATAACTTTATCATTATTTTTGGTATTATAAAAAATAATTGAAAAAAGTAGAATTATTAATTTTATATTCCTCAAAAATATTTATTAATGCACAACAAATTGCAAGCCGTCATACGGATATTCTAAATTTTTAAATGCAATAATTTTTTTGCTTAATTGTCCATCATAATTAATATAATAGGTAGTTGTATAAAGATATCTTATATCTTGATTTGTAGCAGTCTATAAATCAGAAGTTATTGAAATAATACCATTAAAATTACTTGATTATCCAATAACTTTTAATTTCATTAATTCATAGTTTCTCAGGATGTTTAACTAAGAGTTGACCTGAAAATTTTTCTAAATGCCGGTTGAACACTATTTTGCATCATCCATTCTAAAATATCATATTCTCCATAACTAAAAGGTTGATCAGAAGCAACTATATAACTAATCATGTTGTCCTATATTTTCATTTAATCATATGTGAAAGCTGACATTTCTCCCATGTGTTTGAAATTGTTGGGACCTTCTATTGAATTGACGCTAAGACCAACAGATCACGATCGGGTGAATGCAATTTGTTTTTGTCTTTTGAGCTCATGTAGAAATTTTTTACAGCAATCAGTAATGTGATGGCAAAGATGTCTTATATCACTCGTACTTGCACATCTCAAACAAGAACCACAATATTTACATATTGCTCGACGAATTAATTTTCCTTCGATCATTTCCTCTATTTAATCGAAGCGCTCCCATACCATTGACATTTGTTTTCTTTTTCTCTCTGTCAAATACAAACTTATACCTATACAATTTTCACCTGTTGGTACTCCACTTATTCTACCTTATGCATCATCAATAATATAATTAGCACTAACATGATAATATTCAAATGGATTGACTTCATTTGATATTGGATCCATTTGTAATATTTTGTAATGATAAAATTGAAGTGAATATGAAATTATAAACACAAAGAATTATTTGTTGTGAATTCAGATAATTTTCGAAAGAGAGTTAATAAAAGAAAATGAGATTGAGAATATAATGAAAGAATTGAGATTGAGAGATTGAAAAATTTGTAAATAAAATTGGAAATAAAGAAGATTTGGATTGGTTTATATAGAAGAAACAATTAAATAAAAATATAAATTTTGGGAGTAGAGATACATAGAGATATGTTAGATTAGAATCTATATAAAATAATTTGTATCATAAAAGGCAAGAAAAATGCACATTTTTTTTCACAGTTTATATCAGTTTTCTTTCTCCTAGCCACTGTTCGGAGAAGAAGAAGATGCCCAGTAGATTGACAACAAAGAAGAGAAGATAATAGGTTAGGGTTATTCACTTTTAAAATCATTTTATGCATGAGAAACCGTTTCTGTTAAAGAAATGTGTTTCCCTTTTATTTAAAATTACTGAAATGGCCCTGAAACATTTTGTACCTTAGGCTGTTTCAAAAATCGAAACATTTCAAATTCATGAAAATGCACATTGTTGTGCGTTTCAATGCTTCTTAGGTTATGAGCCATACCTAGAGGTATCCATCATGTCACGGGCAAGCATTGGGGAAGAAAATGGTCTAGGCATAAATCCTAAAGAAGCCAAAGGAGTAACCAAACATTTTCTAGTCCCACATTTTTTACAAGACATGAGACTTAGTAAATTAGGTAAGCTGGAAACTCAACAATCCAACAAATGAAGACAATTAAAACCACATGCAAACCAAAATCTTTTAGCAGCCAATTAACATATCTAAAATTTAGGGGTAGTACCAGATTCACATCAATCGGTTAACATATCTAGAGTCAGTCAATCGTGGCTTCATCCATCTAAGTGGTAGCATTATCAAGTCCATCCAACACAGAGGCATTCTTGCTAACGAGGGAAACCTTGAAAAGATGAAAAATTCAGTCGTGCATGTCACGTGTTGCATAACAAAAAAAACTTATCAAACAAGTAGAGTACGTACCAAGATTGGTATCAGCTAAGGTTAGATTCGAAAATGAACCTATTGTATATAAACCTGAACCCAAGCTAGTACATTTTAGGGAATAAGAATACTAGTCGGAATTAGAACAGTGTAGGTGCTTGGCTCATAAGCCAAGCGTAACTCCCCTGCTTCAAATTATTTTTAAAAAAAATATATTTTAGCCATATCTTCCCTTGTTGTGCCTCCTCATCTTCTCAGCCTTATCCTCTTAATTTTTTTATCTTCTTTAAATTATTGTTTAAAAAAAATCTATTTTAGTCATATCTTCTCAGTCTTATCCTCTTCTTCTAAGCCATAAAAAAAAAGGTATATTTTAGTCAAAAATATAAAATATAAACCCTAAAAGACGTCTCATCTTCATAACTTCTCACGCCACACCTCCTCTTCTCCTGTCATCTCACGCTGCCTTCTCGTCTTCTGTCTTCAACTTTTTAGTGTTGTTGGTTGTATTTCTCTGGTTCTTTCGTTGTGATTTCAGCCCCTCTTGCTTCTATTTTCTACTTTACGACACCGTTGGTCAAGTTGACAAAGGCATTTTTCTTGCCTCCAAGCTGAACACTTTCGTTTGGAGCAAAATGAAAGCTAATCTCGAACTTTGTAGCCACTGCATAAGCCAATCATGAGAGACCATTTCGTCAAATTTGGCGATCCCAAACCAAAGCTTAGGCTTAACTTCTATAAAATGAGTTCAAACCAAGCCAAGTCATGTTCAGGCTCAGTTCACCCCGTATCCCGCCCTAGCATCAATTGTCCTTAAAGGTCAATGAGGCTTTTGGCAATCACAGCTGCAGACATCTACCAACAAATACCTTCTTTATGATGCAACTTACTAAAGATATCAGAGACAATGTCAGCGACCATAATTATATAGCAATTTCATACATCAACAAAAAGGCTTCAAAGATAATTCTATAATCTAAACTACATCACTATAGCGTTACCTTTACAAAGCTTTTATCAGAGTTGTATATTTGAAGATTATGTCTATACGTGTGATGTAGCTGAGGAAACCAGTACCTTCACGTGAAATTGTATAACACCTCATCAAGAAAAGCACGGAAAGACATCAATACCAATTCCACCTAAGTTTTAACTAAGGAAAACAATAAACAATATAGAATTTGTATGATTAACATAAACTTATAGTAAAAGCACTAATTTTTTACCTCTCTGTAGAACTTAGTCTTTGTTGGAACTTATTGGCCTAAACTGTTTGATTTTGAAACCAAGAACCCAAAGAGGAGAACAAAAGTCCCTATTTTCTTTTTTTATTCTCACTACAGTTAATAGAAAAATCACAAACTTTATAAATTAAGAGCCATCACAAATTAAGGAATTAATTAACCAACTCTTAATAAAAATAACTAATCAAATCAATTTAAAATCAACTTATAAATAACATCTTGCAGATTTCGTGGCAATCTGTCTCCGTTGCCTTATTTAGTACAGATCTCATGGCAATCTGTCTCCATTGCCTTATTTAACAAGTTTAACCGCTAACGTTTTTCCACTATAGTCATTTATAAATGTTAAAATGTTTTTGTTTACACTTATAGAAGCATTGGTTATTAGTCTGCAAACATCTAAATACACTAGCTCCAATCTCTAGGCAGCTTTTCCTATTCCTTTACTTGGAAAAGTGCTTCTTTGTTGTTTGCCCTTGACATATTCTTCACACATTTGTTTTGATTTCTATATTTTTGGCATCCCAGCTACTATTCCTTTTAATCTTAATAGATCTAAAGATTTATAGTTTAGATGTCCATACCTTAAGTGCCAAAAGGTTAAGTCAGTTTCAATCGAAGCTTTAAGACACTTCAGATTGCATACATTCAAGAATAGTGGAAACATCTTATTCTTTGCCATCTTTATAAGGGCTACAAGAGTCTAATTTTTATCCTACATCTGAAGTGTTTAATCTTTCATTTGAATCTCATATACCTTTTCAAGTAACTGCCCCATATTTAGGATATTTTTTTTCATGTCTGGTATGTAAGACACTCCTATAATATACCTCTGATCTCTATTCTTTAATTCCAGCATGATCTGACCTTTTCCTCTTACTGATCTTCTAGATAACTCTCCAAATGCAATTTTACTTGAGTAACTTTTATCAAGTTTAGCAAAGTACTCTTTAGATTCACAAATATGGTTCAAGGTGCCTATATCTAAGTACCAAGTGTTGGATTCACTTGTTTCCAAACTACTGTGGGCTATTAGTAGAATGTCATCTTGCATCTTTTGTTCTTTTTCAAGAAATTGTACCTTGTTTTCCTTTCGATGCCAACATTTAAATGCATAATATCTAAACTTTTGACAATTATAACACTATATCTCTACTTTTTTACCTCTACCTCTACTACTATTTTGTCCTCGGCCACATCCCCTTTGATTATTGTTAGTTTCTATTTCATCTTCCTTGTTTTGTCTATAATTTTTTCTTCCACGACCTCTTCCTTTTCCTTGACCTCTTCCTCTTTGCTAACTTTTGCTGCTGCTTTCATTCTTGGAATCTCGCATTGTCAACTTAGTTTGCAATGCTTGTTCAACTGATTGGCCATCTTTTTTCAACCTTTCTTCGTATGCTTAAAGAGAACTTATGAGCTACTCTACTAACATATGTTTTAGATCATTTGATTCCTCAATGGATATTACCACTATTTTGTATTTTGGAACTAAGGACTGTAGGATCTTTTCCATGACCCAAGCGTCTTGGATTGTTTCATTATTCTGTCTCATCTGATGCACGATTCCAGTGACTCGTGAGAAGTAATCAGCCATTGATTTTGAACCTTCTTGCTTTAGCATTTCAAATTGAGACCTTAGCATTTGAAGATGGATTTTTATCACCTTTTTCTACACCTCTAAATGTTTTCTTTAGAAGATCCCAGGCTTCCTTAGATGTCTCTATCAAGGTAATGAGCTCAAACATGCTTTCATCTATGCCTTGAAAAATTGTAAACAAAGTCTTCCTGTCCTTCTTCCTCGTTCCTATCAACTTTTTTTTTCCTTCTTAAGACATCACATTTTTGGCTTCAGCATTTGCAAGTTCATCGTATCCATCTTGAATTAACTCCCAAACATCTATCAATCCAATGAGAGCTTTCATTTGGATGCACTAGATATCAAAGTTCTGTTTCATAAGCTTTGGGGTTTGAGATTCATTCGTGGCCATCTCTTTCTTCCTTTTTATATGGCTTTGATACCAATTGTTGGAACTTTTTGGCCTAAACTGTTTGATTTCGAAACCAAGAACTTAAAGAGGAAAATAGGAGTCCCTATGTTTTTTTTAACTCTCACTACAATTAATAGAAAAATTGCAAACTTTATAAAGTAAGAGCCATCACAAATTAAGGAATTAACTAACCAACTCTTAACAAAAATAACTAATCAAATCAATTTAGAATCAACTTATAAATAACATCTTGTAGATTTTGTGGCAATCTGTCTCCATTGCCTTATTTAGTGTAGTGGCAATTTGTCTCCATTGCCTTATTTAGCAAGTTTAATAGCTAACAACCTTGTCCCCTATATAGAGTCATCTTTTGGTTTGGGCCCTTTATGGTCCCTGGCTACATCATGTCTTTTGTGTCTACCTTGGCCATTCTTGTTCTAGTTTTGAGATTGGTTTCTTTGTGTTGGTCTTGTTGTGTCTGGGTCTTAGATGGTATGTTATTAGTCTTTTTGTGGTAGTGTCTAGCCAGTAGTCTATCAGTTAAAGTGTGGCTTGAAAAGGAAAGTATTGGTAGTTCTTTTAGTTTGAATTGGCATAGTCAAGGCTTGTTAATCGAGGGTGGCTTCTTCTTGTCTCAAAATGGTAGGTGCTCTAAAGTGCAAGTCAAACTTTCTTTCTATGTTAGCAAGGGTTCTAGGCGATAGCCTTTGCTTGCTTGAAGGTTTACATGGAAAATAGTTGGTGTTGATCTTGTCTTTTAGGCCTTAAGTGTAAAGGTGGCTCTGTTAGGCTGTGTTTGTTTTTGCCTTCGCTCTTGGTTTGAGGCATCGGTTATTTATTGTAAACTGGGTGTATGATACTTTTTTGAGTGGTTTTGGCCTTCACTTGAATTTTGTAACTATTTGATTTTTTTCTAAGCCGATGTAGAAGCCATTTTTTTAACATTTTTCCTTGCTCTATTGAGTGTCGATTTTGGTTGTCCCCTTACTGGTGGCATGGTATGGTCTCCATTCTCAAATGGAAGGCATGTTCTTTCTAATTCCCTATCTAATCTTGCAAGTAGCTTGAAAGAGGTAGAAGTTATGAAGTCAATTGGTACAAGGGTTAAGCCAAGTTGGAAGTCCCTATTTGCTTATAAACAGACTGATAATTTGTTCAGCTACTACTTTGCTTCCAAGGATAAAAATGGTAGAATTTTAGTTGACCCATCTTCAGAGGTTGTGATGCTAGAAGTTGGTAAATGGGAAGAGTGGCTGGTAAGGTATTTTGTGGACTTTAAACTTCTCTTTTCCTATATGAAGAGCTACTTGGATGCTAACCAAAAGAGGTTAGGAAAATATGAATTACTTTCTAATCAGTATGGGTGCTTTCTATTCAAGTTGAGGAACAATTCCTTAAATGAAGAAGTTTTAGATAAGGGGTTATAGACAATAGGTAGTAGACCTTTTGTTATTAAGAAATGGACTATTAATCTAAGTCTTGTTCAAAGCTCTCTAACCAGAGTCCCCATTTGGGTGAAGTTATTTGGTGTGCCTTTGGAATTATGGACAACAAAGGGAAAAAACTACATAGCTAGTGCATTAGGAAACCTTTGTACATGTAAAAAGTGACAGAAGACTCGACATAAATTGGCTTTGCAAAAGTTTACATTGAATTTGACCTAATGATAGGTTTGTCAAATATTTTCAACCTCGTCTTGCCCAATGAAGAATAGTTGAGATAATGGTTGAATACTAATGAAGACCAAAATATTACAGTTGGTGTAAGAAATTCTGCTATCACAAGAACTTGTGTTTGTGTGAGCCTGACAACAAAGAAAAAGCAGTTAAAAATAGGAAACTAATTGGGAGAAATAAGTGTAAGGAGTTGAAGAAAAATTGGACCAAAGTGTCCAAAAGGAAGGAAAAAAAGGATATGAGGTGGAGTAGCAAATGAGAGGGTTGACCTTCTTTAAATAAATTTGATGTTCTAGCTAATGTGAAGAAAGTTGGGGAAAATAAAGAAGTTAATCCTACTATGACGGTTAGTGAAAGGAAAAAAATTGTTTCAGTCAATTTATCTAGAAAGGATGAGATAGCTACCTCGACAATTTCAAGAGGCATTATAAGCATTGAATTGAGGAATGTAAAAAAGGTGTCAAGCTCAAGGAAGAAGGTTAAGAAAAGAGGAGTAGTTGTGTAGGTTATGAAAGAATCCCAAAAACTCTTAAGGAAAATTATTTTAAATGGTGGAAATCCAACTAGCAAGATAAAGAATCTAAATCTAAATTTTGACTACCTGGTTGAAGATTATCTTCCTAAAATAGATTTGTTATGCTTCCCTTTTACAAAGTGTAACCTAGAGACCAAAGAAGCAACTTCTGCGACAGAAGGCAATTTAGTAGAACTGTCGAGTTTGACCCAAAATGTACGCAACATAGTCTCTATTGGAAAAGCCAAAAAGTAGGGGGCTCATGGAAGCTTGAAAGAAGTTTAGAAGGTTAAGTTAAGTGAGGATGGGATCTCTTTTATGATTAAGTCGTTTGGAAAATTGATCAAGCTAGATGAAAAGGATCTCAAGGAAACCAAGGTTGAGAAATCAAGTAAAGATCAAAAGAAGAGGCCTAATAAAAAAAGCCTAGAAAGTGCCTCACAATGAACCTCTCATGATTAACATTGGGGAATGGAATATTAAGGGCCTCAACAACCCCCTAAAACAAAAAGAGGTTAGACTTTTTGTCTCTAGAAATAAACTTGATTTTATTGCTACTGTTGAAACTAGAGTTAGGTATAATCACTTGGATAAAGTAAGTAGAAGTCCATTTGGCAATTTGGAGTTTTTTCACAATAATGACACCAATCCTATAGGTCATATTTGGATTGCTTAGAACCCATAAAAAATTAAAGTGATGATTGTTGAAAAAAAGGAACAAAGTATTAATTGTGAAATTGAGCTTGCAAATGATAATTCTTAAGCTTTGATAACTTTTGTGTATGGGTTAAATGGTTACATTAAGAGGAGATAGCTTTGGAAGGACATTAACGGCTATAAAAATGCCTCCAATGGGTGTCCTCGGATGGCTTTAGGTGACTTTAATGCTATTAGAAAAAGGGAGGAAAAGGTGGGAAGGGTCGTTAGATAGGAATCCCATGAAGAAGAGTTAAATAAATGTTTCATTGAAGCTCATCTTAAAGACCTTAGATTCATGGGGTCTTACTATACTTGAAGCAAAATAAGTAAAGGAGAAAACGAAATTACTTGTAAGCATGATAGAATCATGGTGAATGAGAAGTGGTTTGAAGAGTTTTTGAGATCTATATGGGTCTTCCTTCCTAGTGGGCTCTCGAATTATAGCTCGTGTGTTCTTATTAGAAGAGATAATGAAACAAAAAGGAAAAGCCCTTTCAAATTCTTTAATTTTTGGATGGAGCATGAAAATTTTTTGCCTTTGGTGGACTTAGTTTGGAAAGAAGACATTATGATACTTCAATATCTAACCAAAAGATTCGATAAATATTTTTTTTTAACAGATTAAGATTGAAAGATAACTATAACTCTAATGAACATGTTAGAGTTATTAAAGATAACCACAAAATATTGCTCAAGTGTGTATTATCTAACTATTTGTTCAAAAATATAGTATGATAGAAATAAATGATATTTTTAAAGTGTATATATCTCATGACTCCTATTATACTTTCCAAAATATATAGACAAATATAGCAAATATTTAAAAAATATTGGAGTGAAATTTCTTTATTTTATTTTGCAGTTACTGTTTTAGATCCTATGACAAAAATTAATGGATTACAAAATTTATTTGATATTATTAATAAAAATTTGTCAATTAACAGCCATGTTAATTCTCTTGAATATATTTAAAAATTTTTATTTTAAATGTATATTATTTGTAAACAAACATATGGAATGACTAGACAAAGTTCTGTATCGGAGGTAAGTTTCGATAGTTTAGACAAAAAAAGTTGCACATATAGTCTCTTTTACGCAAAGGTAAGCAACCTGCCAATCAAAGTACAAATTATGGTCAATTTTATAATTATATCAATATTGACCATTATCCAGAAATTGTTAAAAGATATAATGCTGAAAAACTAGATATCTTAACATGGTGGAAAGATAAGGTAGAAACTTTTCCTGTGCTTGTTACCATGATTGAAAATCTACTAACACCTCTAATATAATTTTAGTGTAGGTAGGTATGTGTTGGATGATAAACAATTCAATTTACATTCAAATATGGTCGAGATAATAATATATATGAACGATTGGATCAAAACTGATTTTAAATTATAAAATCAAGTGGCAGAAGAATCTTTAAAGAATTCAGAAATTTAGACATTAAGGACGAGTAGATAGTATGATATATATATTTTATTTATGTTTGTAATTATACCATATATAAATTAATTTATTTATACTATATTATAAAATTATAATATTTTTTATTATGTAACCACGGTATTTGTCCGCTACAAGTGAGTGATTATAAATGAAATATTTATAGTACTATCCTCAGTTTTAATAATTAAAAAATAATCTATGTTTAAATTTTTTAATTAAAATTTTTAAAAAAAATTTGTTTAAGGTTGTTCCTATTAAAACCTAGTCAGACCCTATTATAAAAGGTCGGAGCATAAAAACTCTATAGATTGGTTCGATCTGAAGGTCCATCACTATATAAGCCTAAGGCCAGACCTGACTCATGGGCTAAGTCAGAGCCAACCTGACCCATGGATATGTCTATAGACTATTCAAATCCGAATCCCAATAAGGCCAATAATATATATTAAGGATAAACTTATTCATGACGCAAGATATGACTATGCATCAAATATAAGATTGTTTTACCCTGTTTTCCAAACACATTATTCATATAAAAATTTTAAACTAATTCATCCTGAACTAAAATTAGATTTAAATCAAATTTATTTAAATTTTGAATTCAAATTTGATTCAAATAATATGAGCAAGCTTAAGTTAGAGTCCAAACTTTGTATATCAATATAAATGAACCCAAACCCAATCTCAACTTGCACTGCCGAGCTGCTGGCTGAGGTAGCCCGGCCCAACTCCCAAGTGTATTACAAATTTTAAAGTGAACGGTGTCGTTTCACTTTAAAAAAATTTGAATTACAGGAAGTGTCATCCTTCCCATTTCGGATGGCCCTTCGCGCTTCTTCAGTCTTCTGTTCTGTTCTTCCCCCCTTCTTTTGGTGTTCACTCCGTTTACGTCTCCGTGCGTCCACTTCGTGTTCCAGACTCGGGCTTCCAACGACGACGATGTTAGGCGGTTCGACGTGTTCCAGTCACATAGCATCTCCGCGTTCGGCGTTCGAGCAGCTCTGTTTGTCCAACATTTGGGTTCGACGACAACCAGTTCAGTGACGACGAAAGAAGGTATGTTGTTTGTTATTTGTTTAGTTGAATTTATTGAACCCTAATTTTGGAATTAGGGTTTCTAATTTGGGGGTTTTTGCCTCTCTGCTTTTCTGTGTTGCTGTGTAATGTGTTATTGTGTTCTTGCCATCAAATGAGTTGAAGTGTTTACATTCCTTCATTTTTCAAGGAAACGTAATTTCATAGTGCATGCTTACTTTTCTTCAGAACCTTCCACTGTTTAGAAGGGAGTCTATTGCTTCCACAGACTCAGAGTAGGTTGTTTTTGAAGTTTTTAGCATAGAAGTTCAGTGGTTTCGTACAGACATGCAACTTTCTTTTTTTTCATTTTTTTTCTGGTTGTTAAAATGAGGTATCTGGACCAGTATAATTATGCAAGCTTCCTTCATTTGTTGTTGTACTGTCGTTTAAGTGGCTTTTGGTCCTCACTGAGCCCAGCTTGCGAGCAGCTCTGGGGCTAGTTGAGCCTAGCCGAGCCACGCTCGCGAGCAGTGAGCTCATGTTGAGCAGCCATTTTCTTGGTTTGCCAAGCCTGAGCTCGGGCTCAGCTTGAATCCAGCCCTATTGGACCCTAACCCATATTGCAGCAACATTCAATTTTCACTCCTTCAAATCCCAATCTGCCGGCCAGCCACTCCTACCATTGTTCGTTGACGCTGAACAACAATCTATCTTCAATCTCGTTTTAGAAGACAACGTTTTCATAGGTTTGATGTTTGAATTGTTACCGTTTTCTGGTTTGTATTTATCAATTGATTTGCTTCTTTGCTCTGTATTTATTTTTCTTATCAGATAACTCTTCCTCTTTTCTCAAAAAGTTTGTGAATTTGATCCCTTAATTGTTATGCTGGTTCCCTGTGCAGGTCCTATATGGGGCTCATTTGGAAACTCTGATTTTCCTCCTTTTGTTGGGGTAAGAATGCACACGTTATTTTATTATTGGGTGAAATGAATGTTCTTTTTTCTTCTCTTGCTTATACATATTTGGCTTATTATTTAATATCGGAAATTGAAGGAATACAATTACTGTGACAAATCCGTAGAACTCAATTTGGTTGGCTACTATCTTGTGCGCCAAAATGGTTCATTCTCAGTTCTATTTGTCATTTCTCTAACCAGATAGAATCAGTCAACATTATTGACCTTTTCAATTGCTTGTATTATCTTAGATCACTCATATGTTGTGTATGGTCTGTAGGTCTATTGTACCTTCAAATATATTACGTATCTGATTTTAACAGAAGTCTCTTTCCTTTGTGTATAAGAACCATTTTCTATGAGATACGTGGTCTTATGGAGTGGTTGACCTCCGATGTCACTATGTTTTCTGGGGTATTTAAGTTGTAAAGGGCAAGACATCTAAGCAACTTTGTCTCTATCCTCATTTTTCTCCTCTCTGTGGTTGTGTTTCCTTGTTTTTTATGGTCTGCTAGATAATCATAAACAAACAATTCAATCTTCTATGAAACAATATTGCGAAGGCTTTAGAATGGTTTTCTTATAGAAAAATGTTTTGGATAGTTTTAATGTCATTTATATTATTTGTAAGTATTATGATAGTTTTGTTTGTTGTTGCTTGTATTATTGTCCATGCATTACTACTCTCCTAATATACTCTGCTTTTAGGTAGGATCTCCTGAGGTGCTTTCAATTTCAAGTTCGGCTATCTGGTCCTGCACTGGAGTCATTGTGTGTTGCTTTATTCATATATGTGAAACTGAAATTAGGATTCTAGACTTCTTTGTGATCTCCTCGTCTTCAGTATTTCAAAATTGGTTATTTCCTGCAGATCAAATGGTGTCCTGCTCTAGGTTGTGAGTTTGCTGTGGATTTTGTTGTTGGTAGTGGAAGCTAGGATTTTACTTGCCCTTTTTCATATAGCTTTTGCTGGAATGTAAGTCTCATTGTTTGCCAACAGATTTATGCTTCATCCTTGTACTTTCTTTTTAATTATCAGTAGCACTAATTAGCAAACACTCTCAACAATATATCTCCTAGACTCTGTTAATTGCTTTCTATGAAACATGATGTGAATTTCTCTTACAGTGTACTGAGGAAGTCCACTGTCCTGTAGAATGTGGCACCGTAGCCAAGTGGGTTTTGAAGAACAGTGCCTAGTCAGAAGATATGAATTGGTATGCATGAAGATCTTAGCAATCAGAATTATTCTTCTTATTTGACCTACCTGCATGTCTTGACTTACAGAGTACTCTAAACATAGTTACTAAATCTGATGTGTCAGCCTCTTGAATACATTTAAAATTTCCACATCTGTGTAGACGTGTGTTCCTCAGCAATGATATACATGTTTTGGCATCATGGGTTGAAGATAAAGAATTAATTTGAATGTAAAGTTAACAACATTTTTTTTTATGTTGGAAAAAAATAAGTAGATCATTATATTATTCTTTTATTAATTACTGAATTATGTTGCTGTGTCTTCAGGATACTGGCTAATTCCAAGCCTTGTCCAAGGTGCAAGCGACCAATCGAGAAATAACAGGGCTGTATGCATATGACATGTACACACCCATGCATATGATTGAATTTTGCTAGAAAGCTTCTATACATGTTTTAGACATTAAATATATACTGAAACTGTGGTTTTTCTTCAATTTTGAATTTTTCACCTAAAAATTTAGAACCTGTGAAGTAAAATTATTTTTTCTTTCATGAACTTCTATTTGAATTTACATGCTTGCAGGCTCTGCCTTGGTGCTTGGTCAGAGCATGGTGAGTGGACAAGCGGTTTCTATGCATGCTATCATTATGAGACAACAAAACAAGAGGGAGTGGTATAATAGTCTAGTTCAATTATTTTTCCTTCCTCCACTAGTGGTTAACTCATTTTCCTATTGCTATTTGTGGCATCATCAGGCCTACTTATAACTTTGGCCTATGTTCCTTACTGTACGATGAGTTTGAAAAGCCATCAGCTCTATGTTTCACATTATGCACCCGCTTATAGCCTACAATCTCGTTTCCTTTAGGTAAATTCCTTTCCTTTGGGTAAACTCACTAGCTCCCAAGTTTTATTCTTCTCTAGGACTTTCATTCCTCCGATACAACCTCCAGCCACTTAGGATGATCTAAAGCCTCTTGAATTGTATTAGTTTGAAATTGAGCCATAACCATGTGTCAAGGTTTGCCCTTCATTAGGAATACCGAACATAGTCTTGAAATTTGAGTCTTTTTTCTTAAATCAAAGTTAATTAGGATTTTCCTTTACACCATTTTCCCTTCAATTTCATAATTTCAATTGAAAAAACATGACTATAATGAGGTTTTGACTTTGAGTCCTTGTACTTTAACTCTCTTTTTTAGATTCTTCCATTCATTCTTTTCTGATTCCACTGCTTGTTTTCTCAAAGTAAGCTTAAGCTTCTTCCAAAATGTTCTACTAGTATTTTTTTGTAACTTTTTCCCCTTTTTTAAATTCTTTTTTCTGAATTTTGTTTTAGTGATGTTGTTATTCTGCATTTCGAAGCTTGGAAATAGGTTTGTCGTTCTCTATTCCAAATCTTGGAAATGGAATGGACAAGTTCCAAGGAAGATTATAGAAAAGAATTTGCATAAGGTCTTATTTAAAAATCTACGTTGTTCTTGAAGGATCAAATGACCTAGAAAAGGGGTGAATATTTAAAACAATTTTTATTAAATTAAAGAATTAAACTAATTTATGCAACTTAATGAATGATGACTATTTTTAATGCAATATGTGAAAATGTCAAGAGATATTCTAAATAATCAACACAATCAAAATAACATACAATACAAAATATGAATTTAAGGGATGAGAAAATCAAACAAGCGATATATAGTGGTTTGGTGTAACTCGACCTATGTTTACTCCAAGCTATGTCTTTTAGAGTATTCCACTAATCTTTGATTGATAAAACCCCAACTAAGCTTTTTTTTACAGTACAAATAACTTCTAAGGTGCTATTAATCTTTACAAGTGCTAAAGTCTACTTTCTTTCACTAGATATATTTAGCCTCATTAAGAGTGAATCTTACTCTTTTGTTATACAAATTTATAAGAAGATAAAACTTAAAAGCTCTCTCAAAGAGTATATATCAAAGTTTTAACTTAATACAACCCAATACCCCAAAAAAAAAAAATCAAGAAAGTGTATGAGCAAAGGTTGTGATTAGAGAAGATGATTTGCGAGTGAATAGTTTAAAAATGATTTTCTCTCCAATATATGAAAGTTCTTGGTAGCAAAAGTTCTTCCCAAGTGATTTTGATTGAGTTTATATATGAGAAAATAAGGAAAATTATTGTTGTGAATAAAATTAACCGTTTTAATTTTTCAAAAAACGTAAAATTCGGTCCATTAGATGTAATTTGGCCAATCGGATATGACATGACACTTCTATGACATCCACATGATACTAGCCATTAGAAATTTTATCACCTAATTCGGTCAACTGAATTTTATTATATTTTACCCTAAGAATTTTAAAAATTTGTAATATTCCCCTTGAAACTTTGAAAAATGACGATTTAAACCATTTTAGAAAACTCTTTCAAAACCAATTTTGAGATATGAAATTTTAGTCCACAAAACTTCATAATTTCAAATGAGTTATTGAAATTTGATAAAAATTTGGCTTAACTCAATAAGTTTGAAAGATTATATTTTAATATATGAAAAATGTCAATTTAACCTATATTTGGAAAATTTATTCAAACCCTAAATTAACATATGATAATTTAATTCACAAAAATTCATAATTTCAAATAGGTCATTAGAATTTGGTAAGAATTGTTTTAATTTATTAAGTTTGAAAAATGATACTTTAACCCAAGGAGTGAAAGATATGAAAATAAATTTTTGAATGAGCTTTCACATGCAAACAAATTTTCTAATCAAAACTAATGCTTCAAGACACAAAAAAACCATCTACATAAACTTGAGTTTTTCTTCAAATCTTCAAGAATTCTTCATTTTGAATCTTGTCTTTGGTTTCCATTTTGATGCTCTTTCAAGTGCATTAGGTAAAATCTTCCAATCTAAACTTATACTCAAGTAAACTTATTAGTCAGTATGAGTAGGAATATATTAGTTTATTATTATCAAAATAAGAGTATAATGATTCATTGAGTTAACAGCTCTGAATAATCATTCTTTGAAATGTTAGTCTAGTAAATTTGAAAAAGAAAGAAGATATATAAAAGAAATGGTGGAAATTAAGATTACTACTTAAAAGATTGGCTTAGTTATTTGAATTAGTGAAAACAGACTGGTTAGCTGCATCCCTCAAAGCAGTCCTTCATCTTTGAATCATCCATAAAACACTTTTCAAGCTTAGCATATGGTTTCCCAAAATTTCTAGTTTGATTCATCACATCAGACTGTTTTACATCATAGAAGATTGGCATTACCATCTGATCATACTTGTTCTTACATTTAAGTATCTTCTCTAGTTCTTGGAGACACTATCCTGACGATGCTTACCCTTTAGAGAAAATGATAATAGAGATATATGAAAAAAGAGATGGAGAAATTTCTTTTCCTCTTATAGGCGTATTCTTAGTGAAAGTTTTAATTTTATATAAATGGTTGGTAATTTTTTTTTCCTGGTGTCCATACCATAGAAACTAAGGAAAACCTTGTTTTCTAGATTATGAGTAATGGATGAAGAAGAAGAAGGAGAAGAAGAAAAGGAAGCCATTAACTTTAATTGAGTAGAGGCACTTTGCATTAACAAAGAGGGCTAAACTAAGAGGTCAAATAATTAAGTAATTTACTTTACTATGAGAGTAGCTTTGAGGTATTTAGAGTGGTGATTTGCCAATCAGGGTGAAATGAAAATGGGATGAAAAAAAAATTAAATGGTTAAGGTTAAAATGTAATTTGTTTGTATTGTTAGAAGTGTAAATGATATTGATCTTATTATAATTAAGCAAAAAACTAAAAATCTTTTTCACTTTTGATCATAAATAGAATACATTATTATAATACAAGGTCAATGTCCTATTTAAGAAAAAACTAGTTCCTACTAATCAGACATAAACTAATTAAATCTGCCTAAATTAGAATCATAGTTGTTAGCTAAATTAGGAAGATTGTAATCGGCCTAAATTATAGTTATTAGCTGTCAATTAACTATTTACAACCATATATAATCTCTTAAATAAAGAATCCAAGATTCTCCAACACTCCTTCTTAAGTTAAAGAATATATGTTTTCCATTCCCAGCTTGCTAGTAATATCTTGAAAGGTTGAGCTGTCCAATCTTTTTGTGAACACGTCAGCCATTTGACCATTTGTAGGAACATAAGGAGTGTAGATTAGTCCACTTTCAATCTTTTCCTTGATGAAGTGTCGGTCCACTTTAACATGTTTTGTTCTATCATGTTGAACCGGATTATGGGCAATGCTTATAGCAGACTTGTTGTCACAATACAACTTCATAGGTTCATGCCATTTAACTTGTAAATCTTCTAAGATTTTCTTTATCCACAAAAGCTCGCAAATTCCTTGAGCCATAACACTCAGCTTAGATTGTGCACTTGATCTAGACACTACTGATTGTTTCTTACTCCTCCAAGTTACTAAATTTCCTCCAATTATAGTACAATAACCAGTGGTTGAGTGTCGATCTGTTGTGGTTGAGTGTCGATTTGTAAGGGAGCCAACATAGTCTGCATCTGTATAGGCTTTTATAGTCATCTCTATTCCTTTCCTAAACATAATTCCTCTCCCAGGAGTAGCTTTAAAGTACCAAATCACCTTATATATAGCTTGAAGGTGAACATTCTTGGGGTCATGCATGAACTGACTTGCCATGCTTACAACATATGCGATATCCGGACATGTGTGAGATAGGTAAATCAGTTTTCCTACAAACTTTTGGTACCTTCCTCTATCAACAGTTTCATCATCTCTTGCTTCACTCAACTGGTGATTTTGTTCAATTGGCGTATCAATAGGCTTGCATCCCATCATTCCTATCTCTCGTAAGAGATCAAGAATATACTTTTGCTGGCAAACAAAAATACCTTCTTTAGACCGAGCTACTTCGATCCCTAAAAAATATTTGAGTTTGCTAAGTTCTTTAATCTCAAATTCTTTTGCAAGTCTAGCCTTAAGCCTCTGAATTTCCTTATCATCATTACTTGTTACAATGATATCATCAACATATACAATCAAGACTGTGAGTTTCCCTACTGTCGAGTGTTTGAAGAAAAGGGTATGATCTCCTTGACTTTGTTTGAAGCCAATACCAAACATTACTTTAGTAAACTTTCCAAACCAAGCTCGAGGTGATTGCTTAAGCCCATAAAGTGCCTTTCTTAACCTACACACTTGATTATTTTTGAAAAATTTCTCAAAACCTGGTAGAGGTTCCATATACACTTCTTCTTCAAGATCACCATGTAAAAATGCATTTTTGACATCAAATTGCTGCAAACACCAATTGAAATTGTAGCCAATGATAAAAGAATGCGGATAGTAATCATCTTAGCTATCGGAGCAAAAGTCTCTTGATAATCTACCCCATGTGTTTGAGTGTATCCCTTGGTTACTAACCTAGCCTTATACCTCTCTAAAGACCCATCTACGTTAAACTTGATTGTATACACCCATTTACATCCTACAAGTTTCATGTCTTTCGGATGATCAACAATCTCCTATGTATAATTTTATTAAGTGCACTCATTTCCTCATTCATGGCAAGTTTCCAATTCTTGTCCTTAAATGCCTCATTGATAGTTTAGGGAATAGGAATGGTATCTAATTTAGTGAAGAAACAACGGTGTTTATGTGAGACTATCCAAAGAAACAAAGTGAGAAATAGGATGTTGTGTACAATTTCAAACTCCTTTCCTAACTGCTATAAGAACATCTAAATCATCAATCAATGGAGAGGGTAATTGTGTCTGCATACCTGGTTCCGGAGTTGAATCTTGAACTTGCAATTAGGTAGAAATAGGCTCACTTCTCCTTGAGTAGACTAGGATAGGTTTTTTAGCAACCAGGGGTATATTTGGAGTTGATTCTGATGAGTTAGTAGGTTGGTCATGTGGCTGATCAAGGGAAGATTCAAGTGTAGGTTGGTTTTGATCAAGGGCTGCTCGGGTATAGTAGGCAAAGGCTGAATAGTAGGCTACATCGTGGATTGTAAATCAGGGAAAAACAGCTCAGATTCTTTTATTTCACTCACATTCTCCCTCTGACGATGAGAATTAGAATAGAAAGACTGTTTTTCAACAAAGGTAACATCCATTGAAATAAAGAATTTATGAGAAGCAGGATGATGACATTTATACCCTTTTTAAATGGTAGAATACCCAACAAAGATACATTTTAATGCTCTTGGATCAAGTTTTCCTCAGTTAGTGTCATGAATGTGAACAAAAACCACACATCCAAAAACTTTTGGGGTTAATTTAGAAGCTATTTGTGAATTAGGATAATGCTCATGAAACACACTCATAGGACTCTTGAAACTAAGGACTTTAGAGGGCATTTTATTTATCAAGTGAACTACAATGAGAACTGCTTCCCCCTAATAGAATTTAGGAACATTATTTTGAAATAAGAGTGCTCGTGTGATTTCTAAAACATGTTTATTTTTCCACTCAGCTACCCTATTTTGTTGCGACTACCGATATGATAGGTGTAACATCGATTGAAAGCTATTTGGGGTGGTCGTGGAAAAAGTATTCGAGAACTGTGGTTATGAAATGTGCGATCGATGAATAGATTCATCCCGCCGGTTGGTTGCCGTGGAATGGTAGCTTTGCTCTGAACACTCTTTATTATGGAGAGTATTTGAATACGGGAAGTGGGGCAAATACCAACGGAAGGGTAAAATGGCCAGGATATCATGTGATTCAAAACTCAACAGAGGCATCAAAGTTCACAGTGGATAACTTTTTAGGTGGGAATTCGTGGATTCCAGCCACCGGAGTGCCGTTTGAGGGTGGGTTGTGAATAAAACAATTATAAAGCCAAATATATAGCTAGCATATATGTGTTCAATAATATATATTATTACATCATTTGATTGTAAAAGGTAATTGCTGGAAAAGGAAAAACTTAAAATGAAGAATGAGTTCATTTGTAAGATATCTAAAACAGTTTTAATTACTTTGGATTTGAATCAAACAAAGTAGGCTTAATTATTATGTTAACCAAATCAATTGGATCTATCATTCTAAAGTACTCTAGCTCTTCTTCTTATTAATTACCGATCATCACTTGATACAATAATATATAGAGATTATAGTTTTAATTTATCGGTGATTAAGTGGCTTGAAGAACTCTTCTTCTACTCTCTTCTAAAACCTTCATCACAGTCACCCCTTACACACCAACCACCACCACCTCCACCTTCGGCGATGATAAACAGAAAAAGCAAGAGTTGATGATATAGGAGTACCTGGGGTGACAAGTTTAAGTTTCATTTACCTATAGACAACACCACCTTAATTTACCAACAGCTTTGCCGCCAGTCAAACTCTACTGGGTTGGCTCTGTCCGGTACCTCAGTTACAGTTGGAAAACATAGTCCGGATAGCCAGTACAAGTCAGCCTCGGTCATCATATTCTTATGCCAAACCACATGGCTCATGCTAAACAATTCAATTTTGTTAACTGTGTATGATGGTGACTCCCTTTGGGTTAATTTGCTACCAATCGTTAACCTTAAAAATATTAACACTAACTATATCTAATCCACACCCATCTGCAGACTTAAGAGAGCAATGATTTTATTTTAAAGCTTTCTCTTTTCGTCTCCCAATAGCTATATATGCATGTAATCTTTATTATTATTACTATTAGCTTACAAATTGCACATCTAATTATCACCCATTAATACACCATTATCTTTGTGAATTATTAATTAAAATTTTTTCACTTATTTACAATAATTGTAATCTACATTTTTAAAGTCTTCATGTGAAGTTTTTCAAAATAGTAATTTTGTGAATTTTGGTCTTCTCACTTGACCATCATATTATATAATATATATATATATATAAACCTTCATGCACCCACTCTTTCGCCTTTTGGGGAAACTAAATCCGATTCCTCCACTCTACAAGTTAACTTGTAGTCCTCTACAAATCACTCAAACAACGCGGCTATAACTGTCTCCTTTGATTTGCCAATTTCTCAAAATCAAAATTTTATCATTCAAAACATATATGTTTTAGACAAATAATTGCTAAGACAGATAATTTTTCTTTTATCCTTTTTATTTGTTATTGGATTTTCTTTGTGTCAATAATTCAACTCTTAAATATTTTTTAGACATGTTTTTGGTTTGATTGATTAAATCGGTTGGACATACTAATAATGTTAATATAATTTAATTAAAATTTTAGAATCACTTTTATTCATACTGATATTTATATGATGGCTACATCGATTAAGTTGGCAATTCAATTACAGTTTGACATATTTTATCTAGTTTAACCTTGGTTCAATCATGTTCAATGGCTTAAATATAATTTAGATAAGATTTGTTAGGTTTACCTGTTTTGGATCGATTTGAATATAAAATTTATTCTAAATTGCGTACAAAATTCCGATTTTGATATTTTATATTTCAAAATTCTCAGTTTTTTTCTTTAAAATCAATGGCTTGGATACTTTTTGAACCCTGAAGAGTTTTTAAGATGCAGTTTATCAGTAATTTTGCAAAACTTGGGACTGGGTGTAATATTTCTTATTTGTTGGACATCCCTAATTATGGAACCATCCGTTGTTAAAATATTTAATGGTTAATAAGCAACTGTGTGAAACATAGACTAACTTGGAAAGTTTAAAAAGGGTACTAAAAATACAATTCAATTAACAAAACTAGTGGATGATACATTTATACAATTAATATTATATTCAATTTATACAAAAAATGGGATGTCCTGATAGATGATACAATAACATATTTGCTTAGAGAAATATGCACATTCATATTATTCAAGAAACAAATATTGCATACAATTCCATCACCACCTAATTCTATAATTAACCAACCTTACAATTCTTACACTTTCCATAATCGATATGGCTCTATGTTGAATTGGAAAAGTTAAGCACAAACCTTTATAAATAATACAAGTATTCTTAGTAACTCATTTAATTTGGGGAATGGCATGTGCTTGGACTAATGCCTCAGAGTGCGTCACATACCATTATATTTCAGGACAAGAAAAATGCAAATAATTTATGGTTTCGAATATCGAAAGTGAAACCATAGCTAGTTAGCATTCACATCATTATTAATAGACAAAAGTTTGAACTAAGTGGAGATGTGAGATAAAAAATATTTGATGCAATTAGTAGGATTATAGAATTAGTTGTGTTGTATTATTTATAATTGGAAGGGAAAGTGGAGGTTATTTTGTATATTTTTATTTTCTTGTGTTTTTAGAAGCATAAGTTTTGTCAGGAAACATTAATTTGTGTGAATAAACTGGATGTTAGTCAGTATTGAACTAGTAATTAAGTGGAATTAAAAAGACTTTAATTCCATTTAAATTTAATTCTACAAGTCAATTCATTTCAGCCAACCCTTTTGCTCAAACAAGATTTTGTTTGTTAGATTAGCAACTATTAATAAGATAGTTCAGATCTTACATATGTTAAACATCTAGCCTTTAGACATGGTTTGTGGGTTTATTGATGTCAACATCATTTAATTAGAATGATAAAATCTTTTATAGATAATAATTATAATCATAATGTTATATCTCATATATAAGTCAATCATGTTTTATATAGTCAAGTATAGTAACATTTTCCTTCAAAAGGACAAAACTTCTAAAAGGAGGTGTTGCACATAGTTATTATTGATAAAGTAAAATTTAATGCTCATTTTGACCTGTAAGAAATGTCAAGATAACAACACATAAGACCAATCGACCTGGCCCAAAAGAGCTAAACAAAAAAAATAAAAAACACACACACAACAAAAAATTGTACCATAAGACAAACTCTTAAGTTACGAATAAAGGAAATAACTTAAAGCCACTTCATCTTAAAGTCTTATTGGAATTCTATACAGTACAGTTGATATTTTTTTTTGCTGTCTACACAGTACAGCTGGTTGTCTACACAGTACAACCGATATATTTCTTTACTGTCCACACAGTACAGCTCGCATGTAAGGATTTTAAGCATGTTTTCTGCTTTCCTGTATCATATGAGTCATTATAAAATCAAAAACACTTGTTTTCCATTTTATGAAAACATGCATAACTTAGAAAATGTTTTTTCTCTTTCTTTATTTTTCTAAAATCATGCATATGCTATGATTCATCGTGTATACATGTATAACCATAATATGAAATATGCCCATTCATTATTTTCCCTTATTTTTTTCACTCTTTATCAAACATCATATTATTTTCTCATACATCTATATATATCTCATGCTTTCCGTATGAATATACATATTTATTATGATGGTTTTTATACAGATCATGCACATAATTAAACAAAATTAACCTATATCACATAAAATGACACTTTTATCCTTATGGTAAAAAATTACATGCTTACCTTTAGTGCAAATTCTTTCATCAATTCATCATTTCTTACATATTCAACACACAAAATCCACTAAGCTAACCCTAAGAATATGAAATGTCTAAAATACCCTTATGGCAAAAATTTACATCATAAGTCCTAATGAATTTCTTTATTCTTTTAAGCATAAATCACCTTAATTCTAATACCTTACACACTTATATAAGGAAATGTTATTTAAATAATGTAACTCAATTTATTTCAAGTATGTAAAGTATGAAATTCTTATCTTTTCTTTGCTAATTAGATGATTTAAGCTTATCCTCCTTATTTTCTTCTTCCTAGCAACCTTAATCAACCAAAAATATAATCATCCATCAAAACCCTAAACTTGACATCTCTTAAAAATTAAACTTTTTATCTTAGAACTTACCAGAATTGATAGATCTATACTTTTTATAACTGGAGGCTCTGGAAATTAGGTAGTTTAGTTGGGTTTTTTGATAAAATTTGCTTGAAGGAAAAACTTTAGCTAAAATTATGGAGATTCTCAGCCAAGGAAGAAGAAAATGAATAGTTGGTTGGTTTTATAAGCTTTTTGGACTAATTTACCCTTAATATTTTCCATAAATGACTATTTTATCCTTAGCCAATTACCAAAAACCCTTAGCACCACCATATAATTTCAAGTGTGCCATTCAATTTACATTCCCACTTTGTCTCTTAAATCCATCTAAAATGACCATTTTACCACCTTTGAAAATTATTGCTCATTTAGTAATTTTCTATAATTCTTTCACAATTTCTTTAAACAACAAGTTATAAAATCAACTCTAGGGGTAATTTTGGAAGTGGAGTTTATTGATATACCTGAATTCGAGTGTTTGGTTTCTTTTATTATTGTTTGGTTTGTTTGACTATTACCTCCAACTTAAGTATTAAAAAATTACCAAGATAATCTTAACTTTGTTACAATTTTATCTTTATTTATTAAAATTTTAGAACAAAAATATCATTTTTTTTCAATTAAAATAGTAAGTAACTAAAGAATATTAAAAAAAAAGGTAATAAGATAATAAATTGAAAAAATATATAATTAATTAATTTTATAATTTGAAAATATAAAAAAGGGAAATTAAAATAATTGCCCTAAAGATAAGGGGGCAAAACAAAATTAACCTTGGATTTTACTGTTAAGCGAAACTGCCCCAAAATTGTGAAGAGATGAAAATGCCTCCCATGTCAAATTCGGCCATAATCACGCGCATCACAAACCAACGCATGAAAACAGAAATTTTGAATTCACGTTTTCGTGCACTCGACAACTTCGATTTTCTCTGACAATTGTTGCTACATTTCCAGCCACGAAGATGGACAAAAAGGTTAGTAAATCAACCCTTGTCATCTCTTTATGCATTTCAGTTTAAGATTTGAGCGATTTGATGTGAAATTTAGGTGTTTAGCGTTAGGGTTTCAATTTGAAATTCTTGACGAAAATGCTTGATTTGGTGATTTTGATAAATTTTCTTAGGGCTTTTGTGTTAGATTAGGTGTAGAGTTGATTGTTGCTGAAATGAAGTTTGAAAAACAAAGTTTGGGAGGTGAAATGTGGCCATGTGAATGGCGCAGTGACCACACGAATTCGTGTGATGAGAATTGTTAAAGACGGGGTGGTTTTTCCACTTTTCAAATTTCATGGACTACACGATATCGTGTGGTTGGGGGTAAAAATACGCTTTTTCATCATGTGGTAAGGCAGAGTTTAAATTTGAAAAATTCGTTGACACGCGAAATTACGGTCAACCCCCCGAATTCGTGTGGTTGACACCCAAATTTGCTTGGTGGGGGCAAAATGCGGTTTTCCATAGTTATCCGCAACGCGACTTCGTGTGGTTGGAATTAGGGGGCAGAATGTGATTATATATAATTTTAGGGCTTTTTTGATATTTTTCAAATTAGGGGCAAAATGAAATTTATCCATCTTAAGGTTTTTTGACGTGTAAAATTCGAATTTGATATCTGTTTTTTCAAATAAGGCCTCTATGTATAAAATTGAATAATTTATAATATAAATTTGATATAAATTTAATATAACTGTGATTTAATTTTCATACAGGGAGCTGGATAAAAGAGAAAAAGGGACAAAGGCCAGGATGAAATGCAATTTCCTCCCGAAAAACACTTCAAGGCTCAAGTTACTACACGTGGATATAGAGATGTGGGAGCTATAATAAAAAAATTATTAACAGAGAGGCAATTACAAATTTTTCTATGTACCTGTTTCAGACACTTCCTGGACTTAAAGGATAGTCGATTTAGTAGGATTCTAATACATTCCTTCACTCTTTGAGCGGTAAATAAGGTGACCTCGTGAGAAGAGTTATGGTTTCGAGTTAATGATATGGATATCAGATTCAGTGCGTATGAGTATGCTATTATGACAGGCCTTCGATTCAGTCATATGGTAGATATCGACCTCTATATTCCATCAAAGGCCACAAATCGGATCCTCCAGACATATTTTCACGAGTGTAAATCAGTTATATATGCTAATCTAAGTCGTGTTTTCCAACAAAGACCTTGGGGGGAGGATGACACTGATACAGTGAAGTTAGCACTGTTGTTTTATCTTCACATGGGGCTGTTAGGGAGTGATTTAAGGAAAACAATTCCCCAGAAGATATTATAATTAGCTGATAATCTTGATGGGTTTAATGCATACCCATAGGGAGTACAAGTGTGGCAGATGACATATCGCTCTATATGAGATAATATCTCCTGAATTTCTATAGATTCTGATTTGAAAAAGAAAAAGGAAAACTAACTTAAGTAGTATGACATCATGGGATTTCCACTAGCATTTCAAGTAGTTATTGTATTTATTAATTTAAACAAAAAATTTGTGTTTAAAATAAAATTAGTTTAATATGATTGTAAATATATACAATAACCGATTTATGTTGATATTGTAGTTTTGGATATATGAGATGTTGGACTCGTTATATCGATGGACGAATATGTCACAGATTGTAGAAGTCACCTGGATGTTGAGATGGCACACAAAGGATATTTCGGGATGGGATTCTATCTCAACTATCTTCACTGGAGATACAGTAAGTACTAATTTATTAAGCATTAACATATACTCTGGATATAACAATAATGAATACTGAAAATAAATATTTTACAGGATGATGTTAATTTTCCAATAGATTTATCTTCGGTTGAGAGAGATATAGACTGGTATAAGGATATCGTCTGATATATAGGGGTGTCAAATAGTCGATCTTCTTTGGCATCAGGAGATACATCATCGAGTCCTCCTGACGTTAGTTCTTTGATCATTGCTCCTCTTCCTATTGATGCTCATGATTAGCCTTCTCCCACCGACTTTTGCCTAATTAGTGACCCTATCAAAGAGCATATATCACCAGTATCGATCAGATTCAGTGCGTATGAGTATGCTATTATGACAGGCCTTCGATTCAGTCATATAGGTCTTCTCTTTAACCTTTGGTTATTGATTGGAATATGATGTATAACCTTTTCATCAGATTCACTCCACTTTGGAAAAGTTGCTTCATACTTATTAAGAAATTCTTCCGCGCGATACAATGCATCAACATTAACTTCATTTATATATGTAAAATCTTCCTCTAAGAATTCATATTTTAGATTGGTCTTGATATTTTGAATCTCTTCTACACTAATAGTTTGATTTTCTAGATAACTACTTGGCTTACCACCTTGTAAATCTTCATCTGCTTGTTGAGCCTTATAACTATGATCATTAACTGTAGTTATAACAAAAACTGGAACACATTCTTTGAAGAGGTTAGATAGACCGTTAAGAATCTCAACATCTTCATCATTCGAAATTTCTACAAGAATGTCGTCGTCAAGATGCTCGATTTTATGCTTAACTGAATGTTAAATATCCGTCGATCTATATTACACTTGTTACTCACTATTTGCATTAATTCTTCGAATGATGTGTGTTCTGAAATTTTAATCAATTTCCTATTACCTCCAACATATTTTATAACATTGTCACCCATTTCTATCCATTCCCTCCATATCTAATTGAAGTATATCCAACCATTTAGATTAATCCTACAATAAAATATATAATCAACATAAATAATACGATCGAAAATACTACTTACAGATGTCTATTGCACAATTATACCTATTCCATAATTCAATTATATATTGTGACTACTTAAATGTATTATGTTGTGGTATTACCATTAAAAAAATAATAATTTAATTTAGAAGGGTATTTTTGGTATTTAAGGGGATAGTTGGGGCATTTTCATTTAAATACTTTAATATAAGGGTATTTTTGCTTAAACCCCAAAATTTGGGGTAAATTTGTATATTACCTAAATAAAATATATAATCAACATAAATAATACGACTGAAAATACTATTTACAGATGTCTATTGCACAATTATACCTATTCCATAATTCAATTTGACAGAATAATATTATTAAACATAACCTATCTAATTTTTATTATTTTACTTATTACACACAACTATAATTTATTATATAAAATATCACATATAATTACATTATTAATAAAATAATAATTGAAGTAATGACAGGGATAAATACCTTGCTCGAAATCCTGAACATGAACTTCTTTTCTCTCTTCAGAAATCTCTCTCAGATATGTTAAAAATGAAGATACGTGGTTTATATAGAAATAAAGGAAAGGTAGTTTTGGTATTATTTTAGGGCATTTTTGTTTAAATGCTTTAAATTAAGGGTATTTTGGTTTAAACCCCAACATTAGGGGTAAATCTGTTTATTACCCTAAAAAAAATAATAATTTAATTTAGTAGGGTAGTTTTGGTATTTAAGGAGATATTTGGGGCATTTTCGTTTAAACACTTTAATATAAAGGTATTTTCGCTTAAACTTTAAAATTTGGGGTAAATTTTATATTACCCCACTAAAAAGGGTAATTATCTTAATTTCCCATAAAAAAATTTCTAATATATTATTAACATGAAGAATATTTTGACAAATATGCTGATCAAATACTTTAACATAGCACATGTCAATTAAACAAAAAAAAGTACTAATTTATATATACTAATCTTTTAAGAATATTCAAGTAGTATAATATCTTAGTATTTTACTAAATAAATACAATAATTAATTATACATAATAATTTTAGCAAAGATAGTAGTTTTCTATTATATAAACTATATTTACAATAATTTTCTATTTTTTAATAAAATATTACTTAAACCAAACATAATAAAAATGTCAATTGACTATTTCCATCCAAGATTTGATAAAACGACATCTTCCTACTCTTTTAGTTTGAAAATGATATTTTTCTACTTATCTAATAAAGTTAACCATTAATTTTTATAATTAAAGAGTATTTATATCAATTTTTAACTTATAATAGATGTAATATCACTTGATACAATATTGTTTTTTCTTGTTCTCTTTATATTTTTGCTTGACCATAATTAATTAAAAAATCTACCGTTAGGCATCAATTTGATTGAGATTATTAGGATATCGAGTCATTTTCACTTTTTTTTGCAGCCTCAAATAATTAAATGTACATTTTTTACAATAAAAAAACAATTAGCCCTAAAATGGGATCAAGGTAAATATATTAATAGAAAGTTTAGACAAGGTCATTTAAATGATATTAACATAAAGCTTAGATAAGGTTGTTTACATGCATCGTATTAAAGGAAAAAAACAATTATAGGACTGGTAACTAAAACCAAGCCTATTTTGTTGGGCAGTTATTGTCTATGCATCCCTGTTTTGAATCCTCTCTCCATTCTCACATTTACTTTCCCTTTCTCTTCCTATATGTTCCAAACTTCCTTCTCTATTTCTCTGCCACACCCACTTAATTACCATTTTTGTAGGGAGAAATGAAAGTCAACAAATGTAACACCCATAGATAAGCTCAAAGACATTTTAGTATTTTCTCTTTGTATTTAAATATGATTAATGATGAGATTTTTTCAGGGACAATAGTACATCACAAGGTTGCATTTGTTCATGCGTTGGAAGGGCATAAAAGTCATTTCATGTTGAGCAGGTGAAAATGACTAATTGTTGGAGGGCACATACCCATGTGTGCTAGAGTACACAACCATGTGTTGTCATTAGCTGAATTTGAAATTGAGATAAGATAAGGTTTGTGACAAAATCAAAGACTATTTTAGTTGGATAACGTCATACACATTTATGTATAAGAAATACATACTTGTGTTGTGTTTGGTAGTGAAAATAAAAAAGGAGGCGCAGAACCTAATTTTATTATTATTTTTGTACCCACAACCACATAGATTGGAGAGAAAGTTCAACCCCTTGGATGTTGGAAGGAAGTTGTTGGTCATCGAAATTGTCATAGCCTTGAGAAAAAAGCTTGTTGAGGGAATCCAAGTATGGTGCTCTCTTAGTTATTTTGGTTTTGGATATGTCTATATGTATAAAATTATGCTATATATTCATAAACCTGCATTCCTCTTGATTATGGTTTGAGGCTTAAGATGATTCTATGATGGATTCTGATTGTTAAAGCATGATGAGATAATAGAAAGACTATGTTTGCATTAGTTATGTTAAGTTTAAGAACATATGATGCTATGGTTTATGATTTGTGATTTGGGTGTTATATTGCCTATTTTGGATGATGAAAAGATATTTAAAATCACTAGAGACATGTTAGAAGTGAATGTGTATATATGAATTATCAGAAGTTGGTTAGAATTCATAAAAAAAATAATAATAATAAGGCATGATTTCTAGATTGTGATACATGTCTGTGTACCTTTTTCATGAAAAAAGAAGTTGAGTGCAATAACACATTTGTTCTAAGGAGATGGTTACATAACCATGTGGTATAGGACACACACCCATGTGTGGTTTCCCCAAAAGTGAACACCTGTGCTAATTTTAGAAAGCAAGTCGTGTATAAGTTACAAACACATGGATGCAAGAGTTGTACACGCCCATGTACAAGCAACATGAAGAACAAAAGGGTGTAAAAAGTGTAAGACGCCCTTGTATGTGTTATTAGAGGGACACGAGGGTGAAAGATAGAGAAACCCTAGTGCATACACTTAAAAGAGGAAAATATTATTTTATCCCTAAACTATATGCAAGGAGGGGAAGAGAAAAGAAAAGGAATAAAAAGACCTTAGCAAAGCAAGATAGGATAGTAAGCTATATAGAAAATGTCTTACTATGTGAAAAACAACACAAATCTTAATCGAATTGAATTCCAATCAAAATTCAGGAATATTATGAAAAATGGTGTACATCTAGATATCCACCAATTATGTGTGTAAGTGGTAAGTTATGTGAAAGCAATAAGGCGATATGAAAAGTCACATGCTTCTTAAGTGTTTTTCACTTATGAAATTCTTTTATGTTGCTTTACAGGCGAAGGTGAGTAGCGAGACATGGGTCTAGCTGAATAATGCATGAGGACAAGGGGAAAATTTGTTATTTTACGTTTATGACATTTTATGTATTTGCTTTAAGTTGAGACTTTACAATTTATGTTTAAGCACTTATGTCTTTGAGTTTGGATTTCAGACACAGAACTTATGGTTGGTTTTCAGTATTTATGAATAAGTTGTTTCTTGTACGCATTTAAGTGTAAGTAGTTAATGTCATGCTTTTAATTCTAATTTCGATTAAGAAGTCAAGTAGTGCACATCTTTTTAGATCATATTTCATGTAGAAGAATGTATCAAGACAGGGGTATTATAATTCAAAAGGCTCCAAAATGGCAAAATTTCATGTTTCAAAAAAATAAGTTGGAAGTTATTAGCACACCAATCTTGAGAGTCTAACAAGAACAAAGTCGTTGGTAGTTGTAGCAAGAGAAAAGTCCCTACTGTTTACTATCTATCTAGATTTGACCAGATTTAGCACCGTTAGAGAGTGGTCTTCCATCATCATATCCTAGCTTTGACGTGATTCAAGCCAAGAATAAACTTCTTTATTCACCCCTATGCAAAAGTCACTAATACAGGAGTATATCTCGCTAGAGAGTTAAACGGAGTGGTATAGTCTTTTATTGTGCTCAACTCCTATTATAGATGAAAAAACTCTTGTGCTCTTGGGAAGGTTAGACTAGCTACTTGATACTCATCATCAAACATCTCTCAAAACTCTATCTAGGGCAATCTTGACACATCATTTAGCTCTGAGGTCATCCTCTACCTTACTTTCGTATCCACTCAAAACAAATATGTGTCATATCAAATTTTTTCAACTTTTGTCATGATGAAAGGGGCCATGACACTTTTTACAACCTTTGTCCATTCTTTAACCATGACAGGATCACTCTTGTCAGAAAACTTTTACTACCTGTGTGGACTTAGCATTCCATAGATAAGGTGCAATTGCACCTATCTCACATTTGGTCCTTCCTTTCTTGGCTTGAATGCTCCTTTGATCTTACCATGGGTCGGTGGTGTCTAATCTGATTTGCTCTTATCTTTAGGAACATATCTAACCTATATAATAAACCGTATATAGTAAGATTAATTTACATGAATGAAACATAATTCAATTTGATCTGTAAGATCTTCACACAAATTATAAAATACTGAATTAAAAATAGAGATTATAGAAATACTTAACTGAGTTGTATCCTTGAATTTGTAAAGCTCTTGAAAATAACCTCAATTGTGAGAACTAATTTTTCTCTTCTAAAATCTCCCTTAAAGATAAATTTCAATAGGTCAAGATATTGTAAAGCTTTCAGGGAGCATATTAACAAATATATAGTAATTTATTGGACTTCATCAAAGGTTTAATAACCTATATGTCAAGTTGGGCTAAGGATATGTCAATATATGGTAAGTTATTTGACTCTATCAAACTTAATTTCTCATTCAGTTTCACATAATAATGAAAGGAATGTAATTTGGCAAATCACTGGCTTTAAATGGGGGACTTCAACTAGTATGTCATGTAGGGTTAAGGGCGTGCATTATCACTGTATATATAGCTTGTTGTTTTAAGGTGGTTTATGACATTTTTGGTGTCTTTCTATGAGTTTGGTTAAGTAAAAGTTTTAAATAAATTATTATAATATATTTATTTTATTGTAAATATATAAAAAGTATTTTGAAAAATAAAATTAAGTTTTTAGTGAAAATACGTTGCTGAGAGATGTCAAAGGATTCACATTTAAGTAGTGAGATTATCATTTCATAAATAGAGGAATTAGTTCCTAATATCATATAGTAGTTTTCTGATTATTTGTCTAATTCAACCTATAAATTTTTATTAGTTCAAATATAATAAAATATATTTTCTTCAAATTTCTACCTAATATAAAATATTTGTAGAAAATTTAACATTATATATATATATATATATATATATATATATATATATATATATATAAAAGAGTATTATATTCATTGTACGTGTAGTTATGGTTTAATGAGTTTGATGAGATTGTCAATAAAAATAATTAAAATAAAGATTAATATGTTGTTTGACAGGGATTTGAATATTATATTTATATATATATAATATATTATAGGAAAATTAATTAATTCACTCATTTTTTATGATTAATAAACAAATTTATCTGTAATTTTGAGGTTTAAATGAAATACCTATATTTTAAAAGATTTAAACAAAAATTCTCTAAATATCCAAAAAAAACCAAAACTACTCTTTTTTTATTCTATATAAATCATATCTCTTTTTTTATTTATTAACATATAAAATTTTACTTGTTATTCAAGAAGAATTTTTAAAGAGAGAAAAGAAGTTTGTGATAGGGATTTCGAACGAGAAGAAAAAAGTTCGTGATATTGAGGCATTTATACGTACTATAACTTCAATCGTTATTATTTTATTGATAATGTAATTATATATGGTATTTTATATAATAAATTTAAAGTTGTGTCAAAATTAAATTTATAAAAACAATAGGGGATATTTTGTAATTATTATAATAGTAAGGGGTGCAATGATATTTTACAACAAAAGATGTTGAGGTATTAGATAATATTTGGGGGTCAAATGATATTTTACAATGAAAGATATTAAAGATATTAAATAATATTTGAAGGTAAAATAATATTTTCAAAAATTAGTATCACATTAATCAAAGTATATTAATAGTCACAATAAGTAATAGAATTATAGAATAGGTATAATTGTATAATAAAAATAAAATCATGAAATTCGAACTTAATAATAAAATAATGTCACACAAATCTGTAAATAGTATTTTTGATTATGTTATTTATATATTTCATCATAGGATTAATCTAAATTGTTAAATATGTTTCAATTAGATATAAGGGAAAATGGATTAAAAAGGATGACAATGTAATAAAATATGTTGGAGGTAACAAGAAATTGATTAAAATTCCAAAGCACAGAATATTTGAGGGATTAATCCAAATAGTGAGTGAAAAATGTAACATAGATCAATTGATATTTAACATTCAAATAAGCATGAAACCGAGACATCTTAACGACGACATCTTGAAGATGTTGAGGTTTTTAATAGTCTATTTAACCTGTAATATTCCTAAATTAATAAAAGGGCAATTTGGCCATTTTGTGAAATATTTGAATAAAAATACATATGTATATATTTATAAGCCACTTGTTTAGGCAAAAGATTATGAGAAACGCAGAGTCTACTTCCCACCACTTATGTGCAGGCGTAACGCATTCTTCCTGCCATTTATATTTGTCTGAGTAACGCTTGCTAGACATAACCCTCCTGGAAGCCGTTTTGATGGGATAACAGTATAAAAAGAAAAGAAACAGTTTTTTAAAGGGCTCTCTGCTGGGTTTTCATATTTGTTTCCTTTGCACAAAGAAAAATATTCTCATCTTCACTACATAGTTGTTACATTGCCAGCAACCTTTTCTTACGCAGCCAAAGAGAAAGAAGAATCTTCCGTTCGCCGGTTAGAGAAAGAGGTCATCGAGGAGACTACTGCCATGCGAAGACAGACGTGATCGCCAGAGGAGAGGTAGGCTTTTGAACCACCCTTCCCTACTGCATCTATAACCTATGAAAGTAGTTGATATTTTCTATGCGTGTTTATATATATATATATATATAAGTGTTTCCAAATGTTTTAGTTATTATGATTTTATAAGTATATTCTTTATATATATGTAAGAAGATTAAATGTACGCATACATATAGGAATTCAGAATTGATTAAGTGGTGATGATGGGTTGCAATATAATTATTGAAATAATCGTTGTATGAATTGATGGAATGTGATTCGGTGGTTAGACATACAAAGAAAGAAAATCTGTGAATGGTTTCTAGAAAAAAAAAAAAGAATAAAGAAACGTAGGCTGTCTATATCTCTTGTTGTAATAATTTTCTGTGATTATGATTTTTGTATACATATGTATGATTATGCTGTTGAGGTTTTCTTTTGATTTCCATGAGGATGGAAAGTGAGGATTTTAGGATAGACGCTTAAAAGAAAAAAAAAAGAGAAGGAAGGATTCTGTAAACATGGATGTCTTTCCAAATCAGAAATTTTTTTTTAGAGTTTATCGACAAAAAAGACGTATTGCCCAGAATTACATTTTGCATGTTAAACGTATGGTATACACACTTGGTAAAGGCAGAAACTTCCGTCGTTTGGCTTAAAGGCAGAATCTCTGTCGCCAGTTACAGATGAAAATATTACAGCATGCATTAGACTTTTTTTTCAGTTACAGTGGCATGTGTGTATCTAAAATTCCAGTAATAATCCGCATGCCTGATTGTCATGAAGTGGTGGAAAATTTTGAGTGGCTAATTGTGCTGGATTTTTTTTAGTATTAAATGTATGATTTATCTCTTTGGATGAATCATCATCATGAGCTGGATTGCATGATTAAAATTGGCATGTGCTAAGAATTGGATATCAGTAGATGAGACGTCATGATCTTGTGAATGTTTGAACCGTTTGATGAGACGTCACGGTTTCAGTTAATGAAAAAAAGAAAAATTGTTATTAACTAGTTTTGTGATAATGATGTAAAGAACATCTGTGATAGATGTTCGAAATTAAGGAGTATGAAATAAGAGGTATTTGAGATGGATGCCCCAATATGATGAAGTAAGAGGCACCTGAGACGGGTGTCTAGTCGGGTACATCCGAGATGGGTGTGGCGGTGAGATTCCGTTGAAAATATCCATATGAAATATCAGATTTATTAAAAAGGTCTACTGAACTTTACAATTTATATATTTATTTTGGGGGTCTTGTAGGTAGGAAAAATAACGAGACAGGCGGGGAGGCGAGTGGATCAGCACGTTGAACTACGTTTTAGCTATAGTTATTTTATTTATATTCTAATCATTTTCACAATAATTTATTTTATGAAATCCATGCATTCCGGAGCTATCAATTTATTTATATTCACTGAATTTTACATTGAGACATTTTGGCACATTTTCGTTGTATTCCAATAAATATTATGTGATGATTTCTCATAAACATCAAATTGTATTTGATGGTTATCATTATTTAAAAATAAATAAATTAAATTAATTAATTAATTACTATTAAGGGGCCATTTCCAGAGTGAGATGTTACATTTTTGGTATCAGAGCATGGTTTTGGGACCCAAAAAAAAAATTTTGAAAATGATTTCTTTCATAACATGTTCATAAATTAATAGCTAAAGCAGTGTTGATCACTCCCGTGGCCTGACCTCTGTAAGTAAATACCTGCTGTAGCTATTGATATACCTTATTCATAGTACTATGTGGTGTTGTAGAAAGAGAAAGAATATGAGAAGGTCTAACAGATTGAATACTCCCATCCCAAAGGAAAGCCATTCAGAGGCACCGACACCAAGACTGACCCTGAACCCAACACCAAGGATGGTTGAGGTATCTGAGATCAGAAATATTGTTCAAGAGGTGTTGAGAGAGCACTGAGAATTGTCTGCTAGTGTTAGACATTCAGTTGAGGCACCCATGGCTACAGTTCAACAACCATCTATTTAACAGCCGATTCAGCCCCCAACCCAACAGATGGTTGACGTGAGGGGACAAACACACTCGATTTATGGATTAACAGGTAGATATCAGCCACTAGAATTCAAGGGTACCACGGATCCAATTATGGCCCTTGAGTGGATAGAGGCTATAGAGGAGGCCATAGCCATGTTTACTATGACCAATCAAGAAAAAGTGAGGTATGCTGCGTATTTACTCAAGGGGTATGCCAAGGCTTGGTGGAGACTTATGTGTACCACTAAAATTGTAAAGGGTATGTCATCGGTTGATTTCAAACAGATGTTTGATGAGGAGTACAGGTCAGTAGATTTTATGAGATCTCGGACCCAAGAGTTCTTCAGTTTAAAACAGGGTAACATGACAGTTTGAGAATATTCTGCTCGATTCATTGCTCTTGCTGTGTATGCCCTAGGAGTAACTGGTACGGTTCAAGGTAGGATGAAGATATTTGTTTAGGGACTTCGTGCTAGCATTGCTAAGGAGGTGATGGTGGGGGAGCATGCCCCCACTACTTATTCTGAGGCTTTAAATAGGGCCATGCGAGCAGAGATTATGTTGGAACGTATAGATTGAGAAAGGGATTCATAGATAATAGATAAAGGGGTTAGTCATAGAACAGCTCCAAGAGAGATAACCAATCGAGGAATCAGTAGAAACAGAGACTGAAGAGGAAAAAGAATCTTTGAGTCAAGAGGCACAAGAAGAGGCGATAGAGACAAAAGGCCTCGTCAAGAGGAATCTCTCGCATGTCAAAGATATGGTCGCAGTCACCCAAGTGAATACAGGACTAGTCAAAGAATCTGTTACAGGTGCAGACAACTAGGGCATTTTGCCAGAAAGTGTCATACCAAAACTGGTGTGACTCCAACAAGACCAGAGTAACCTATAGGTAGAGGACAGGCTAAGGTATACACTATCGTACAGGCATAAGTTGAGGCCTACCCATCAGCTATGACGGGTCAGTTACTTTTTAATACTATTCTTTTGTATGCTTTGATTGATTCGGATGCTACACATAGTTTTATAGCTCAGGGATTAGTTGAGAGAATAAGACTAAAGCCCACAGAAGTAAACCACATCAGCATCAAAATGCCAGATAGTGACAATATATTAAGTGATAGTATGTTATTGCATCAGACAGTGGTGTTAAAAGGTTGAGAATTAATAGTAGATTTGATCGTGTTTGAGATGCCTGATTTTGATATGATCTTAGGAATGGATTTTCTTAGCAAGTTTGGGGCTGAGATTGACTGTAAGAAAAAGAAGGTGAAGTTTAACTTGGATAATGGTAACAAGTTCTCGTTTGGTAAGGGTCAACTATTAAGCATGATGATTAGCAATATCAAAGCTAGAAAAATGTTGAGTAAGGGATGTATTGGGTATTTAGCACATGTGGTGGATAAATCTAATTCTGAATCAACTCCGAGTGTGGAAAACACTCTAGTGGTCTGTGAATTTCTATACGTATTCCCTAATAGCTTGCCAGGACTAGAACCTAAAAGAGAGGTAGAGTTCAACATCGAGTTGGCCCTAGGAACAATGCCGATATCGAAGGCACCTTATCGTATGGCCCCAACAGAACTTCGAGAATTAAAGAAGTAGTTACAGGAATTACTTGATAGTGGGTTTATTCAGCCGAGTCATTCGCCATGGGGTGCACCAATTCTCTTTGTAAAAAAGAAGGATAGATCAATGTGTATGTGTATCGACTATAGAGAGCTCAACCGAGTGACCATTAAAAATAAGTACCCACTACCAAGAATCGATGACTTGTTCGACCAGTTGAAGGGAGCTACGATATTTTCAAAGGTAGACTTAAGGTCTGGATATCATCAAGTTTGAGTTATAGAGAAGGATATCCTGAAAACTGTATTCAGAACTAGATATGGGTATTACGAATTTGTGGTGATGCCTTTCGGGTTAACTAATGCCCCAGCAGTTTTTATGGATCTTATGAACAGGGTGTTTCAAGATTGGTTGGATAGCTTCATCGTAGTCTTTATTGATGACATTTTGGTGTATTATAAGACTCGAGAGGATCATGAGCAATATCTGAAATTGGTGTTGCAAAGACTAAGCGATCAACAATTATATGCCAAATTCTCTAAATATGGTCTCAACTGATGGTATTTCTGTAGATTCGAGTAAAGTAGAAGCTGTGATGGAATGATAGAGACCGAGATCAGCTAAGGAGGTTAGGAGCTTCTTGGGGTTAGCTGGCTATTACCGATGGTTTATCGAAGGATTTTCCAAATTAGCTTGACCATTGACAGAATTGACTCGTAAAGATGTTCCCTTTCATTAGTCTTCGAATTGTGAGGATAGTTTCCAAGCCTTGAAACAAAGATTAACTACAGCTCTAGTCTTAACTCTATCTATTGATGGTGAGGGATATGACTTGTATACAGATGCATCCCATCAAGGATTTGGAGTTGTCTTGATGCAAAAGGGTAAGGTAATTGCATATGCCTCCTGCCAGTTGAAAGATTATGAAAAAAGGTATCCGACTCACCATTAAGAGTTAGCTACAGTGGTATTTGCCATGAAGATTTGGCGCCATTATTTGTATAGGGTAAAGACAAATGTATACACTGATCACAAAAGCTTGAAATATTTCTTCACTCAGAGAGAGCTAAATATG
Source organism: Mangifera indica (assembly GCF_011075055.1). Taxonomy (NCBI): domain Eukaryota; kingdom Viridiplantae; phylum Streptophyta; class Magnoliopsida; order Sapindales; family Anacardiaceae; genus Mangifera; species Mangifera indica. The sequence goes on along the minus strand of NW_025401096.1, from coordinate 799,937 downwards.
CGACAACGTTGGTGGTTAGAGTTGGTTAAGGATTACGACGTGGACATTAGATATCATCCAAGTAAGGCTAATGTGGTAACCGATGCTTTGAGTAGGAAGGTAATGTTGTCTCACATGACTATATCCCCTGAGTTACAATAGGATATCTTTCACAAGCAAATTGAGTTGGTCACGGGGTTATTGGCTGGATTGGATATCAAATCGACTCTATTAAATGAAATCAAAATTAGGCAGATTTCTGATGAGTGGTGTGCACAAATGGTATAAAAGATTATTGAAGGACTTGAATCAGACTTTCGAGTGGTTAATGGGGTTTTCAAATTTAGAGATCATGTATGCATCCCTTAGGATGATGACTTGAGAACTCAGATTTTGGCGGAGGTGCATAGTGCACTTTACACTGCCCACCCTGGGAGTATGAAAATGTATCAGGACTTGAGAAGAACTTATTGATGGTCTGGTATGAAAAAGGCTATGGTTGATTTTGTGTCAAAATGTATAGTTTGTCAACATGTTAAAGCGGAACATCAACGAACCTCCGAATTATTCCAACCTTTGTCCATACCTAAGTGAAATGGGAGGAGGTCTCAATGGACTTTGTGGTAGGATTACTAAAGGTCAGAGGTGGATTCAACACCTTGTGCGTTATTGTGGATCGATTGACCAAGTCAGCCCACTTCATTCTAATTAGAGATAATATAGGCACAGATCAATTGGGACAAATCTACGTAAAAGAGATAGTCAAACTTCATGGAGTGTCGAGGAGGATCGTTTTAGATAGGGATACACGACTCTTTTCAGCTTTTTGGAAAAGTCTACAGAAGGCATTAAGAACCCAGTTATCCTTTAGTATAGCATATCACCCCCAATCTGATGGTCAAACAGAGAGGGTTAATCAAATGATTGCGGATATGTTAAGAGCATGTTGTCTAAATCATAGGACGAGTTGGATTGATGTTTTACCTCTGATGGAGTTTGCTTATAATAATAGTTATCAAACAACTATTCAAATGGCCCCGTATGAGGCCCTTTATGGGAGGAAATGTCGATCACCATTGCATTGGGATGAGATTGGAGAAAGAGATGAATTGGCTAGCGCTTTAGGGCCTGAGGTGACCCAATAAATGATTGATCAGGTGAGGTTGATCCGAGAAAGGATAAAACAGGCCCAAGATCGACAAAAGAGCTATGCTGATCAGAGGAGACGTGACTTGAAGTTTGAGGTTGATGACTATGTGTTTGTGAAGGTTGCTTCGTATCGACATGTTATGAGATTCGACAGAAAAGGGAAGTTAGCACCACGATATATTGGGTCGTATGAAATCATTGAGAGAATTAGTAAGGTGGCATATCGTCTTGCATTGCCATCAAACATGACACGTATTCATAATATGTTTCATATATCATTGTTGCGTAAATGTCTTGGTGACCCATCCCAAGTGGTTAGAATAGAATGCGTTGAGTTAGCAGACAGTTTGGTATATGAGGAGCGCCCTGCACGAATAGTGGATCGACAAATTAAGATATTTAGGCATTGACAGATTCCTTTGGTCAAGGTTCAATGGCAAAATCATCGGGCCAAAGAGGCTACGTGGAAGTTGGAAGAAGATATAAGGCAGAGATTTCCTCAATTATTAGAGTGAATTTCAAAGCCAAAATTTTTTTTAGGGGGGGAGAAATGTAATATTCCTAAATTAATAAAAGGGAAATTTGGCCATTTTGTGAAATATTTGAATAAAAATACATATGTATATATTTATATAGCAATGCTATGTGTACCCATTTTTGGTACACAATGATGTGTCATCATATAATTAGGTGATTTTAAAATATGTGTCACCATATGATAAAGAAACATTCAATCATATGATAACACTTCATCTGTGTATACAAATTGTGTACCAAAAATGGGTATACATAGTTTTATTGATATTTATAAGCCATTTGTTTAGGCAAAAGATTATGAGAAACGCAGAGTCTACTTCCCACTACTTGTGCGTAGGCGTAATGTATTCTTTCTGCCATTAATATTTGTCTGAGTAACGCTTGCTAGACATAACTCTCCTGGAAGCCGTTTTGATGGGATAACGGTATAAAAAGAAAAGAAACAATTTTTAAAGGGCTCTCTGCTGGGTTTTCATATTTGTTTCCTTTGCACAAAGAAAAGTATTCTCATCTTCACTACATAGTTGTTACATTGCCAACAACCTTTTCTTACGCAGCCAAAGAGAAAGAAGAATCTTTCGTTTGCCGGTTAGAGAAAGAGGTCATCGAGGAGACTACTGCCATGCGAAGACAGACGTGATCGCCAGAGAAGAGGTAGGCTTTTGAACCACACTTCCCTACTGCATCTATAACCTATGAAAGCAGTTGATATTTTCTATGCGTGTTTATATATATATATATAAGTGTTTCCAGATGTTTTAGTTATTATGATTTTATAAGTATATTCTTTATATATATGTAAGAAGATTAAGTGTACGCATACATATGGGAATTCAGAATTGATTAAGTGGTGATGATGGGTTGCAATATAATTATTGAAATAATCGTTGTATGAATTGATGGAATGTGATTCGGTGGTTAGACATACAAAGAAAGAAAATCTGTGAATGGTTTCTAGAAAAAAAAAAAAAAGAAATAAACGTAGGTTGTCTATATCTCTTATTGTAATAATTTTCTGTGATTATGATTTTTGTATACATATGTATGATTATGCTGTTGAGGTTTTCTTTTGATTTCCATGAGGATGGAAAGTGAGGATTTTAGGATAGACGCTTAAAAGAAAAAAAAAAAGAAGGAAGGATTCTGTAAACATGGATGTCTTTCCAAATCAGAAATTTTTTTTTAGAGTTTATCGACAAAAATGACGCATTGCCCAGAATTACATTTTGCATGTTAAACGTACGGTATACACACTTGGTAAAGGCGGAAACTTCCGTCGTTTGGCTTAAAGGCAGAATCTCTGTCGCCAGTTACAGATGAAAATATTACAGCATGCATTAGACTTTTTTTTCAGCTACAGTGGCATGTGTGTATCTAAAATTCCAGTAATAATCCGCATGCCTGATTGTCATGAAGTGGTGGAAAATTTTGAGTGGCTAATTGTGCTGGATTTTTTTTAGTATTAAATGTATGATTTATCTTTTTGGATGAATCATCATCATGAGCTGGATTGCATGATTAAAATTGGCATGTGCTAAGAATTGGATATCAGTAGATGAGACGTCCTAATCTTGTGAATGTTTGAACCGTTTGATGAGACGTCACGGTTTCAGTTAATGAAAAAAAAGAAAAATTGTTATTAACTAGTTTTGTGATAATGATGTAAACAACATCTGTGATAGATGTTCGAAATTAAGGAGTATGAAATAAGAGGTATTTGAGATGGATGCCCCAATATGATGACGTAAGAGGCACCTGAGACAGGTGTCTAATCGGGTACATCCGAGATGGGTGTGGCGGTGAGATTCCGTTGAAAATATCCATATGAAATATCAGATTTATTAAAAAGATCTACTGAACTTTACAATTTATATATTTATTTTAGGGGTGTTGTAGGTAGGAAAAATAACGAGGCAGGCGGGGAGGCGAGTGGATCAACACGTTGAACTGCGTTTTAGCTATAGTTATTTTATTTATATTCTAATCATTTTCACAATAATTTATTTTATGAATCCATGCATTCCGGAGCTATCAATTTTTTTATATTCATTGAATTTTACATTGAGACATTTTGGCACATTTTCGTTGTATTCCAATAAATATTATGTGATGATTTCTCATAAACATCAAATTGTATTTGATGGTTATCATTATTTTAAAAAAAAATAATTAAATTAATTAATTAATTACCATTAAGGGTCCATTTCCAGAGTGGGATGTTATATAACCTCTTTAAAGAATGTGTTCCAATTTTTGTAACAACTATAATTAATGATGATAGTTATGAGGCTCAACAAGCAAATGAAGGTTTGTAAGATGGTGAGCCAAGTAAATCTCCAAAAGATCAGGAGATTGGTTTGGGACTCAAAATATCAGGATTAATCCAAAACAAAAATTTTCTGAGGAAGACTTTACATACTTAAATGATGTTGATGTTGATGTATTGTATAGTGCAAAAGAATTTATTCGTGGCAACGAAGAAAATTTTCTAGATTGGAGCGAATTTGATAGGATTGTCATGTATGATATTCCCATCGAAGAACTAGAGTTCAAAGAGAAGACATATATTAATAAAGATATTAAAGGTACAAGTAATTTCCCTCAAACAAATCCTGATAGTGGAAATGTTCATATTGATGCATTTCATTAGTTACCACCTTTTCTTGACCAACCATCAACATCTAAAAGCCAAGGAGTGCAAAGAGATGGCAATTCTCTAAAAATTGGTATATTATTTTCAAGTAAAACATGTTATTGATGCGATAACTCGAGATTCTCTTGAGAAAAGATATCAATTTAGAGTGCACAAGTCAGACACACTATGATAGGAGGTTAAATGTGGTAATGAACAATGTAAATGGTGTGCACGGGTAATCAAGGTGGGAGAAAGTGACAGTTTCAAACTACATTATATGGATAGCTAGCACATATGTCCTAGACATTAGATATTACCTTATCATAAGCAAACGGGGGCCTAAGCTTTAGAAAAAATTTTGAGGATAAGATTTATATTGGTTGATCATGTTTATAGACTAAAAGAGATCATTGTGAACATCGTCAATCGATATAAAATTGATATATCATATGCACAGGTATGATAGATGAGAAATTGGACACTTCAATCATTGAGGAGCATACTAAAAGAGTCATTTAGGTTGCTATCAGAGTATTATTATAATTTAGTATGTTGTAATTTGGGAACTGTGACACATGCATTAAAGGATAAGCAAGAACGATTTAAATACTTTTACATGACATTAGCTTGTAGTATCCATGCATTCCAATAACATATTCGACTAGTCATTTTATTAATGTTGTCTTTTTAAAGGATAGATATTTGAGTCAATTATTTATCGCTGTTGCATTAGATAATAATAATTAGATATACCTATTTGCTTTTGGCATCAGTCCCAAGGAAGTTCATGGCATATGGTGTTGGTTTTTAAAAAAATTGAAGGATTATTTGGGTGAGGTACCTTATTTAGCAATAATTTTAGATCGATATATCAGTATATTTTTTGTAATAGTTGAAGTATTCCTAAATGTGTACCATGAGTGTTGTTATCATTACCTTTACTATAACATGTGATCCAAGTACAAGAAGAATGCAAACATTACGTGGATGTATTGGAAAACAACTAAGGCGTACAAGAAGTATGAATTTCGAGAGATAATGAAGTCATTGTCCCATATACACCCTGATACAATAGCATACCTATTTGAGGTGGGTTTCGATTGGTAGGCAAGGGCATATTTCCCAAGGCATAGGTATAATATAATGACTACAAATATCACTGAGTTATTTAGTGCACTTGCCAGACATGTACGAGGTTTACCTATTACTATACTTATCGAGTTTATTAGAGGTATATTATAACGATGGTTTTATGAAAAGAGAAATCATGCAAGTAAGTACATATTCAATATTATAATATGTTATAAATGTGTTCATGTATACTTATACCTAATTACTTACCATATTTGTTTGTATTTATATGATTTGTAGATGAATGCACCAGCCCGATAATACCTTGCAGAGGAAAAGATTGCCTATGTATGCAAAAGTCTTCAAACTTGGAGGTGTGTCCTATTACATCTGAATTGTATGAGGTTCTTGATAATGGTTAATAAAATGATATGGTCGACCTAGTGAAGTAGACATATATCACAAATTCCTTGCGTGCATGTCATCACTGTTGCCAAATATATAAAGTTCACCTCCTATGTTCAATGGGTGCATCCATTCTATAGTATCGCCTTTTACCATGCAGTCTACATAGAGGCTATCAATTCATTAGAGGATCAATCAGATTGGTTGCATACAGAGGAGGCAAGCGTTATTTATCCACCATTTGTCCATTGTCATCGTGTAAGACGTCTAACAAATAAAAATAGTCGTTCTTCATAAAGAGAGGTTGTTGAACAACTTATTTGTAACTGATGTCACAAACTTGAACATATGAGACAAAATTGCAAGAATCCTATTTCAATACCTAGTTTTGTACTATCAGGTTCAACAAGTAAAAAGAAAAGTGAAAGATGACTACACTTGTATTTGTTCATTTTGATATAAAATTTATGGTTGTACTTTTTACTTTATATATAAAGTTTATGATTGTAATATATTATCTTTAAATCTTGTGATTGTACTTGTTAATGTATCTATAAGATATATATATGTAATCATTACATATGTGTCAATGTTGATTTCATATATCTATTTTCAGTCGGTTTTTTTTCATTTAACCTATCAATTATAATAATTATATAAATGACAAACGCATATAAATAATATAGACATACTAACACATAAAACATATAAATGAATAAACATATATACATATACAAATGCTCATAATATAAAGGTCAATCAATATCTTGAAAAAGTAATTGTGTGGCTAAACAGGTGCATAGGCATAACCAATCCTCGGCCTCAAAAGATAATGGTCGGCCAAGTGTTAAACAATCGATGTAACATAACATGAACACACTATAATCATCTAATAGCATTGCCTACTACGGTCTATCCACCACCCTATACAATGCAAATGGATCGTCCCATAGAGTACAACCCATGTAAGACCAAAATAATGTTGTAACTAGCACATATGGTATTATCGACGTATAACCCAACATCTTTCTACTAAATATCTCTAGGTCAGTAGTAAAACTCTGTAACGAGTCTTATATTGTGATCTTCCACTTCTTCAAATCCAGGATGCTTGCTACCTAATGTGTATTATCGAAGTTTATTACGATAAAAAGCTGCACACATTGACAAAATATATATATTAGACCTTAATTTAGTAATCCTTGTAAAGTAATTGAGAATTGAATTCTCACCTCATCTAGCACACCCCAGGGTTGCAAATGTAAGTCAAGGGGATAATCCCCATCCACTAATCATGTGAAGAGTAGAGGAAACGGGTAATTATACTAATTTTTCCTTCATATGACATACTCATAAGGGATGTGTGCAACATAACAACCTAGAACTATCATCTAGTTTTGAAGGACCCTTGCAGTAATATCACGCTGCTATCAACGTAATAATCCTAAAAACGAATCCACGTGCTATAAAAATAGATAATATAACAGTATCACACATATGAACCATATTCTATATTAAAAATCAAAATTAATTGGCCAAGTGAACTCACCTCATTAGATAGCTATCCAAATGTGTCATGATTATACCTTAAAAGGAAATTTTGGTCCTCATCCCTATGTTGTACACCTATCATTTCTCGAACAGATTGGGTTCTGCATACCATTTCTTAAAAATTGTGTCACGCTTAGTACTCGATAATGGCATAATCGACCTCTCCCATTGGATTCATAGTTTTAACGAATTTATGTATGAGTTATGAATATGCAATCCCTTCTCGACAAGTCAACCACGAAGTGTGCGAAATTACTATACCAAAACAAATAATACGTCATTTAAAATTATATTAACTCGTGAGATATTCAAATTTATTTCAATACCTTTTATAAGGCAGAAGTCATGGTCGGGGAATCTATAAGTGAGGTTAGGTCAACTATATCAAATTTTTGGATCAAATGGAGTTAAATACATGAAAACAGTAAATAAATAAAATAATTTTCAATCATACATACAAGATATAATGAAAACATTTATGAAATTTGTAAACTTGAACTATCTCCCCCTATGTCGAGAGCTAAACCACATCGTTCCTTAAACAAGTAATGTCAATCAACTCGTCATCCTAAAAGGCAACATTAATCCCTTTGTTCTCCTTACTTAGTGTGTTAAGATAGACCAATCGGATATCTTATTATAATAACAAATAAAAGATAACTGACAATTTATATTAACAAAATTAATAATTTTAATTAGTTAATCTAAAAGTTTACTACAACCATCGAAGAAGGTGATAATAGGGTATCCTCATAGGGTGATCTATCGTCGCTGACATCCTATAACAATATTTACATTTTAGATGGTTAATCAAAGTGTTTAACAGAAATTACAAAGTATACAATTGACAATATACGTACCTCTATTGTCGAAATATGTGACAATATGGGATCCCCCCTCGATGTGGCCTCATCAACACTAGGACACTATCACAATATCAACAATAATGAGTTAACAGGGAATTGATAATTGAATGTGTAATTAGGATATAATATTAACAATTAATGTTATACTACCTAAATCATCATAGAAGGTGTCAATAGGAAAATCTCATAGGGTGATCCATTATCGTCGACATCTTGTAATAATATTAAAATATTTTGTATTGGTTAATCAAAGTGTTTTACAGAGATTACAATGTCTATAGTTGATAGTATACATACCTCTACTATCAGAATGGATGTCAATATAGGATCCCTTATGGTGTAGTCTCATAAATACCGAAGCATTGTCATAATGTTGATAATAATAAGTTAATGGGGAATCGATAAACAAATATTGAATTATGATATAACATTTACAAAAGATGTTATACTTACCTGAACTATCATAGAAAATGTTAGTGGGGAGACCTTATGCATGTTGACTCAAGGAATCATCAAACTCTTATTGTGATGATAACAAACTAATATGTCTCTAAGTATATTGACTAATGACTTTACTTGAGTATGACTTTAGATTGCAAGAATTCATAAAATGCATTTGAAAGAGTATTAAGATAAACATGAAAGATAAGACTCAAGTGAAGAATTCATGAAGATTTGAAGAAAAACTCAAGTTTAAGTAGATATGTTTGTAATCTTAAAGCATTTTTTTATTAGAACATTTGTTTGCATGTGAAAGCTCACTCAAAAACTTATTTTCATATCTTTTATATTTTGGGTTAAAATATTGTTTTTCAAACTTATTGGGTTAAACCAAATTTTTATCAAAGTTTATTAACTCATTTAAAATGATGAAGTTTTGTGAACTACATTTTCATATCTCAAAGTTGGTTTTGAAAAGAATTTTTAATAATGGGTTAAATTGTTACTTTTCAAAGATTCATGGGGCAAATAAAATTTTCAAAAATTTAGGGGGTAAATGTAATAAAATTTGGTTGACCAAATTTGACCAATTGAATTCTTTGATGGCAGCTTCCGAATTATCCAAAAGTCATGCATTTTAGCTTTTAAAAATTCGATTGAGTAAATTCCTTCAAATTGACCAAATTTTGCTTTAAATTTTCTAACGGCTAATGTCATGTAGACACCATGGAAGTTCCACGTCACATTCGATTGATTGAATTACATTCAATCGATCACATCACATCTGATTGACTGAATTTTCTATTTTTTGAAAAATTAAAACGGCTAGTTTTTGTGTACGGTAACTTTCCTTATTTTTCCCTATATAAACTCAATCAAATTCACTTGGGATAGACTTTTGCCACTAAGAACTTTCAAATAAGCTTAAATTTTCATATACGCTCTTTCAAAGAGATTATATTTCAAATTCATACAAAAATTCACACTATAAAATAGTAAAGTTCACTCTTGAAAAGATTAAAAAATTTTTAATGAGAGAAATTGAGTTTTAGTAATTGTAAAAGTTAATAGAACCTTGGAAACTTTTTTTGTTATGAAGAAAAGCTCGGTTAGGTTTTTGTTAACTGAGGATTAGTGGAATACTCCAAGGGAGATGGCTTGGAGGAGTGGATGTAGGTTGGGTTATGCTGAACCAATATATATTGGGTGTTTGATTTTCTCATTCCTCAAACTTATATTTTGTAATATGTTATTTTAATTGTGTTCATTATTCAAAATATCTCGTGTCATTTTCATAAATTGCATTAAAATAGTCAACATTTTTTAAATTAAATAAATTGGTTTAATTCTTTAATTGATAAAGAGTGTTTTAGATTGCCTAATTCATCCTTATCTTCGGCCATTCGATCCTTCAATTGGTATTAAAGCAAGGTTGTTTATTTTCATAAACTTAACCGTTTAGAACAATGGCCATGAACCTAGGAAAATCTCATACTGTCAGTAAAAGGCTTGCCCCTAATAGACCGCCATTATTTGATGGCATAAAATATGCCCATTAGAGAAATCGTATGTCAATTTTCCTTTAAAATGATTATGAATTGTGGAATGTAGTACAAGATGAACCTTTTGTTCCTATGAAAGAAGTAGATGGAATGCAAGTGCCTAAAATTAAGGAAGAAATGACCCCTCAAGATGAAAAAAATATTGCCATTAATGCTAGAGCTATGAATGTGTTATATTGTGCATTAAATGAATATAACTTTAACAAGGTACAAGTTTGTACCTTGACTAAAGAAATTTGGGAATTATTAATGGTGTCAAATGAGAGAACTTTGCAAGTCAAAGAGACTAAAATTAGCATACTTATATACTCATATAAGTTATTTAAAATGAAAGACGATGAGACGATTAATGATATGTTTGATAGATTTATCACCATTGTAAATGAACTGAAAAATTTTGGTAAGGTTTATAATAACCAAGAAGATGTTAAGAAACTTCTTAGGTGTTTGCCTCTTTCTTAGGATCCCAAAATGATGGCAATCAAAGAAGCAAAAGATGTCAAGACTTTACCTTTTGAAGAACTTTTGGGGTCACTTTTCACTCATAAGCTCACTATGAAATAATGACAAATTGAAAAAGTAGAGAAGAAGAAAAGGAGCATTGCCTTCAAATCATCCATCAAAACGAGTGAAAAATTCTTAGAAGAAGAAGAGGAGATATCAAATGATGAAGATGAATATATTGTAGTCTTCACTAGAAAGATTGGAAAGCTTCTAAGAAATATAAAACTAAGAAGAAATGGAAACTTCACAAAAAGAGAGGCTACTAAAGGTGAAAGAAGAGAAAGACAAAGGAAAAAATAAGTTATTTGTTATGAATGCAAGAAATCGGGGCACATCAAATATGAGCCTCTCCTCAAAATTGGTAGATTGAAGAAGAAGGCAATGAAGGCTACATGGGATGATAGTGACAAAAATGAATCCGAAAAAAAGGATAATGAAGTAGCCAACATGTGTTTCATGACAATTACAAATAATGAAGTAATTAACTTTAGCTCATCTAATAACGTTGATGATTTAGATAATATAAATGATAAGATAGATGAAAACCCCTCATATGAAGAGTTATATGATACACTTGAAGAGATAAATAAAAAACTTGTTCTTTGTATATCTAAAAAAGCAATTCTTAGAAAGAAAAATTTAAACTTAGAAAAAGAAAATAAGTCTTTAAAGAAAGAAAACGAAATTTTTAACCAAAAAATCTTTAAGTTTAAAGGAAAAGAAAATGAAGAAAACAAGTGTTCTATTTTTGAGAAAGAAAAAAAAAGTTTGAAAATGATCTTTACATAGATAAAAAGGAACAAGAAACTATAGAAAGTGAAATTGAAGCTTTAAAACAAGGAGCAAAAGATTTAAGTGAAATAGTTTTAAAATTCAAAAATGGAAAGGACATTCTTGATAAAATGCCTGATGTATAAAAGGGTGTTTTAAACAAAAAAGGATTTGATTATAAACTTTTTATCAAAGAAAAATATTTAAAAAATTATTTTGTCAAAGTTACAACTTTAAGTGAATCATATATAACTTGCCTTATTGTGAAAATAAATGTCACATATCATAATCTTGCCTAGTTCAAAAGAAACATCATCTGGGCATTAAGAAAGTGTCAGTTCCTAAGGGAACAAAAACTAACCACCAAGGACCCAACATAATTTAGGTACCTAGTGCTTGCTCGATAGTGCTTGCTCAAGACACATGACCAGAGATATTTCATAATTCTTAATAATAAGCAAAAAAGATGGAGGACATGTCATCTTTGGAAACAAAGCAAAGGGTAAAATTATTAGCATTAAAGATATTGGAAACAACTCTCATATTATCATTGAAAATATTCTTTTTGTGGATAGTCTTAAACATAATTTTTTTAGCATTAGTTAACTATGTGATAAAAATTTAGAGTTATTTTTTAGCCAAATAGTTGCATTATAGAAAATATGAGTGATAGAAAGCCAATTTGTGTAGGAAATAGAGATAGAAATGTTTACACTATATATATAGAAAATGTATCTCATGAAAATCTATGTTTCTCCGCATTGCATGAAAATAGTTAGTTGTGGCATAAAAAATTAGGTTATGCTAGCATGGACTTGATTTTAAAAATCTCCAAGAAAGAGCTTGTCAAAAGTCTTCCAAAAATAGATTTTGTTAAAGATAAAATTTGTGATGCATGTTAATTTGGCAAACAAACAAAAAGTTCTTTTAAAACTTCTTCATATTAATCTTTTGGACCTTCAAGAACTGCAAGCCTAAGTGGAAAATATTATGTTTTTGTTATTGTTGATGATTTTTTGAGATTCGCTTGGTAATTTTTCTTGCATTAAAAGATGAATCCTTCCATGCATTTTCAAAATCTATCAAGAAAATATAAAAAAAAAAAAAAAAGAAATACATATTTCGTGCATTAGGAGTGATCATGAAGGAGAATTTAAAAATCATTTATTTGAAAACTTTTGTGATAAACATGGTATTGAACATCAATTCTCTTGTCCTAAAACTCCTCAATAAGATGGTGTTGTTGAAAGAAAGAATATGAAAATTCAAGAGATGGCTAGAACCATGCTAAATGAACAAGCTCTACCTTAATATTTTTGGGCTGAACCCATAAACACTGCATGCTATGTTTTAAATCATGTTTTAATAAGACCATCATTGGATAAAACTCCATATGAACTTTAAAAAAATAAAAAACCAAATATTGGTTATTTTAAAGTTTTTGGATGCAAACGCTTTATTTTGAACACAAAAGAAAATTTAGGAAAATTTGATTCAAAATCGGACACTAGTATCTTTCTTGGATATTTATCATCTAGCAAAGCAGATAGGGTGTTTAACAAAACGACACTAGTAGTTGAGGAATCTATATATGTTATTTTTTATGAATCTAATCCTTTAACTAGTATGCAAGTTGATTTTGATGATGATCAAGCCAAGAATAGAGACCAAATGGAAATTCATGATTCACCAAATGAAGTTAAGGATGATACAAAACAAGAGCTAAAATATGAAGGAGATAAAGATCTCCCTAAAGCTTAGAGGTATGCAAATGCTCATTTTATAGAATTGATTATTGGTGAAGAAAATCAAGGTGTTAAACCTAGATCATTCTTTAATCTTTGTAACATTTTTATAGTTCTTTCACAATTTGAACCAAAAACATTTCATGATGCATTAAATGTCTGGGAACTAGTCCCTCGCCTAGATCACCAATCCGTTATTGGTACAAAATAGGTTATTAGAAACAAAATGGATGAATCTGAAGTGGTTGATAGAATTAAAGCTAGACTAGTCGCTTAAGGCTACAATAAAAAAGAGAGAATAGATTTTGAAGAAACTTTTACACTGGTAGCGAGACTAGAATTGTAACCTCTCTTAACCAATAGGTGTGTTACAGAAAAACGGCAAGAGTTCGACTATTTTAGAGGGCCCGAGGAATTTTTTTTTCTATTATGCCCTGTAACACTCCTAATTAATAATTCACACAAACCAGTCCTATCAATCGACTGGATTTTCATCAACTTAATCACAATTAATAAAATAAGTACATAATCATAACCATCATAAAAATTATCACCTACAGAAACTTTATAACCAAATTTTTTTTTCATAACTAGCTATATATATATACATATATAGATATAGCTATACACAATCACATATATACATATAAGAAACAAAATATATATAGATCCACTAATATCTACATCAAGTATATATATATATATAAGCATATATTCACATATACATCAAAACATATAAATCAACAAAAATATGGTGTCTTCCTCCCTCAGTCTCATGTCTCATTAGTACTCCCCGGGAACCTTTGCTGTAACTCTTTACTTGTAAAATATTAAATTAAATAAAGTGAGCGACCATGGCTCAGTAAGAAAATCATACTCAATACTCAAAGTATTTCATACCGGTACTAATCTCTTCCATACTCAGCGTGTCTGGGCTATTAATATATAAAATAATTAACACGAAACACGTATTAAACACATATCATAATTCTCTTCTTTCACCAATTTATTCATTTCCTTACTATACAAATATGATTCATTCATTATGATTTATGCATGTATGAGTGTCATTACTTTTCCATTTTCTGATCATACATTTTTCTCAACTCTTTATCAGCCACATAAGCTTGCATGCATATTTCTGATGCAAATGACTTTCATAAAATATTTGCTAATTCTTTCTTTTTTTTTTTTCCAAATATTTTCATTGACCAGTCTATACTACATATGACAGTACTTGCAGTCACTATACAAGGTATAATTCTCTCTTACACGCATATTACACTATTTTTTTCTTTGCTGTCCATACAGTACAACTAATATTTTTTTTCTTTACTGTCCATACAGTATAGCTGGCTATCCATACAGTACAACCGATATCTTTCTTTGCTGTCCACACAGTACAGCTTGCATGTAAGGATTTTAAGCATGCTTTCTGCTTTCTTGTATCATATGAGTCATTATAAAACCAAAAATACTTGTTTTTCATTTTTCGAAAACATACATAACTTAGAAAATGTTTTTCCTCTTTCTTTAATTTTTTCTGAAATCATACATATGCTATGATTTCTCATGTATACATGTATAACCATAATATGAAATATGCCCATTTATTATTTTCCCTTATTCTTTTCAGTCCTTATCAAACATCATATTATTTTCTCAAGCATTTATTTATATCTCATGCATCAAATTAATTTCAAAATATATAATATAAACTTAATATAAGGGTTATTCCGCATATCATGCACATAATTAAGCAAAATTAACCTATACACATAAAATGACATTTTTGCCCTTATGGCCAAAAATTACATCATGAATCCTAATAAATTTCTTTATCATTTTATGCATAAATCACCTTAATTCTAAAACCTTACACACTTATATAAGTAAAGGTTATTTAAATAACCTTACTCAAATTACTTCAAGTATGTAAAGTATGAAATTCTTACATTTTCTTTGCTAATGAGGTGATTTAAACTTACCCTCCTTATTTTCTTCTTCCTAGCAACTTTAATCAACCAAAAATATAATAATCCATCAAAATCCTAAACTTGACATCTCTTAAAAATTAAATTTTTTACCTTAGAACTTACCAAAATTGATAAGTCTACACTTTTTATAACTGGAGGCTCTAGAAATTAGATGGTTTAGCTAGGTTTTTTGATGAATTTTGCTTGAAGGAAAACTTTAGCTAAAAATTATGGAGACTCTTGGCTAAAGAAGAAGAAAATGAATAGGTTATGGGTTTTATAAGCCTTTTGGACCAATTTGCCCTTAACCTTTTCCATAAATGATTATTTTATCCTTAGCGAATTACCAAAAACCCTCAGCACCACCAAATAATTTCAAGTGTGTCATTCAATTTTCATTCCCACTTTGTCTTTTAAATCCTTCTAAAATAACCATTTTACCCCCTTTGAAAATTATTGCTCATTTAGTAGTTTTCTATAATTCTTTTACAATTTCTTTAAACAACAAGTTATAAAATCAGCTCTAGGGGTAATTTTGGAAGTAAAGTTCACCGGCATACCTGAATCTGGGTGTTACATTTCTTCCCCCCTTAAAGGAATTTCATCCTCAAAATTTAAACAAATAGGTTAGGAAATCTCTCTCTCATTTGTTGCTCAACCTCCCATGTGGCTTCTTCCACCTTATGATTCTTCCATAATACTTTCACTAATAGAATTGTCTTATTTCGGAGCTCATTTATTTTTCTGTCTAGTATCTGCACCGATTGCTGCTCATAAGCTAAATCTTTTTTTAATTCCACATCATCTGATTTCAATACATGTGAAGGATCGCTAATGTACTTTCTTAATAAAGAAATATGAAATACTTTATGAACTCGATCCATGCTAGGTGGAAATGCAAGTCTATAAGCCACCTTGCCCACTCTTTCTAAAATTTTAATTGGGTCAATAAATCTTGGAGCAAGTTTCCCTTTTCTTCCAAATCTCATCACGTGCTTGTAAGGGGCTACTTTCATAAAAACTTTGTCACCCGGTTGAAACTCTACTTCTTTCTTTTTCAAATCTGCATAACTCTTTTGTCTGTCCTGAGCTTGCTTCAATTTAGTCTTGATAGTCTTTATATCTTCCACCATCCTCTGGGTTAACTCAAGCCTAAGAATTTGACTCAAATCATCTCGCTCTCCTATGTCATCCTAATGTAATGAAGATCTACACTTTCTTCCATAAAGAGCCTCATATGGTACCATTTTAATGGTAGACTAGTAACTATTATTATATGTAAATTCTATCAATGAAACCATTTCATGCCAAGTCATTTTGTAATCTAAGCAACAGGCCCACAATATATCCTCTAGTATTTGATTCACCCTTTCTGTCTGGCCATCTGTTTGAGGATGATATGTTGTGCTAGCTGTTAGCCTAGTACCCAATGCTCTTTGTAAGCTACCCCAAAAAGCTAAAACAAATCTAGGGTCTCTATCGACACAATAGTTTTGGGTATGCCATATAATCTCACAATCTCCCTTACATAAATCTAAACCAATTGATCTGAAGCAAAGCTATCTTTCACTGGAATAAAATGGGCCGATTTAGTCAATCTATCTACAATCAACCATAATGCATTATAGCCTTTTTGTACTCGAGGTAGGCCAATGATGAAATCCATTGAAATATCTTCCCACTTCCATTCAGGAACACTAAGTGGGTGAAGTAAACCCAAAGGTCTCTGATGCTCGGCCTTGACCTGTTAACATACCAAGCACTTAGCTACATAATCACCAATATCTTTCTTCATACTTGTCTACCAATAAGTTTTCTTTAAATCCTGATACATCTTTACTCTCCTAGGGTGGGCAGTGTAAAGTGTATTATATGTTTCACTCAAGATTTTCTTTCTCAATTCCAGATCTTGGGGAATACATACCCTATTTCTGAACTTGAGCACGCCATCAATCATTTGAAACTCAGTTGTTTTCCCCTCATATATTTGTTGACTCATTTTCTGGCACCACAAATCTTCTACTTGCTTCTCTTTTATTTCATTGAGGAGATTAGGTCAAATTTCCAATCTGGTTACTCCACTCCCTATCACCTCAATCTGTTCCTTTTGAAACTCTTCCTGTAACTCTATCTGAGTAGTAAGATGAGCTATAACAATCTTTTTACTCAAGGCATCGGCTACCACATTTGCTTTACTCGGTTGATATTTAATATCATATTCATTATCTTTGACTAGTTCCAACCATCTTCTTTGTCGCATATTTAAGTCTTTTGGAGTGAAAAAATATTTTAGACTTTTATGGTCGGTGTAGATATTACATTTAACTCCATATAAATAATGCCTCCAAATTTTTAAAGCAAAAACTACTACTGCTAACTCTAAATCATGGGTAGGGTAACGTGTTTCATAATCTTTTAACTGCCAAGAGGAATACGCTATCACCTTACCCTTTTGCATCAGCATGACTCCTAAGCCATTATCCGAGGCATCGCAATAAATATCATAATCTACACCTTTCTCTGGTAATACTAAAATAGGAGTTGTAGTCAACCGCCTTTTTAGCTATTGGAATCTCTTTCACCGTCTTCGGCCTCGCCCATTCAAGTATTGTTTCTACTTTACTAGGGTCTATAACTATACCTTCCTTAGTAACCACGTGTCCCAAAAATATTACTCGATCCAACCAGAATTCACAATTAGAGAATTTGGTATACAATTTCTTTTCTTTCAATCTTTGTAGCACAAATCTCAAGTGTTCGACATATTCTTCTTCTAATCTAGAGTATATCAAGATATCATCAATAAATACCATCAGGAATTTGTCAAGGCAATCATGAAATACTCGATTCATTAAATCCATAAAGATCACTAGAGCATTAGTCAATCTAAAGGGCATTACCACAAACTCGTAGTGCTTGTAGCGGGTCCGAAAAGCTGTCTTTGGAATATCTTGCTCTGTAATCCTTACCTGGTGATAACCTGACCTCAAGTCAATTTTGGAGAACACAGAAGCTTTTTTCAATTGATCAAATAAATCACCAATTCGAGGTAATGGGTATTTATTATTCACTGTCAGTTTATTCAACTCTCTATAATCTATGCACATACGGAGCGACCCATCTTTCTTTTTGACAAATGGTATGGGCGCTCCCCAAGGAGAGTGGCTGGGTCTAATAAAACCCTTATCTAAAAGTTCTTACAACTGTTTCTTTAATTCTTGTATTTCAGTTGGAGCAATTCAATAGGGGGCCTTTGAAATTGGGGCTGAGCCAGGTTCTAACTCTATATTGAACTCCAACTTTCTCTCTAGAGGTAAACTTGGTAGCTCATCAGGAAAAACATCTGAAAAATCTCGTACTATTGGGACATCCTGAACACCCAATCTTTAAATATCACATTCATGTACCACATGAGCTAAATATCTCGTACACCCATTTTTCAACAATTTTTACGCTTTTACACTGTTGATCATCATATTAGGTTGATGACCTTCTCCGAAACTGAAGTGATCCCCATTGTCAAGTTGGAATCAAACCTTTTTCTTTCTATAGTCAATCTCAAATCCATATCTTTCTAAGAAATCTATGCCCAAGATAACATCAAAATCGGGCATATCAAAGACAATCAAGTCCACCTTTAACTCTCTCTCATATATCACTACCCTCTGGTCTTTTAACATCTTATCAGTAATCACACTCCCACCATTTGACATCTCAACTCTAATGGAATGGGCAGATCTAACAGGCACTAAACCTACCCTTTCAATAACCTCCAGTGCAATAAATGAGTGTGTAGCTCCTGAATCAATCAATGCATATAAGGAAATAGAGTGAAATAAGAGTTGACTAGTAACTGTAGATGGGCTAACCTCTGCCTGACTATGGGTAGCTGTATAGACTCGTACATTAGTACTTCTCCCTGGTTGCATTGGTGGAATCAGGATTTGTTGTGGCGGTATTGAGACTGGCACCTCGATACTTTGGCAATCCTTTGCTATATGCCCTGGCTGTTGGCATCTATAACAAATCACCTATTTCTGTCGATACCAACATTCCCTACTATGACGTCTCCCACAAATCTGACACGAGGGAATATTTTCTTTTCTAGGTTTCTTGTCACTCCTTCCACCTTTTCTACTTGCTTTTGACTTAAATTTTCTTTTTCCCCTATTGTCTATGAAACTGGAGCCAATTGAACTACCCTCTGATGTTGTAACAGGTGCTGAAACAGTCAATGAAGCAGGTAGAGCTAACCGACCTGGCATCACTGTCTGGGGTGTTATCAATGATAGAGGTGTTGTCATGGAAGGTGTATTCCTGGGTAGCTTATTAACATATACCTCTAACCTCAATGTTCTCTCCAATACCTCTTCATAAGTTTGAGGAGGATATGATCCAACTAGCATATGTAAGGCTATCTCCGGTCTAAGACCCTGAAGAAATCTATCTAGTCGGAGACTAGGTGTACTTACCATACCTAGAGTAAAACTAGATAAGACATCAAAACGGGTAGAATAATCCTTTACTGAACCCTCCCCCTACTGCAAAGAAATAAACTCTTGAACTTTGATTGTTACCAT
This sequence comes from Mangifera indica, assembly GCF_011075055.1. NCBI lineage: Eukaryota > Viridiplantae > Streptophyta > Magnoliopsida > Sapindales > Anacardiaceae > Mangifera > Mangifera indica. The sequence continues at coordinate 780,165 of NW_025401096.1, read as the reverse complement.
ATCAGTTGTTCTGTATTGGGCCTCAAATGCCCTTCTAAAGTCCTGCCAAGTCATCAGGTCCATATTTTTAGTTTCTTTAACTAGGTCCCACCATACACGGGCCTCTCCCCTCATTAAAAAACTAGTATACCAAACTTTTTCTTTATTAGTCATAGGAAACAAATCTATGGTACTTTCCACTTGCTTGATCCACTCATCAGCCACCAAAGGATCTTTAGTAACTTTAAATTCAGGAGGGGTATATTGACTAGGTAAGGAATAAATGGGCTCAAGTCACCTTCAAGCTCCAATTTCTCCTCTCCCTTTATTCCTCATTTCATTTTTTATTTCTTCTATGACCTTCTCACGAATCTCACTTCTAATCTCATCTCGAATGGCATCTCTGGCTATATTTTCAGGTGTGGGTCTACCTTGACTCTTGGTTAACACTTGACGGACTATATCTCTGATTTCTGCTAGCCCAAATCCTGAACTACCTGACGGGGTAGGGTTAGACGGTTTTGCCGTCTCTCTCTGAATACCTCTTCCATGACCCCGTCTTCGTCGTGTGGTACTCCCCATCAAAAAACTGCATAAGTGTAACTACATAAGGATTTTATTATTCCATTATTTGAATACAGACAAAGAAAACAACTTACTGCAATCGATTCTCAGGAGTTGATCTGTGAGACATGAGGGGCACCTATGCAATACAAGAATGCCAAACTATAGATATATTGTATTATATTACCACACATTCCCTTATATCTTCCTTTAACCGCCCAAAATCGCACTCTGATACCAAAAATGTAACATCTCCTAACCAATAGGTGTGTTACAGAAAAACGACAAGAGTTCCCCTATTTTAGAGGGCTCAGGGAATTTTTTTTTTCTATTATGTCCTGTAACACTCCTAATTAATAATTCACACAAACCAGTCCTACCAATCGACTGGATTTTCATCAACTTAATCACAATTAATAAAATAAGTACATAATCATAACCATCATAAAAATTATCACCCACAGAAACTTTATAACCAATTTTTTTTTTCATAACTATATATATATATATATATATATATATATATATATATATATATATATATATATATATATGTATATATATATACATATAGCTATACACAATCACATATATACATATAGGAAACAAAATATATACACATCCATCAATATCTACATCAAGTATATATATATATATAAACATATATTCACATATACATCAAAACATATAAATCAACAAAAATATGGTGCCTTCCTCCCTCAGTCTCATGTCTCACTAGTACTCTCCGGGAATCTTTGCTGCAACTCTTTACTTGTAAAATATTAAATTAAATGGAGTGAGCGACCATGGCTCAGTAAGAAGATCATACTCAATACTCAAAGTATTTCATACCAGTACTAATCTCTTACATACTTAGCGTGTCTGGGCTATTAATATATAAAATAATTGACACGAAATACGTATTAAACACATATCATAATTCTCTTTTTTTACCAATTTATTCATTTCCTTACTATACAATTATGATTCATTCGTTATGATTTATGCATGTTTGAGTGTCATGACTTTTCTATTTTCTAATCATACATTTTTTTCAACTCTTTATCAGCCACATAGGCTTGCATGCATAATTCTGATGCAAATGACTTTCATAAAATATTTGCTAATTCTTTCTTCTTCTTTTTTTTCTAAATATTTTCATTGACCGGTCTAGACTATATATGACAGTACTTGTAGTCACCATACAAAGTATAATTCTCTCTTACACGCATATTTCATTATTTTTTTTCTTTGCTGTCCACACAGTACAACTCGCGTGTAAGGATTTTAAGCATGCTTTCCGCTTTCCTGTATCATATGAGTCATTATAAAACCAAAAATACTTGTTTTTCATTTTCTGAAAACATACATAACTTAGAAAATGTTTTACCTCTTTCATTATTTTTTTCTGAAATCATGCATATGCTATGATTCCTCATGTATGCATGTATAACCATAATATGAAATATGCCCATTCATTATTTTCCCTTATTCTTTTCACTCCTTATCAAACATCATATTATTTTCTCAAACATTTATTTATATCTCATGCATCAAATTAATTTCAAAATATATAATATAAACTTAATATAAGGGCTATTCCACATATCATGCACATAATTAAGCAAAATTAACCTATATCACATAAAATGACATTTTTGCCCTTATGGCCAAAAATTACATCATGAATCCTAATGAATTTCTTTATCCTTTTAAGCATAAATCACCTTAATTCTAATACCTTACACACTTATATAAGTAAAGGTTATTTAAATAACCTTACTCAAATTACTTCAAGTATGTAAAGTATGAAATTCTTACCTTTTCTTTTCTAATTAGGTGATTTAAGCTTACCCTCCTTATTTTCTTTTTCTTAACAACCTTAATCAACCAAAAATATAATAATCCATCAAAACCCTAAACTTGACATCTCTTAAAAATTAAATTTTTTATCTTAGAACTTACCAGAATCGATAGATCTACACTTTTTATAACTTGAGGCTATGAAAATTAGGTGGTTTAGCTAGGTTTTTGATGAATTTTGCTTGAAGGAAAACTTTAGCTAAAAATTATGGAGACTCTTGGCTAAAGAAGAAGAAAATGAATAGGTTATGGGTTTTATAAGCCTTTTGGACCAATTTGCCCTTAACCTTTTTCATAAATGACTATTGCTCATTTAGCCAATTACCAAAAACCCTTAGCACCACCATATAATTTCAACTGTGCCATTCAATTTTCATTCCCACTTTGTCTCTTAAATCCTTCTAAAATGACCATTTTACCTCCTTTGAAAATTATTGCTCATTTAGTAGTTTTCTATAATTTTTTTACAATTTCTTTAAACAACAAGTTATAAAATTAGCTCTAGTGGTAATTTTGGAAGTAGAGTTCACTGACATACCTGAATCCGAGTGTTACAAGAATCCATTAGGATGCTTTTGACATTTAGATGTTCTAAAATTTTATTATATCAAATGGATGTAAAATGTGTTTTCTTAAATTGATTTATCATGGAGGAAGTTTATGTTGAACAACCTACCAGGTTTAAAAGTCATGATTTTCCAAACCATGCTTTTAAACTCCAAAATTCTTGCTTGAAAAAGGTTTTTGCATTGAAAAAGTAGGTACTACATTGTTTATTAAAAGCAAAGAAAATGATATACTTTTGGTTTAAATTTATGTTGATGATATCATTTTTGGCTCTACTATGAAGAATTTTCTAATCTTATGAGCAAATAATTTGAAATGAGCATGGCGGGATAAATCAAGTATTTTCTTGAACTTAACATCAAGCAAAACAAAAAAGGCATCTTTATCAACCAATCTTCATACATCAAAGACTTATTAAAAAAGTTTGGTATGAAAGGACTAAAAGCCTCAAGTACTATAACCTCTTCTAACCATTAGGTGTGTTACAGAAAAATGGTAAGAGCTTCCCTATTTTAAAGGGTTTGGGGAAATTTTTTATTATTATTTTTAATGTCCTATAACACTCCTAATTAGTAATTCACACAAACTAGTCTTACCAACCGATTGGATTTTTATCAACCTAATCACAATTAACAAAATAAATACCTAATGATGATAACCATCATAAAAATTATCACCCACAGAAACTTTATAACCAATTTCAATACCTAGTCATATATATATATACATATACAGATATAGACATACACAATCACATATATACATATAGGAAACAAAATATATACATATCCACCAATATATATATCAAATATATATATATATATATATATATATATATATATATATATATATATATATATATATATATATATATATATATATATATATTCACATATACATCATAAACATGTAAATCAACAAAAATATGGTGCGTTCCTCCCTCAGCCTCATGTCTCACTAGTGCTCCCCGAGAACCTTTTTACCTGTAAAATATTAAATTAAACGGAGTGAGTGACTATGGCTTAGTAAGAAGATTATACTCAATACTTAAAGCATTTCATACCAGTACTAATCTCTTCCATACTCAACGTGTTTGGGCTATTTATAAACAAAATAATTGACACGAAACATATATTAAACACATATCACAAATCTCTTTTTTCACCTATTTATTCATTTCCTTACTATACAAAAATGATTTACTCGTTATGATTTATGCATGTATGAGTGTCATGACTTTTCTATTTTCTGATTATACATCTTTCTTAACTCTTTATCAGCCATATAGGCTTGCATACATGCTTCTAATGCAAATGACTTTCATAAAATATTTACTAATTCTTTCTCTTTTTTTTTTGTTTGTCAAATATTTTCATTGACCGATCTAGACTATATAGGACAATACTTGTAGTCACCATACAAGGTACAATCCTCTTTTACATGCATATTTCTCCATTTTTTTTCTTTGTTGTCCACATAGTACAACTAACATCTTTATTTGCTGTCCACATAGTACAGCTAATATCTTTCTTTGTTGTCCACACAATAAAACCAATATCTTTATTTGTTGTCCGCACAGTATAGCTCGCGTGTAAGGATTTTAAGTATGCTTTCTACTCTCCTGTATCATATGAGTCATTATAAAACCAAAAACACTTGTTTTTTATTTTCTGAAAACATGCATAACTTAGAAAATTTTTTTCCTCTTTCTTTATTTTTCTGAAATCATGTATATGTTATGATTCCTCATGTATGCATATATAACCATAATATGAAATATGTCCATTCATTATTTTCCCTTATTCTTTTCACTTTTTATTAAACATCATATTATTTTCTCATACATTTATATATATCTCATATATTAAATTAATTTCAAAATGTATAATATAGACTTAATATAACGGTTATTCTACATATCATGCACATAATTAAGCAAAAATTAACCTACATCATATTTAATGACATTTTTACCCTTATGGTCAAAAATTACATGCTTACCTTTAATACAAATTCTTTCATCAATTCATCATTTCTCACATATTCAACACACAAAATCCACTAAGCTAACTCCAAGAATATGAAATGTCTAAAATACCCTTATGACAAAATTACATCATAAGTCATGATGAATTTATTTAATCTTTTAAGCATAAATCACCTTAATTCTAATACCTTACACACTTATATAAGTAAAGGTTATTTAAATAACCTAACTTAAATTACTTTAAGTATGTAAAGTATGAAATTCTTACCTTTTCTTTGCTAATTAGGTGATTTAAGTTTATCCTCCTTCTTTTCTTCTTCCTAACAACCTTAATCAACCAAAAACATAATCATCCATCAAAACTCTAAACTTCACATCTCAAAAAACTTAAATTTTTTACCTTAGAACTTACTAGAATTGATAGATCTACACTTTTTTAGAGAGGGGTTTAGCTTTTTTTAGAAGTCATTTTTGAATCTTCTATAAATTCAAGCATGTCCTAGGAAGCATCTAACTCCCTTGACATTGGTAGGTAGCAGTAACTTCTCAATTACTTATACTTTTGCATAATCTACCTTTATCCCTTGTTCGGATACCATGTGTCCTAATACAATCTCTTCTTCTACCATGAAGTGACATTTTCCCCAATTGAGTACAAGATTCACTTCTTCAAATCTTTAAAACACCTTAAAAGCTTGGCCAAACAACTGTCAAAACTACCACTGTAAATTGAAAAGTCATCCATGAAAACTTCTATTATACAGTCAATGAAGTCTTAGAATATGACCATCATGCATCTAGAAAAATCATGAATATCAGTTTATGTAGCAGAAATACTAGTAATTAGCTAATCTTTCTAATACATGATTTTTGAATGATAAAGAGAAATGGTCCTTTCTGGCGGCATTTTTTTTTCTATAATCCGTGCACATTCACCATCTACAACTATTCTTGTTAGGATCAATTCATTGTTTTCATTCTTCACCGTTATCATCTCACCTTTCTTCGACACTACATGTACTGGACTTACCTAATTGCTATTAAAAATAGGATATATGACCCCCAACATCTAATGGTTTTATGACTTCCTTCCTAACAACTTTTTCATGTTGGGGTTGATCTTTCGTTGATTTTCTATAGAGGTATAACACCCCTCTCTAGGTACATACCCCTACCTAGAATATATACCTAAAGAGACATGATAACCCAATTCATCCCGATAACATATGCAACAACAAAATAAATGCATGGTGTTTATCGCTAATAAAAGCCACAATCCTAAAAAAAGCATTAATAACTTCAATAAATAATTCAATCCAAATCAAGTGTATGGAAACCAAGTTTATAAACTCAAGTGCATAGCATCCCAATTTATAGAAGTCAATGCATACATAAAACAAAACAACATTATAAATATACAAATAACAAAAATACCCCTCACTTCATGCAACATCTCGAACTAACTTGTTGGCTCCATTGCTGCTCCGTTACTCAATGATCCTACTTGCAAAATCACAAAGAAATACGATGAGTGAAACACACTTAGTAAGTAGGTGACCCATTGATCCCATACACATAGCAAATAAGCAATAACATAAGTCAAATCACTTTGTGTCCTATCTAGTTGTGGTATTTCGGATGTTACACTAGCATCTCAGATACCCACCAAATATCTTGACACTTTATGCCCAAAACCTAATATATGTGTCATCCCTGATAACTAATATCAAATTATGTATATCGGTGTCTTCGACTTCTAGTGAAAGCACACGACATCTTAATGTCATATATATGGTGTATCTTATACATATGTCGATCGATTTTTGGGCTAAAGTCACACAGACGATCATAATCACTCTTAGAGTTAATAATTTTCAACACGATCTATTAACTCGATACGAAAAATATTGGGTTATGGTTGAGTCTTTTGACACAAAATTTATTTCGAGTCAACCCAATATAAAATGAAATCAAATTGGATAGTGTTGGGTTCACATGAAAGTAACTCAGCATAACCTAAATCGATTTGAATATTTTGAAGAAATATTATTTTAATAGAATTTGTTAAGGATAAATTATAAAAATGTTAAAAGACAATATCAATAACAGTTAAAATCTTTATATATTACATATAGATGTATCTTTATATAATTATAATTACTTTTATTATTGTTTATTTTTATTTAAATATTTTTATTTTATTATTAAGCAGTAAGAATTTAATTGGTTAGTCAAACTATAGATGTTTTCTAAAGTTTTTACTCTTATAATTATATATCGTATCTTTATAGTAAGAATTTGGAATATTTATATATTACATACAATTGTATATTTTTATAATTATAATTAGTCATCTTATTTTTATTTTTATTTAAATATTTTATTTTATTACTAAGTAGTAAGAATTTAACTTGTTTAATTAGATTATTGATGTGTTTGAAAAGTCTTAGTATATAAATGTTTAGACCATTTGTTAATAAGATAAAATATTATATTATATGTTTTATTAATAATATGTCAGGGTAATTTAGTAAAGAAATTAAAATGATAAAAATAATTTGGAAAGTGAAAATAATAGATAATTTTAGACAATTTAGGTTGGATTGGATCAACTTGAATATTAAAAGGTTTGGTTAGGGTTAAAAAATTTCAATACAATTCTAATTCGGATCAAGTTAAAGTTGAAGATCTCTCAAACAAACTTGAACTGACACAACGTTAGCACGAACTATCAAGTCTAATCACACTACACTTAGTTCAATGATATCACACTATACACAGCTTGGTGAAAAGTCATACAACACATAACCTGGTGATGAATCACACTACATATAGCTTGGTGATGAGTCATACTACACATAACTCAGTGATGAGTCCACGTTGCACATGGTGGCGAGAATGAGATAATACATTGTTTCAATTTTTGACTTAGAATAGCTCTGGTCTAGGTCTACATTGTCATCCACATAGTCAGGAATGCCCATAATTAATTTTCATCTCATACTACCTCCATTAAAGCCTTATCCTTTATTCATCTCTTATAAATCCCTTATAGGGATATATTAGTTATTACTATTATTGTATCTATACCTTGCTAATTTTTTAAACCTTTCTTTCCATTTTCCCTAATTATACATAGGGCGTGTCTTCCTTACAAGGCTAATATGAATCCTACATACACGGCTACATAATTAGCTAACATGGGAATGTAATCTAGGGTGGCATACACAATCATGTCTCATATACCACATAGGTATGTATCCATCCCCAAATTAACACACCCATGGCCTAACCTAACATAAGAACTATTTTCCCCTAAATATATATGGTCGTGTGTCTATCAACACACGACCGTGTAACATCAATTTTCATAGCTCTATATAGTAATTCCTTACATTTTCCGATTACCTAACTTAAGTTTCATGCATCCAAGTCATTCTCAAACACTAACATATCAAGTCTAAACAAAAGTTAACTCACTCTATAGACAAAGTCCATAAATTATACAACTAATTCTCATGTTTGCCATACATTGAAACCAATTAGTATCCAAGCATTAATAAAATATATTCGTGCACTAAAGTCAATTAATGGCATATTTTCCAGTTTAACTCATCACAAACCCTAATTTAAGCATAATGCACATAAACTCATTGAATTCTCATTTTTGCCAACAATCACACCAAAATCAACATAGCAATTTAATTAGTTTGATATCTATAGTACATTTAACAAATGTATGTAATCTATTAAATATCATTTCAGAAATCTCCATGACCAAATTTAGACAAAAACATAATGAAAAGCCACATTACTTAACTTACTTTTTTTTATCCCAAATAGCTTTTCTCGTGGCAAAGAACGATCCCTAACAATCCTCATGATCTCTAGCCTCCAAAATCTCTCAAATCATTTCAAGACCTCTCTGTTTTGTTAAAAGAATATAGTAGAAAGTGTTAGTCAAACGCGTTGGAGTTCTTTTTATTCGCACTATTGTTTGCAATACATGGTTGTGTACCTTACCATACACGGGTGTGCATGTCATTACTCAATAATGGCATTTTTGAAATCACCATAAAATTGATCCTTATCCAAAATTCAAATGCATTGACCATACACGAGCATGTACACCAATATACATAGGCGTATATGACATCCATACTTAACCAATTCCCCAACACTACATGGGAAAAAAATATTTTGCCCTTGCCATCACATACAAAGGCATGTGGCTTGCCTACATGGCCATGTAACTCCAGCCTTACATCTATAATATTACTCAAGCATAGTTAATCACAAACAGAAGTTAAAAGATGAAAATAACCTTAGGTATACTTGTGGGTATTACAAGAGGGTTTGTGATCATCCATCTTGTGAATATGGTGCATGCATATGAAATGACTAATGCCTTCCAGATCGTGAATATTGTATCCAATTATTTTCCTATAATCCTATAATAGTCGTACTAGTTTATTTTCCTACTCATCATTCAAGTCAACATTGATAATAATAGAATTAGTAGAATCTAAAGTGAGGTACACATACATGAGCTTGGCTAGTAATGGTTTTAGTTCTACCTAAGGTACATCCTTTACCAATAGTTATGATACGTCCAGGTTTGGCTATATTATCGTTTGATTGATGTCTGTAAATTTAAGTCGTGACGTTAATCTTGTCACTTCCATAACTTCTAAGTAGTGCACAGATGTGTCAATTTTGGTGTCCGCGTGAGTTATGAAGTCATTATGGATTAAGTAGGATTCAAGTGCATCTTCTAGGATAGTCTCTTTGAATATTTCATCCATATATTTTCTAATGACATCTATCCTACAACAAGAATTAATAGTAAAAGGTTGTGTGGTTAATTTAAATACATTGAATTATACCTTCTTTTGCCCAATCTCAAATGCTAGGTTCCCATTCTTCATGTATATAATAGCACCAATGGTTGTTGAGAATGGTCGTCCAAGAATTATGGGAATACGAGTGTCTTCCACCATTTCTAAGATTATAAAATCAACTAAAATATAGAATTTTCCCACTCGTAAAGGAACGTTTTCTAGTTTTCCACTTGGATACTTGATAAATTTGTTAACTAATTATAAAGTGACTATTGAGGGTTTAAGTTCTCACATATCCAACCTTTTACATATTTGTTGTGGCATAAGACTTGCACCTAAGTTTAATGTTTAGTCTTGTTCCATTTAAACTCAAACTAGATTGTAAATCATAAATTGTTTTTTTGTTCAATTTTCCAAATCAAACTTATTCAAACCATTTTTCAACCAAATTATAATCTAAAATAAAACTATTTTTGAATTGAGTTCAAATCCCTCGTTGATTTCGAACCGATCTTTGATTGATTTTTTTATATTTAAATTGATCTTATACTGTATTTTATTCAAACTTGATCAAGATAAAATCCAACCTAATAACGAATACTTATTTTGACTTTGAGTGACCATTTTGCCTGAAAATACATAACTATGAATAATAATTACATATAATATTTAACATTATAATTATAATTATTATCTATACAAAAAAAAAAAAAAAAGGTTATCCAACTATGGCCAACCCAGGTTTCAAATTTCACAAAAGGTGGAAAGAGAAAAAATTCAGTCAACTTGATTTTGTCCACGACCTCATGACTTTTAGTAAGATGGGTGAGGTTAATTTGGTCAAGGAGACCTTGGAGACATTCCAAGCTTCGGATGGGCTATCTCGTGGGATGGTGGTTTGTTATGGTATGCTTGTTTCAAATTTGGGCTGCCATTTGTGATATTGATGTGTTAACCTTTGTGTGTTGGGCTACCGTTTTGTAATATTGATGTGTTAGCCTTTGTATTTTTTTTGCTGGTGGTATTCGTTGTTGTTACTCCTGCCAAATCTTGTGGGTTTTTGCTGGTATCTTGCTACCTGCCTTTCTGTTCCATCATTTGACCATTTCTCCCAAGCTGGTTGGTTTCTTCCACCTTCACCAGAGTCATCCTAAAATACCCCTCGTACATGAACATGAGAAAACAAGCAATTGTTTATCTTCTGCAATTATATAATCAATTATTTGTTTCATACCTCAACTGATAACAGTGGCATATCTATTACTAGTGAAGCCACTGCACCAGCTCCACCCAATCTACTCATGCTCAAAACCTGTCAATTTGATAAATAAGACCAAGCACCAAAGCTTTAAACAATCAATATAGTTGTTGGTGCTCAGACTTGGTTTTATAGGAAAAGGATGAGCACATGTAAGAGAGAATTGTACATTGTATAGTGACTGCAAGTATTGTCATATGTAGTCTAGACCGGTTAATGAAAATATTTGAAAAAAAAAAAGAAAGAATTAGTAAATATTTTATGAAAGTCATTTGCATTAGAATCATGCATACAAGCCTATGTGGCTGATAAAGAGTTGAGAAAGATGTATGAACAAAAAATAGAAAAGTCATGGCACTCATACATGCATAAATCATAACAAGTGAATTATATTTGCATAGTAAGGAAATGAATAAATGGGTGAAAGAAGAGAATTATGATATGTGTTTAATACGTGTTCCATGTCAATTATTTTGTATGTAAATAGCTCAGACACACTGAGTATGAAAGAGATTAGTACTGGTATGAAATACTTTGAGTATTGAGTATGATCTTCTTACTAAGCCATGGGCACTTATTCCGTTTAATTTAATATTTTATAGGTAAAGAGTTGCAGCAAAGGTTCTCAGGGAGCACTAATGAGACATGAGACTAAGGGAGGAAGACACCATAATTTTGTTGATTTATATGTTTTGATGTATATGTGAATATATATATATATATATATATACACACACACACTTGATGTAGATATTGGTGGATATGTATATATTTTGTTTCCTATATGTATATATATGTGATTGTGTATAGCTATATCTATATATATATATATATATACATATGGTTAGTTATGAAAATTGGTTATAAAGTTTATGTGGGTGATAATTTTTATGATGGTTATTATTATATACTTATTTTATTAATTGTGATTAAGTTGATGAAAATCCAATCGGTTGGTAGGACTGGTTTGTGTGAATTGCTAATTGGGAGTGTTATAGGGCATAATTAAAAAGAAAAAAATATTCCCCGAGCCCTCTAAAATAGGGAAACTCTTACCGTTTTTTTGTAACACACCTATTGGTTAGGAGAGGTTACAGAAATGATGATTTTTGGCCTAAAAATGGGTTAGAACTACTGGTGATGGGGTCCGTGGGAACAATATATCCCATAGACCAAATGAAACCTCCCACGAGTAGGAGCGATCACCCATGGGAGGGGGCAAATTTAGCTTTTTCAAATTATTAGGGGCCAGAGAGATAAGAGAGAAATCCATGGGGGTCCTAGATATTTTATAGAAAACTGTGAGTTGATCCATGAAAACCGTGGGTTGGGGGGAATTGATTTTTTTAAAACTATAGGGCCTATAGGAGATTAAAAAATTGATAAGAGGCAAAAAAAATATTGGACCTGTTTGAGAGTAGAAATTTTGTAAGGGGTAAATTGATATTTTGCATACCTAAGGTTTTTCGATGAATAGTTTTCAAATTTTATATTAATTTTTCCTATTTTAGGGTTTTTCGATATGTAGCTTTTGAATTTGACATATGTTTCTTCATTTTTAGGCCTTTCTAGGCATATTTTATGATGTAATTTTCAAAATTCAGATATGTTTTTTTTCGGATTTCTGAGCAATTTTTCTATTATTGACATTTTAGTGTATTTCATCATATAAAATTCGAATTTTTATTTTGTTTTTTTGATTTTTGCAATTTTAGGTTATATCAACACGTTTTTTTCAGATTTTTGAATGATTTTTCAATTGTTGACATTCTAAGGTATTTCAACGTATAGAATTTGAATTCTGTTTTTCAAATTTTGGTCATTTCTGAAAAAAATCTTCATGCTACAAACTATTTATACCCCTAGTAATAGGTGGTATACGCTTGGACTCTACCTCATCAAGAAGAATATCAGTTATGTCGTTCTCCTCAAAGTCACCCCAATCAGGGAACTCTATCTTTCTCTCCATGAGCTCATGAGTTTGCAATATACAATGTATCTTTACTGAAATCAATCAAACCTTCCAAATCATATTCTTTTTTCACTTCACTGATTTCTTTTTCTTTTTCTTCCCCTTCTTGTCCTTCAATTGGGGTACATATAACAAAAACAAGAATATATTCCTGCAAGTATTAAGACATATCAATAAGACCTTAGACACCTTCATCATTTTGGATCTGTACAAGGCAGTCGAGCTCAATTTTTCTTGGTTTCATAGATAGTTGAAGGTAGGTTTTGATTGGATCAACACCACAATGCTCTTTCAAAAGTTGAATAAATTTCTCAAATATTGTTCCAGAAGGAATTTTAATCAGTTGTTTACATCCTCCAACATATTTTATTATATTGTCATCATGTTGAATTCATTCTCCTTGAAAATGAACCGATGCATAACCACTCATTATAATTATGAATCCTACAATAACAAATTTTTGGGAAAAATTAAACATTTATAAAAAAAATCCACAATAACCATTTATTAATATATATGCCACTTGTAATTTCTCAAAATGTCTAAACCTACTTATAACATGTCATTTAAAACAGTTTTAGAATGTTTAATATCAAAATACCCTCATATTATTTTAGCATTTCAATTATTCCCCTATAATTTTCTAACATTTCATATAACATCTTCACATATTACCTTGTATGGAAATACATTTATCTACTCATAACATATCATTTAAAACTTATTTACAATGTTTAATATAAAAAATGCTATATTTTTCTAACTTTTTATTTAACCCTTATAATTATCTAACATTTCATCTAACACCCTTGTATGTTGTCTGGTATAAAAAATGTTGTCTTGTATCAAAATGCATCAATCTATTCCTAACATTTTATTTAAAACATTCTCACAATGTTTAATACCAAAACACCCCTCATATTTTGTAACATTTCATTTACCCTTATAATTATGCGACATTTCACATAACAGCCTCACATGTTGTTTTCTATGAAAATGCATTTATCAACTTTTAACATATCATTTAAAACTATCTTACAATGTTTAATATCAAATTACCCCAATATTTTTTCAACATTTCTATTAACCCCCTATAATTATCTAATATTTCATATAAAATCTCACATGCTGTCTTATATGAAAATGTATCTATCTACTCATAACATATCATTTAAAACCGGTTTACACTATTTAATATCAAAAAACCCCATATATTTTTCTAATATTTTTTTAACCCCCTTATAATTATCTAACATTTTATTTAACACCTTTGTTTGTTTTCTTATATTAAAATACATCTATCTATTCCTTATTTTCCATTTAAAACGTTCTTAAGATATTTAATATCAAAATACCTCTATATTTTTCTAAAATTTTATTTACCCCCCCATAATTATCTAGCATTTCATTTAACACCCTTGTATGTTGTCTTGTTTCAAAATACATTTATCTATTTTTAACATATTATTTAAATCCTTCTTATATTGTGTAATATCAAAATGACCCTCATAATTTTCTAACATTTTATTTCACCCTTAAATTATTATCAATTGTCCAAATGCCCCCTTTACATGATATATGAACTAGATTTAACAAATAAAATTAAATTTGAGTTAAGATTAGTATAAATACCTTTTTCTCACAAATTGATTTTTTTCGATTCGAATTCAAAAATACAACTTCTTTCTTTCGAACAAACCCGCAATAATTGATATTGAGTAAAAATGAAAGTGAAAATGAGTATTTGAATGATATACAAAGTATATGTAATGAGAGTGAGAGTGAGAGAGTTTATATAGATGTAGTGAAGGGTAGTTTTGGTATTTTAAAAAATATTTAGGACTTTTTTACTTAGGAATAGGAAAAATGGACATTTTTGCTTAGAAATAAGAAAAATGAGTATTTTTGCTTAATAAAAAGGTAAAATGGGTATTTAATTTAATTTCCCATAAATATTTGATGTCACATAAATCTAATACTAAATGGGAAATTAATGCAAATTTATTATTACATTAATATTAATAGGAAATTAATATATAATATCAGAGAATCAATGCTAATCAGGAAACTAATTAATTATTTTACTAAAAAACAGTAGATATAATCGTTAATATCTAAAAATACAATTTTTCACATTTTATTTGCCAAAATGGCAACCCTTTGTTTATGATTTTATAATATTTTATATATTATTATTTGCAAATTATCACACATGTATACATAAAAAAACATATTTTTTCATATCTTAGCAATTTTATTCACTGAAAAAATATATATATTTAAAATAAAATTTATTATAATAAATGGTTTCTGGTATAAGATCCAGACAATATTTTAACTTACCCAAAAAAAAAAAAATCTTCCAATGCCGTTTAATATCCAAGGACAAAATTGTCATTCCATTCATCAGTTTTTCACTATTTGAACGTGAATCCTTCCCCATAGAAACTCACCACTCTCTCTGTCTCACACCAAAAATAAAACACAGCCATGAACAAAAACACTTCACGTCCTCTTTTCCTTCTCCCTCTTCTCTTTTTATTTAACCTCCGTTTAGTCTCAGCCCTTAATCTCAACGCAATGCCATCCGTTGATTTCATCCCCAGCCCCAGCCCCAGCCCCGGCTCCCAACCACTAACCAATGGTTCAGATTTCATCCGCTCCAGCTGCAAATGCACTACCTACTCCGACCTCTGCTACGCCTCCTTGAAACCCTACTCTAGATCCGTCAACGGGGACCTAGCAAAGCTGTCCATCGTCGCCATCGGCGTCAGCTTGGAGAAGGTCCAAACGATGGCTTCCTACTTGGCCAACCTCAGCCGCGATGCTGACCACAAGTACGATCCTAGAATGGCACGGTCTCTCCAACTCTGTCTCGATTTTATTGGTGGAGATGATGGCGCTGTGGACGATATCCAGAAATCGCTGAAACAGATGCGCGATCTGGGCGCGGCCGGGAGCTCCAAGGAAAGGCTCCGGTATTTGTTGTTTAATGTGCAGAATTGGATTACTGATGCGTCCATTTGTCATTCTGGTTGTGCTGACACCTTCGATGATGTGCCGGACGGGCCGCTGAAGGAGGATGTCATCGCTAGGGCTGAGTATGTGAGAAAATTTACTAGCATTGCACTTGGCTTGGTTGAATGTTACAGTGACAAAGTAACAAGTTGATGTTGGAGAGTTAATAATTTTAGATTATGAACATTGAAATTATAAATAAAGAATGAAAAACAATAAATGACACTATCAATCACATGCTTGGCTTCGGTAGGAACCGAATACGGTTGATCTCTGGGGCCGATGTCAATCTTTAACGATCACAAATCAATCATGACCGATGGTTTTTAACGATGTTTTTAAAAGCGGGCCAATAATAAAATCAGTTATTTTATTAATTTATATTTCAATCGATTTAATTAGATAATTTATATAGTAATTAAATTTTAATATATTTAAATAAAATGGCCTAATATCACTTATCTAGCATTCTTCTATTAAAAACACTAAATAATTAACTTATTGCAACCCACTAAAATCAATTTAATTAAATTATTTTCTCTAATTAATATTTATTTATTTTAAATAACTTTTCCCTCTAATTAATATTTACTTATTTTCAATGATAACTTTTTAACTTTTAACTAATTAATTAATCATAATTTGTTAATATTATCCATGACCACTTTCATATATATATATATATATGACAAAAATCAGTCTTTTTTAGACAAATTCAACCAGATCAAGAATTGGTTCACAGTTGAACCAGTTGCACCAGCTAGCCTGGTCTGGTTTTAATAGAACTGGTTTCTAGTTTTATCTATCGTACGACCAAAATTTTGTATGATTACCTATTTATTATTGTAAGATATATGGAATCACAGTTTAGGAAGAAAAAAGCGTTACGTGAATGAGGTTGAATTGCTTTAAACATACTTTGTTGCTAATGATGATAACTAATCTTGAGTGATCAAGCTAAACTATAAAATGATGAGACTCATCAAATCAACAAGAAATCTGGAAAATTTTGGGATGAAAATTACAACTTTGTCACTATGGCAATGTGGCTTGGCTTGAGTCAGTAGGGCAAGGTAAAAATCCGTTAGTAAATTTTGGTTCTCATAAACAAGACGGAAGTTGAGAATTTTATAAATTGATAGGAAAGTTATAAAAAATTATACAAGATTATCGAGTTGAAGCCAAACCTTGAAAATGAAATTGTAATTTTTATATGGTTAGAATCCTTTTAATCAAACGCACAAAAGAAACACCCAAATATGCTACTAGCTATTATTTAATAGCTAACAACAATGTGAAACAATCAAACATGTTATCTACACGCAACACAACTTAGCTTAAAATGTGGGTGAAAACTTCTTTAATAAGAAACAACAAGATGAACAATATTTGACAATATAATTCTTGTCTCATAATCTCATCAATGTGCCAAATTCAATCTCAGATCATGTTTTATCCTTATCTCCAACAAATGTGAGATAATAATTACAACAAGGTTACCTTCCATGTCAATGAGATGATCTCTATCTTCCATTATAGTATGCACTGAGATCTAGATATATCTAGTAAGTAATTCTATGTAATTAACCATTTCTGCTACCTATAAATGAATGTAGATTGTACATGGCTAAAATGACAACACTTTTATAATTACTATCATAACTTTGTTGCATTTTCCATAAACATAAATATCATAATGGTAAACATATACTCCCAAGTCGTGGACTGAATATCTTTAAAAATATTTTGTTCAGTATCTTTATTTTTATTGCACAAAATCACATTTATTTTTATTTACTTGCACAAAATCACAGCTCAGTCTTGTTTTCTTCTTGTTGGTGCAATACATTGATAGTTATTACCCCTGTAACTACAAATGGAAAGAATGAGATGCTATCACTTACTATATATCATGTAAGAGAGTTGAAACTAAATCTATTAGCAACTTTTAGGTTTTAATTTCTTTCATAGTATTAGTGAAGCTGGTTGAAATTTATTGCAAAATCTATTTAACACTCACAAGCACGTTTTAAGATCAATTATTACTTTTATGAGTTAAATGTGTGATTATACTTGGAAATTAGCTAAGTGTTCAAGAAACTATAAAAATTGACTTGATCAACAATTGTGCATGGATAAGATAGATAATGTGCCACATTGAATGTCTAAGTGAATGCACAACCATGCATCAAGTGTCGCGCAATCATGAGTCATTATAATCAGAATTATAATAAAAGGAATAAGCCCTTTGTATCAGGGGATACTTTGGTATTCATCATTATCTATTGAGAGTTTGACGTTATTTCAGATTGTGAGAGAGATAATTTGTGCCTGTTGCGGCCAAAAATTTGGCGATCGGGTTCTATTTTCTGATGGTTTCGATGATGGTTTTTGCAACAAACCCTTTTGCTTGGCGATAATGTAAGGTCTAGAAATTGTTAAGCGAATTATGAAGCATGTTAGATGGATGGATTTTGTGCATTTATAATGATTCTTAATTGTGTTGTTTGTGATTGAGGATGGATGACATAACATATTTTAAATTGAAATATTGATAAATATGGATAAATGATAGAAGTTGATGTGCCTGGAATATGACTTGTAATTTATAGGAATATAGATATTTGAGTAGACTCATCAACAACGAATCTCTGGAATGACTCGAAGTTCGTTCTACCTTAAAAATGTTATACTCATTTAAATCAACAAACTCCAAGTTTGGTTTATCCTATGGATAGTTGTAGCCAAATCCAATGACTTGTCTGCCAAATTTAGAGTTTGATGTGGTGACGATGCCGATGCTGTTTTAAGAGGGTTGGAACTTGTTAAAGAAGAATCAAGAAGCCCTGAGTCATGCTGTGCTAGGCTAAACATAAGAATATATATATACATATATTATTTAAATTATATTCATTTTCAAATTAATCAAAACTAGAACATTACTTCTAAAATTTAATTGGAAATCTTATATTTATAGTGAGAAATACTGTAGTTATATAATAAAATAATAAAATAATTGTATAAAAAGAAAAGTAAACTCAATTATGAACAAGTTTCAATATATATATTGTAAACCCTCGAGTGAGCATAAAGGACATTTCAACCATTTTTCTATTATTTGATATTATATGTTATTATTCAAATTTTGGTTTAATTGTATGTGTGTACCCGAATTCCGAGATTATGTATGTCAGGGCATTTAGATATATATATATATATATATATATATATATATATCTTTGCATATGCTTATATAAGTATGATTTTATTATTTTGAAAATCAAAATATCCCGTTCCCATAAACCTTGCATGGAATGAGCATAAATGCCGAATTTCGCCAAAGTTAACAGTAGACAAGAGAGGGAATTGCGTGGGAAAAGATTGAAAAAAATTAATAATTGATCCGACGATATATCCATTAACCATGCAACGAGTTGGTACATCTGTCAAATTATCTCCTTCCTTCCAAGCCAAACGGGAATTTTTAAAAGAACCTTGAAAAACATATCAGCTTACCTTTTGGTGCCCATCACGCTCTGCCAGCATTGAGATCCCATTCCCGCAAAACCAAAACCTTTCATACAATTTCCAGATAGTCAATATTGACAGACCTTTGGTGGAGTCTTTTAGTACTTATTTTGTCTCCTGACTTGTAATACCTTGGCCTCCATTTACGAAAAAGGAGAGAGAACGGAGCCTTCAGTGCGCCGAAAGGAAAGGAAGTTGTCGGGGAGACCGTTGCCACGCGAAATCCTCGTAATCGCCGGAGGAGAGGTATGCCATCCACCTTTGTTTTCTGCCTAATGATTTTTCGTGATTTAAAATCTGGTACGTTGTGTATGCGTAGTTCATAGGCTTGAGGATCATACATATAATGGTGTTAGCATATTTATGTTCCTGGAATCTTAAAATCACATGGATTATGGCCGTTGTAGTGGTGTATTCTCATATATGAAAGATAATGGTTGCTGTGAATATGATGCTTTCGGGAGGTTACTGGCTATGTCTTGTTTGGAGCACCGTCGCTGCCGCCAAGAGCTGGTTTGCAGCATACAAACGCCGGACGTGCAGTGCGCACGTCCGGCGAGTGTCCTGCCGATAGGCGAGCGGCGCGCACGAACTCCGGCTGGTTGCCTTTATGCGTCTGGGAGAGGCGAGATTTTGTGGGAAAATTTCATTAACGCACAGTTGAATGCCAAATATGTTTCTGCCTGGGTTGATAGGCTATGTGTGCATCCATGTATGATATAGTGCACTTGCTTCAATTAAATTATACTTCGACAACCCATAATTGCACCCATGACAAGCATATCACGTGTGTGTTGAATCCGGGGAGGGTAATTTTCATGATATTCATAAACGTGCGAATGGGATTGGTGTCAGTAAGGGTTTGTAAAGGACTGGAATCAAAAAAATGGACAGGATTATGAGCATAGACAATTATGAGTCCTCTTAGAGATAAGCTGATAAGATGTCTTGGTCTTGGGAATACTTAAGCTAATTGATGAGATGACTCAGCTTCGAAAAGTGAAGTGAAATTAAATTAATTGGCAATGACCGTCTAAGACGGAGGTCTTATTGAGTTATTTTTACGAAGGGGGTGTAATTGACACTTGAGATGGGTGTCCAAATTTAATGAATATGGATGTAAAAGCTATTTGAGATGGATACCCCATTAAATATGAAGGTGTAGGAGGCATCTGAGACGAGTGTTTAGTCGATTGCATTAAGGATGCGTGTGACGGTGAGACACTATCAAGAATATTCATGAGAAATATCATGTATACTATAAATGTCTATTGAGTATTACAACTAACATATTTATTATTGGATGTTGTATGTAGGAGAAACAAGGATACAG
Source organism: Mangifera indica (assembly GCF_011075055.1). NCBI lineage: Eukaryota > Viridiplantae > Streptophyta > Magnoliopsida > Sapindales > Anacardiaceae > Mangifera > Mangifera indica. The sequence continues at coordinate 759,255 of NW_025401096.1, read as the reverse complement.
ATGGGAAGGCGAGTCAATGAACAAACTGAATTGCAAATTTGGCTATAGTAATTTTTTATTTTATTTTATTATCACATCCATTACTTTACGAGCCTTATGCACATTGGGATTAATAGTATTACTTGTAATTACTGAATTTTTTTTTCGAACATTTTTGGCACGCTTATTTATTTTTAATAAAGGCATAGTGATTATTCTTCATGAACATTAAATTGTGTTTTTTCAATATTATTTTATTTTAAATATCCGTAAGTAATACGTCATCTTGAGATAATTATTCCTAGAGGTATGCTCCCAAACTAGGGTGTTACATATATATATATATATATATATATATATATATTCATTTTCAAAATCCAAGTTCTTGAATTCTACAAAAATATTCTTCGTTAAGAGTGTGCGACAACATTACAAGTTATGTGAGATCGTTAGTGAAATTTGAACTCCTTGAATCCATTCATAGATAAGTTAGACAACGTAGACTAGTTGGACAATGAATTCAACGATTTGTTAGTTTGGTAGTTAACATGGTTATTTTCACAACACTGAAATTTGGTTTCTTAGCTAATACACGTTATAAAACAAACTAGTAATTAACTTATAATTTATGTGATATTGATATCTATTATTTTATTTGACAACTAATATACTTGTAAGTGAGAACAAGTTTTCGGTGTCATTGTTGAAAATTGAGGTAGTTAATATTAGTATAATTTGTGATCTTATTAGTCCAGGGATTTATTTTTTGCAATTTTAAATTTTATTTCTCTTTGTTTTTATTTTCAAGTTTGATCACTCTTGATTTTTCTTGCAGGTACCGATTAGTTTATGACCAGGTCAAAAACCTCCAAAGCATTAGACTTTGATCCCAAAATCGAAAAAAATCTCAAGCACCTAAGAAGGAGCAAGTAGGAACAAGAAGAAGAATATATTGAAGTAGATATGGAGAACGAGCAACATGCACGTCAGGACTACGTTGTACCTTTAGCACCAGATGGTTTCTTGAGTGTAGTTAACCACTTGTAGCAACTAATAATTTTGAAATCAAGTTGTCTGTTATTCAGATGATACAACAAAGGTAGTTTAGAGGAGCGACAATAGAAGATCCATAGGGTCACTATCCAAATTCACGCAAATCTGTGATACGTTCAAGTTAAATGGTATTTTGGATGAGGCTATCAAGTTGAGGTTATTCCCTTTCTCACTTAGAGATCAAGTGGCAATATGGTTAGATTTGAAACCTCCAAGAACATTTGTATCTTTGCAAGCCTTGTCGTAGGCATTTTTGATAAAGTTTTTTCCTCCTGGGAAGACTACAAAGCTCACTTCAACAAATTTCATACGGGGTGACGAATTTTTTTGTTTCAAAAAATCAAACATTTGTCCAAAAAAGTCAATTATCATAAAAGATTAAATCATCAAAAAAGATCAAATCATCAAAAAATATATTTTACCAAAAAATAATGCCCACGAAAAAAAAAATCGTCCTTAATAACCAATTATTGTGGACGATATAATGTTCGTCAAAAAATGATACATGTTTTGGGATAGATTTTTTTTTGTCCATAAATGAATTACATTTCATCAATAAAAAAAACACATTTAGGGATAAAATTTTTGTTCTTGCTTGTACAATGAATTAGGGACATTTTTTTTGTGCTTGAATGTACAATAAATTGAAGGATTGAATAACCTAAGGGGGGGTGAATTAAACAATTTAAAACACTTTTTTACCAAATATAAGAATCAAACCAATTTATGCAACTTAAAAAATGTTTGGTAAAAAAGTGTTTTAAATAATCAACACAATCAAATAACATATAATACAAAATATAGGTTTAAGGGAAGAGAAAATCAAACGCGCAATGTGTAGTGGTTCGATACAACTCGGTCTATGTCCACTCCTCCAAACTATCTCCCTTGGAGTATTCCACTAATCCTTAATTCCTTAACCAAGCGTTTTTTCACAATACAAATAACTTTAAGGTGTTATTAACCTTTACAAGTGTTAGAACTTAATTTCTCTTACTAAAAATTTTTTCTAGCCTCAATAAGAGTGAAACCCACTCTCTTATAATACAAATTTATATGAATTCGAAATATAATCTCTCTCAAAAAGTGTATATGAAAATTTAAGCTTAATATAACCAAATATAAATGAAATCAAGAAAATATATAAGCAAAAGTTGTGATTATAAAAGTAAGATTTGCAAGTGAATAGCTAAAAAATGATTTGCTCTCAAATGTATGAAAGTTCTTGGTGGCAAAAGTCGTTTCCAAGTGGATTTAATTGAGTTTATATAAGGGAAACTAACGAATGTTGCCGTTATACACAAAACTAACCATTTTAATTTTCCAGAAAATACAAAATTTGATCGACTAGATGTAATTTGGTTAACTGGATATGACATGATACTTCCATGACATCCACGTGACACTAGTTATTAGAAAATTTATAGCACAATTCGATTGACCTGAAGAAATTCGATCGACTGGATTTCTAAAAGCCAACATACATGGCTTCTAAAAAATCCGAAAGCTACCATTAAAAAATTTAGCTAGTCTAATTTGGTTAATCAAATTTTATTATATTTTACCCGGTAAAATTTGAAATTTTGCAATTTCCCTTTGAAACTTTGAAACTTTAAAATATGAAAATTTAACCCACTTTGGAAAACTCTTTCAAAACCAACTTTAAGATATGAAATTTTAGTCCACAAAACTTCGTAATTTCAAATGATTTATTAAAATTTAATAAAAAATTTGACTTAACTCAATAAGTTTGACAAACAACGTTTTAACCCAAAATTTTGAAACTTATGTAAAATGTCAATTTAACCTATTTTTAGAAAATTTATTCAAACCGTAAGTTGCAATTTGATATTTTAGTTTATAAAACTTCATAATTTCAAATAGGTCAATGAAATTTGATAAAAATTGGTTCAAGTCATTAGGTTTGAAAAATGACACTTTAACCCCAAAGTGTGAGAGATAGGAAAACAAGTTTTTTAGAGAACTTTCACATGCAAATATATATTCTAATCAAAGCTAATGAATGCTTTAACATTACAAACATATTTGCCTAAACTTAAGCTTTTCTTCAAATCTTCAAGAATTCTTCATTTGGGTTTTGTTTAGGGGTGGGGTGTGCAATCCGATTTGAAGTAGTTTATGATATTTTTCAACCTAAACTAAAAAAATAGTTTGAAAAAATTTCCAACCAAACCAAATTAAAAATATACGATTTGGAACGGTTCGATTTATGTTTAAAACCAAATAAAAATCATTCACTTTCACTATTTCGTATTCAAGAAAAAATAAATGAATAATAACCATGATCAAAAGACATAATTAGTGGAAACTCATCATTGATGTCTTCCATATGTAAAATTTAATAAATTTATAGTAATACTATTACAAACATAACATGCTTAATTTATAATAATAACATCACAAACACAACATAATTTATAATTTATAATAACAACATCATATTCAATACCCTCTAATTTAGAATACTAAATAAATACTACATAAACATTGTTTGTGAATCTCCCTTACACAAACACCATAGTTTAAAGTATAGTTCAAAACCAAGTAGCCAAATAAGCATTATTCATTTACAAAACAAGTTTACGTAAACACATATCCAAAGTAAGTAAAATAATGCAATTACATAATGTTGAATGTTTTGCAAATCTCCTATGGAGTTTTGCATTTAATCATGTCTATAACTGTTTAGCAAGTCAAATCTAGCAACCTCTTGATGTTCGAAGTCACAGGGATACGGTTCAACATATAAGGGCAAAATTAAATTCATAGCAGAAAATATTATTTAGACAAACATGTTTTGGGCATTTTTTGGATCTTGAAGTGCATGGATATAGTTCAACTTTATTACATAGTGTATTATTTCGACAAGTGAATAAGGATGAGTTGGGAGAAGTGTTTTGGTTTCGATTAAATGAGATTGATTGTAGATTTAGTCCGATTGAGTTTGCTATGATTACTGGGTTAAGGTTTAGTAAAGAATCAGATATGATTGATTACATAACTACAGATTCATTGAATTTTAAAAACAAATACTTTCAAAGTGATAAATCAGTGACTTATAGGGATCTAGGTAAAAGTTTCATGTCTAAGGTGTGGGGAAACAATGATGAAGATGACTGTATTATATCTGATACATTATGGATTATTAGGAGCAGATAATCGAAAAATAGTATCAGAACATATATTACAATTAGTAGATGATTGGGATAGTTTCAATAGATTTCCGTGGGGGACTATGGTTTGGAAATTGACTGCAGAATAGATTTCCGTGGGGGACTATGGTTTGGAAGTTGATTGGGATAGTTTCAATAGTTTCAATAGATTTCCGTTTTCTTCCTCATCTGATTGAAAATTTTCTGTCAGAATAGTACCCATTTCATCACATCTATCTGTTGTACCCCGTAAAGGGCCTTGCTGCCTTCTTATTTCATCATGTATCATAACCTCAACCCCATCACCCTCAGGCATACCTTCTGGCTGTGTCTCAGAATATATATTATCCACAGAGTTAATCGCATCATCCATAGGTTCAGTTCGTTGTTGTTGCATATTGGTTATGACTTCTGTAGGCCTTGTAAACACTGTAAGAAATAATGGATCCCTTTTATGTGTCTTTGATAATCTCATCATAATCCGTATATCAAAATCATCCTTCAACAAATACGGTAAATCACTATAAGTGGTCGGATTTTGCATGTAAATTTTTACACTATTGCAACTTTGATTAATGCCTAATCGAGAACATACTGCTTCTACGAATCCACCAAAATTTATTTTTTTACTAACTGATACAAATGTTTCAACTCCACCAACGTATTTCAAACTATTATCACCTCGGTTAACCCAATGTCCACCATATCCAAGCAAATATATTATACCCATATTTCTGCATCAAAGAAATTGTAAAAGAGATGAGCAGACATGCAAAACGCAAAACGCAAAAAGAAAAACGCAAAACATGCAGAGCGCAAACCGCCAAACAGTGCAAACCGCGCAATGCAAACCGCGTAATCCGTACAACGCGCAAACCACGCAAATCGCATACCACGCAATTAACCAGGCATGAACTGCGATTTCCGTTTTTACTTAGATCTGGCTAATAAAACTATAGAATGCATAAATCTGAATATTTATAAAAAGATTTAAGCAGTTAAGAGGTGCTGATTACAGTTTTGAACTTTATATTTGAGTTTGACAGTTTTCTGGATACAGATATTATTTATATAAAGGAAATGCAAAAAAAACTTACTTGATATATGATAATGATGAATGCGAGAGAGAGCACACATAAAATTTGTTGTCGTTGAAGTGTTGATAGAAAAATAACGTTGAAAGAGAAGACGACGGTGAAATAAGATGAAAGTTGCGCAAATTGATTAGTTATGTGAAATGAGAAAGGGGTATTAGTGGAAAAAAAATATTGGTTTGCTTATTTTGGTAAAACAGTTGTTCACTGGCCTAAAAACGTATAAACGGAAAATTTTTTGCCTATTTTAATTAATTACCCGAAAAACAATAAATGTGTCTATCAATCACTTGCTTGGCTTCGGTAAGAAACCGAATACGGTTGATCTCTGGGGCCCACATCAATCTTTAACAATCACCAATTAATCATCACGGGTGATTTCTAACCATGTTTTTAAAATCGTATTAGTTATCAAATCAATCATTTTATTAATTTATAGTTAAATTGATTTAATTGGATAATTTAAATGATTACTAAATTATAATGTATTTAAACAGAATGATTCAATGTCACTCATCTAACTTTTTTCTATTAAAAACACTAAATAATTAACTTATTTCAATAAACTAAAATCAATAACTTTTCTCTTTCTAATTAATATTTGTTTATTTTCAACGATAAATATTTAACTTTCAACTAATTAGTTAATTATAATCTTTTAGGGGGTGTTTGGTTTAGGTTTTTGAAGATTACCTTGATAATCTATCTTTTATTCCCTTGTTTGGTTTATCAGTAATAAAATATTACAGTAATCTTCTATTACCAATGCTGACGTGGCAGGTAATATAGGTGGTAATCTGATTACCACTTTCACCTTAGGTATTTAAAGATTACCAAGGTAATCTTGATTTTATTATAATTATATTATTATTTATTAATTTTTTGAGATAAAAATAAATTTATTTTTAATTAATATGACAAATAATATAAAAAATATTTAAAAATAATTATATTCAAGGGCATTTAAGTAAAATAATTTACTAGTAATATTTTATTACCTTTAACCAAACACAATAATTATTTATACCTACCAAATTTTACCAAACATAGTAATCATTTATACCCAGTAATCTTTTAAGTAATCTATCTTCAAGGTAATATTTCTGTTTTGGTAATAAAATATTAGCCAAACCAAACGCCCCTTTAATGTTATCTACTAACACTTTGAGATATATATATATATATATATATATATATATATATATATATATATATATATATATGACAAAAGCCAGAGCTGGTTCACAATCGAACTAGTTCCATCGGTTGGCTTGGTCTGGTTTTAATAGCATTGGTTTCTAGTTTTATCCATCGTATGGCTAGAATTTTGTATGATTTCTTGTTTATCATTGTGAAATATATGGAATCACAGTTTAGGAAGTAAAGAACGTTATGTGAACAAGGCCGACTTGCTTTAAACATACTTTGTTGCTAATGATGATAGCTAATCTTGATTGATCATGCTTAACTATAAAATGATGAGACTCATCAAATCAACAAGAAATCTGGGAAATTTTGGGATGAAAATTACAAGAAATCCCACAGTGTGGCTTGGCTTAAGTCACTAGGACATGGTAAAAATCCGTTAGTAAATTTTGGTTCTCGTAAACAAGACAGAAATTGAGAATTTTATAAATTGATGGGGAAGTTGTTATAAAAAATTATACAAGATTATCGAGCCTAAGCCAAACCTTGAAGATGAAATTGTAATTTTTATATGGATCCTTTTAATCAAACGCACACAAGAAACACCCAAATATGCTACTAGCTATTATATAACAGCTGACAACAATGTGAAACAATCAAACATGTTATCTACACGTAACACAACTTAACTCAACATGTGGGTGAAAACCTTTTTAATAAGAAACAATAAGATGAACAATATTTGACAATATAATTCTTATCTCATAATCTCATCAATGTACCAAATTCAATCTCAGATCATGTTTCATCCTTATCTCCAACAAATGTGAGATAATAATTACAACAAAGTTATCTTCCATGTCAATGAGATGATCTCTATCTTCCATTATAGTATGCACTAAGATCTAAATATATCTAGTGAGTAATTCTATGTAATTAACCATTCCTTCTACCTACAAATGAAAGTAGATTGTAAATATATCTAGTGGCTAAAATGAAAATATTTTTATAATACTATCGAAACTTTGTTGCATTTTCCATAAACATAAATATCATATTAGAAAACATAGACTCCCAAGCCGTAGATTGAATCTCTTTAAAAATATTTTGTTCACTATCTTTTTGCCCGCATAAAATTGCACCACCATTACACACATTTATTTTTATTCACTTGCACAAAATCACAGCTCAGTCTTGTTTTCTTCTTGTTGGTGCAATACATTGATAGTTGTTACCCCTGTAACTATAAATGGAAAGAATGAGATGCTATCACTTACTATATATCATGTAAGAGAGTCGAAACTAAATCTATTAGCAACTTTTAGGTTTTAATTTCTTTCATAGTATTAGTGAAGTAGGTTGAAATTTATTGCAAAATCTATTTAACACTCACAAGCAGGTTTTAGGATCAATTATTACTTTTATGAGTTAAATGTATGATTATACTTGGAAATTAGCTAAGTATTCAAGAAACTATAAAAATTGACTTGATCAACAATTGTGCGTGGATAAGATAGATAATGTGCCACACTGAATGTCTAAGTGAATGCATAACCATGCATCAAGTGTCGTGCAATCATGATAGTCATTATAATCAGAATTATCATAAAAGGAATAAGCCCTATGTTTTGGGGGATACTTTGGTATTCATCACTATCTATTGAGAGTTTGGTATTATTTCAGATTGTGAGAGAGATAATTTGCGCCTATTGGGGCCACAAATTTGGTGATCGGGTTCTATTTTCTGATGGTTTCAATGATGGTTTTTGCAACAAACCCTTTTGCTTGGCGACAATGTAAGGTCTAGAAATTGTGAAGCGAATTATGAAGCATGTTAGATGGATGGATTTTGTGTTTTTATAATGATTCTTAACTATGTTGTTTCTGATTGAGGATGGATGACATAACATACTTTAAATTGAAAATTTGATAAATATGGATAAATGATAGAAGCTGATGTGCTTGGAATATGATTTGTAGTTTACAGGAATATAGATTTTTGAGTAGGCTCATCAGCAACGAATCTCTGGAATGACTCGAAGTTCGTTCTATCTTATAAATTTTATACTCATTTAAATCAACAAACTCCAAGTTTGGTTTATCCTATGGATAGTTGTAGGCAAATCCAATGACTTGTCTGCCAAATTTAGAGTTTGATGTGGCGACGATGCCGATGTTGTTTTGAGAGGGTAGGAACTTGTTAAAGAAGAATCAAGAAGCCCTGAGTCGTGCTGTGCTAGGCTAAACATAAGAATCTATATACACACACACACACACACACATATATTATTTAAATTATATTCATTTTCAAATTAATTAAAATCAAAACATTACTTCTAAAATTTTATTGGAAATCTTATATTTATGGTGAAGAACACTGTGATTATATGATGAAATAATAAAAAAATTGTACGAAAGAAAGTAAACTCAATTATGAACAAGTTTCAATATATTTTGTATTTCCTTGGGTGAGCTTATTACATGTTATCATTCAAATTTTGGTTTAATTGTATGTATGTATCCGTATTCAAGGATTATGTATGCCAGTGCATTTAGATATATATATATATCTTTGCATATGTTTATATAACTATGATTTTATTATTTTGAAAATCAAAATATCCCGTTCCCATAAACCTTGCATGGAATGAGCATAAATTCCAAATTTTGCCAAAGTTAACAGTAGACAGGAGAGGGAATTATGCGGGAAAAGAAGGAAACAAATTAATAATTGATCCGACGATATATCCATTAACCATGCAAGGAGTTGGTACATCTGTCAAATTATCTACTTCCTTCCGAACCAAACTGGAATTTTTAAAAGATCCTTGAAAAACATATCAGCTTACCTTTTGGTGCCCATCACGCTTTGGCAGCATTGAGATCCCATTCCCGCAAAACCATAATCTTTCATGCAATTTCCAGATAGCCGGTATTGACAGACCTTTGGTGGAGTCTTTTAGTACTTATTTTGTCTCCTGATTTGTAATACCTTGGCCCCCATTCACGCAGAAGGAGAGAGAACGAGCCTTCAGTGCCCCGAAAAGGAAGGGAAGTTGTCGGGGAGACTGTTGCCACGCGAAGACCCTCGTAATCGCCGGAGGAGAGGTATGCCATCCAGCTTTGTTTTCTGCCTAATGATTTTCTGTGATTTAAAATCTGGTATGTTGTGTATGTGTAGTTCATTGGCTTGAGGATCATACATATAATGGTTTTAGCATATTTATGTTTCTGGAATCTTAAAATCACATGGATTATGGCCGTTGTAGTGGTGTATTCTCATATATGAAAGATAATGGTTGCTGTGAATATGATGCTTCGTGATGATTTTTTTTTTTTTTTTGTCTGGGAATCGGAAGTTGCAGTATATATAGTGGGTTGAAGGCTTAGCTGGGTCCTCGTAAGTTACAGCTGAGAAAAGAGATGATTAAACATACCTTCAGAAAATCAATTCCTTTGAGAGCTCTCTTTGTCAGTTTCTTTTTCCTGGTAACTACTTCATGCAGTAACTTCTTCCTGGATTGATGGTCTGTAACTCCCATGCTTAATGGTTTGTAACTCCCCATGCCATAACTCCACACATTGCAGTTGCATTCTTGATGGGAGAATGCATATTTAAGGTTGCAAAAAAAGGTCCCTAGGTGAGCTTTTTCTGAAAAACATACACCATTCTGTGAGAAAAAGAAATCACCTGAACGACGAAAGTTTACAAGCAATTTCCAGAGGATTATTCTGCATCAAATCGTCAAGCAATAGCCAGAGGTTAGTGTTTAGATAGAGACCATATACATGTTTTACATTTGGTATCAGAGCTATTTTATGCCTCTGCCTTGTTTTGATGAGTATTACATGCAAAATTTTATGTTATCCCGAATTTCTTTAGAAAGAGAAAATTGGTTGTTGGTATTTTTTGTTTAAAATTTTCATTTATATGAATTCTACATCAAAAACTGAGAAATTTGATATATGGAACGTCAAAATCGGAGTTTTGGAGGCTGATTTAGAGTGTAAAATGTATACAGGTCTGAAACCGGGTCTATTGATCCGAATCTTGACCCGGCTAGAAGTCAGGGGCAATCTACAGACGGCATGTCATTTGCTTTTAGTTTCTTCAGATGACGTGTCATACGCATCACTTTTGCCTCTTTTGTGTTGCACTGCCAGCCGACATGACATCTGCATTCATTTGAAGTGGATGACATGTCATTCATCTGCTTTACAAAAAATGAAAATATGTAATCTCACTCTTGCGTTTTGAACACAGACCATAAGGTACAAGATCCGGAGTGTGAGATTTAACACCAAGCAAATTTCATTTTGTTGCAAATTTGGGACAACTTATTTTGTTATACATTTTAGTATTGGTTTTCATAAAATTTTAGCTTTTAATCTGCTTGAGCCCATGACATTCCTCTGCTATGAGAAGTAAAAGCCACTACAGTTCAACTTTTCAATGCATGCTCATTGTGGTTTATTTATTAAATTTAGATATATACTTTGATTTTTCGGTACAGAAGGCTTATGAATTTAATATTATACTTTTTGGCCTTAATGAAATATATTTGTATAGTATGTATTTGCCAATGTTATTTTCTGATTGGATAATTTAAGTTTCATTTATCCAATTTTTAGTGTTTATTAAATAATTTAATATTGTTTTTATGGTTAATTTTATGCATAATTTTGGTTTAAATGAAATTATACTTTAAATAATTTCTTAAGGATTATATGCATAAAATTAGATGTCATGTGATTAGTCTAATTTTGATTAATCATAGAGTAGCTACAACATTTTTGATTATGTCAAAGTTATACATTGAGTATCTTGGGATTACATTTAGTTATATGACATCAATTATAATTAATCATTATAAGTATGATAAATCTTATCCCACAGGAATTTTTATTATATTTATGTGATTAATTAGGATGAAATAACATATTATTTTTGACAATGTCCCCACTGATCTGTTTAGGTGGCTTCTTGTTTTTCCTCCACAACCATCAACATCATCAGGTGGTACAAGATCGATCCAAGAGGAGAATGGTGTAAAACTTGGTGATATTTTTCATAATAAAGTATAATTGAAAGATGCTATGAAGCAATTTGCCCTACTAGAAGGATTTTAATTCATGATCAAGAAGTCTGACAGGGGGCGATGGGATATTAAGTGCAAGGCTGAAAATTGTGAATGGTATATACATGTAAACAAGTCCAAAGTCAGTGAAATGTTTCAAATCAACCAAATGAATCCAACCCACACATGTTCAGTTGATCAAATAATGCCACATCACAGACAAGTTGGGGCCCGAGCTTTAGGTCAATTAATAAGGTCAAAGTTTGTATTGATTGATCGAATTTATCGCCCTAAGGAAATCATTGTGGATATCGTCGACTAGTATAAAACTGACATTTCATATTCACAGGTTTGGCAGGCAAGAAACTGGGCTTTAAATTTATTGAGGGGCTCACAAGAGGAATCATTTATGCTCTAACCAAATTATTGTTACAATCTATAGCGTACTAATCTGGGAACTGTTACTACTATTGAAACGGATGATGACCATCAATTTAAGTACTTTTTCATGGCATTAGGATGTTCCATTTATGCATTTAAAGAATATCTCTGACCTGTTATTTGCATTGACACTGCTTTCCTTAAAAGTTGATATCTAGGTCATTTATTCATTGCGGTGGGTCTTGATGGTAATAACCAGATATACCCCATTGGCTTTGGTGTCGATAAAAAAAAAAATCACAATATGTGGTGTTGGTTTCTCAGGAAGATTAAAGAATGCATTCATGACCTCTCTGAGCTGGCGATAATCTCAAATCGACATCATGCTATATACTATGCAATGGTTGAAGTCTTTCCAGATGTCCACCATGGATGTTATTGTTATCACCTTCTGTGTAACATGCGGGCAAAGTATAAAGAAGACTTAAAGGTAATGTGTTTAAACAAGTATTAAAATTTTGAAATTTTAACTTTTTCATACATTTTGATCATAAAGTTCTCATATTATTTACCACCTTGCAAGTTGCGGGTGTATATAGGAAAGCCACGAAATCAACATTGTTAAGTCCTCCTCCTATGAACTAATATCCACTGTCCTTTTGCTGGAGCTAGAGATATCAACAAGTAACCACAACCACTCATCCTGAAAAAGATAAAACATTGTTAAATAAACATAATTACTGAAAAGACAAATCGATCAATGACATTTAAAAAAAAAATACTACCTCTACGGTCGAGGAAGGTGTTCGGGGAGAACTCTCAATCGATAATACCTCAATGTCGGTCTCCTATACCCATAAGAAAAACAAAATAGTAAATGATATTTCATATAAAATATAATAACTACAATATTTTTCATACCTTCGATGAGGGATCTAAAGCAACCGGAGGTTCGACCGAAAGGCCTTCATGAGGAAGACCCTATACGAATATATAAAATGAATTAATTAATGATAATTAATTAAAAAATAGAGTTCCACCGATAAGTGACATACCTCAGATTGGAGAGGTGATGTAACAGAATGGCTAATTGATACCCCCTTGTGGCGACTACCCTAAGATAATAGTAATAATAACTTGATCAATTGACATTTCATATAAAATAAAATCAAAATATAGTAACAACATTTAACATTAAATATTTCTATGAAATTAAATACAGACCTCATGTGGCTGATAGGATGGTATTGACCTATTAATAGGAGAGGTTGTCCTATATAAAACAATGAAATACCTTAGAATGTCAATAATAAAAAAATTATTCAAAAATCTAAAAGTATGAGTCGATATATCCTAAAACGGCGAAAATCAAAAATATGGAATTCAAATTCTATACGTTGAAATACCCTAAAAGGTCAACAATTGAAAAATCATTCGAAAATCTAAAATACGAGTCAATATATTATAAAACGGCGAAAATCGAAAAACCAGAATTGAAATTCGAATTCTATATGTTGAAATACCCTAAAATGTCAACAATCAAAAAATCGTTAGAAAATATGAAAAATACGAATCGATTTATCCTAAAATGGCGAAAATAAAAAAAACAGAAATAAAATTCAAATTCTATAAGTTGAAATACATTAGAATATCACCAATCGAAAAATTGTTTAGAAATTTGGAAAATACGAGTCGATATATCATAAAATGACGAAATTAGAAAAAACGAAACTGAAATTCGAAAATGCTAATCGATATATCCTATAAACGAAAAAACCGAAATATCGAACTAAAATTACGTCAGTACATCGTAACATATGTCAAAAAAACATAAAAATAAAAAAATCGAATGTTAAATTCGAAAACTATATATCGAAAAACCCTAAAACAGAAAAAATAGATATAAAATTCAAAAACTATACGTCAAGAAACTCTAGATATGAAAAATATCAATTTAGCCCCTCAAAAAATTTCTACTACAAATAAGTCCAATATTTATCCCTTGTCTGCTCAGCAATTTTCTAATCTCTTAACGCCCCTGCAGTTTCAAAAAAGTAAATTTCCCTCCAACCCATGGTTTTGACAGCATTAGCCCACTGTCTCATGACAAATTTCACAAACACCCCCCATGGACTAACCGTTCTCCCCTAGCTCCCTAATGTTTTGAAAACGCTATTTCACAAACAATGCGTATAGTTTTCAAAAAAGTAAACTATACGTCAAGAAACCCTAGATATGAAAAATATCAATTTAGCCCCTCAAAAAATTTCTACTACAAACGGTCAATCTCTCTTGATCGAGGGATCCACTGTTCCCACGGACAGGAGTGCCGGCTATTCTAACCCCTTTTTCGATGTAAAAATCGTCGTTTATACCTCCAATTTCAACACAAATTAAATGTACATATCCTATAACACAAAACCCTTTAAGAAATTCAACCAAAACAACCAAGAATCAAAACATTTTATGCATTGTTCAAAATCGGAACCCTAGAATTTCAAACGGCAAAATCTCTCTCAAATCTCAATAATCTTAACAATAAATTCATTCAAACAATAGTAGGAAAGATGTACTAACCTTCTTTGCCATTTTTTATTGTCGAAAAAGTTGAAAATCAACGAAAATCGCTTCGCCTATGGAATGACCATGGGATGACCGTGGGAGACACAAAAATTTTGATTTTGCACAATGAAACCATGGGAAAATTAAGCAGAAAATAAGTAAAATCCTTGGTTTATATATAGGGGTAGTTTGGTCATTTCTTAAAATAAAGGCATTTTTGCCTAAACCTCATTGTTTTGGGTAATTCACTTAGACCCCCTTAATTTTGGGCATTTAATATAATTTCCCCACATTATATGTCTATAGGAAAGTTCAATTCTACCGCAACTATGACATTTATGGAATTGTAGACTTTTTCTTTGGTTACGCTGCAGTGGTGTTTAAAAATTGTAACATTTACATTCGGAAGCCATTGAATTACCAGAAAAACACCATCACAGCGCATGGAAGAGATTACTTGAATGAAAGACTGGAATAATTATCCACAACTCTCTTATCACAGCCGCTTTTGACACAGTAGGCGTAACGTCAATCAAAAGCTATTTGGGATGGCCATGGAAAAAGTATTCGAGAACTGTGTTTATGAAATGTACAATCGATGAATTAATTCATCCGGCTGGTTGGTTGCCATGGAATGGTAGTTTCGCCCTGAACACTCTGTATTATGGAGAATATTTAAATACGGGAAGTGGGGCAAATACAAGCGCGAGAGTAAAATGGTCAGGATATCATGTAACGAAACTCAACAGAGGCTTCGAAGTTTACAATGGATAATTTTTTAGGTGGGAGTTTGTGGATTCCAGCCACCGGAGTGCCGTTTGAGGGAGGGTTGTGAATAAAAAAAATATTAGAAAGGCAAATACATAGCTAGTATGCATGTGTTCAATAATATATTATTACATCATTTGATTGTAAAAAGTAATTGCTAGAAAAACAAAGACTTAATATGAGGAATGAGATCATTTTTAAGATAATCTAAAGCAGCTTTAATTACTTTGGATTAGAATCAAAGAAAGTGGGCTTAATTATATCTTAACCAAATCAAATGGATCTCTCATTCTCAAATACTCCATCTATTCTTCTAATTAATTACCCATCATCACTTGATACAATTAATTAATAGAGATTATAGTTTTATTTTATTGGTAATTAAGTGGCTTGAAGAACTCTTTTTCTGCTCTCTTCTCAAACCTTCATCACAGCCACCCCTTACACACCAACCACCACCACCACAACCTCCGGCAGTGATAAACAGAAAAAACAAGAGTTGATGATATAGGAGTACATGGGGTGACAAGTTTAAGTTTTATTTACCTATAGACAACACCACCTTAATTTACCAACAGCTTTGCCGCCGGTCAAACTCGACTGGGTTGGCTCTGTCCGGTACCTCAGTTACAGTTGGAAAACATAGCCCCGGTAGCCGGTACAAGTCAGCCTCGGTCATCATATTCTTATGCCAAACCACATGGCTTATGTTAAACAATTCAATTTTGTTAACTGTGTATGATCGTGACTCCCTTTGGGTTAATTTGCTACCAATCGTTATCCTTAAAAATATTAGCACTTACTGTATCTAATATGCAGGCTTAAGAGAGCAATGATTTTATTTTAAAGCTTTCTCTTTTTGGCTCCCAATAGCTATATATGCATGTAATCTCTATTATTATTAAATTAGCTTACAAATTGCACATCCATCTAATTATCACCCATTAATACAAAATTATCTTTGTCAATTATTAATAAAAAATTCTCCACTTTTTTACAACAATTGTAATCTACATTTTTAAAGTCTTCGTGTGAAGGTTTTCAAAATAGTAATTTTGTGAATTTAGGTCTTCTCACTTGACCATCATATTATATAATATATATAAAAACCTTCATACACCCACTCGTTTGCCTTTTGAGGAAACTAAATCCGATTCCTCTACTCTACAAGTTATCTTATAGTCCTCTACAAATCATTCAGGCAATGCGGTTATACCTATCTTCTTTGATTTGCCAATTTCTCAAAATCAAAATTTTATCATTCAAAACATATAAATTTTAGACAAATAATTCCAGAAATATAGCATTTGCCCTGTACTCATAATTCCGTATGCAGAAGGGCCTCCTGTATTGTTTTCACAGCACCTAGAGACGGTTTACGCTATGTACAATTATACATAAATGCTCTTTCAATGTTGTTTTCACAACTAAAAAATGAAATGACTTTTACACTATGTACAATAATGCTTAAACACTCTTCCACAACTAAAAAAATCAAATGACTTTTACACTATGTACATTTATACTAAATGCTCTTTTAAAATTGTTTTCACAACTAAAAAAATGAATTGACTTTTACACTATGTACAATAATACATAAATACTCTTTCATAATTATTTTCACAGCTAAAAAAAATCAAATGACTTTGCAATCCACCACTACAATTCACAACTTAACACACTATGTATAGATATATATTTTACAATTTCTCACTATTCACATCTCAAACTAGCATGTATAAATATATTGGAATCCCTTCATCCTATTAATCTTAGTGTTTACATCTATAACAAGTATGCAATGAAATTCCTCAAGACTTTATGAAATTCTTTATTTTAGTGTTCTCATCCTAAACAAGGTGTGAAAACATTATTAATTTAATTTAATTTTTTCAATAATTGAATGGGGTGGAGGCTATATAAACCCCACCCCATTCACTTAACAGTTCAACAAATTCACTTAATTCTCAATTTACTCAACAAATTCAAGCTATGGATACAATTTTATTCTCCATTTTCAATTTTTTTCTACTAATTTCTTCTTGCAATATTATACTAGCGGATGAATTTCTGTCGTGGGTTTCGGTTGCCAATAGGCACCACCTTCAATTGACGCCACCAAAAGCTGACATTGTGGTTGCACAAGACGGCTCTGGAAATTATACAACCATTTCTGAAGCTGTGGCTGCTGCAGCCAAGAAAACTGATGGAAAAAGATTGGTTATCTATGTTAAGCAAGGAGTTTATAAGGAAAACGTAGAGTTCAAAATATCGAACTTAACATTTATTGGAGATGGAATGGATGCTACTATTATTACGGGTAATAGGAGTGCTAGAGATGGTTTCAGGACTTTCAACACAGCAACTTTTGGTAAGAATCTTAATTTTGTAATTAATCTCATAGGTATACAAGTAAAATTTTCATGCATGTTAATGGATCATTAATTCCAAAATTTTGAATTTTGTGTGCAAATTATGTTATTAAATTTATTCACTGGTACAAATAATTATTTCATTATATTCCATCCACATACTATTGTTTTCAAATTCTCCCAGGTGTCTCTGGATATGGATTCATAGCTCGGGACATGACATTTGAGAACACGGCAGGGCCCGAGAATAATCAATCAGTGGCTCTCCGATCAAATTCTGATAGATCAGTCTTCTACAACTGTAGCTTTAAAGGCTACCAAGACACATTATATGTCTACAGGGGAGCTCAATTCTACCGTAACTGTGACATTTATGGAACTGTAGACTTTATCTTTGGTTATGCAGCAGTGGTGTTTCAAAACTGTAACATTTACATTCGGAAGCCATTGAGCTACCAAAAGAACACAATTACGGCACATGGAAGAGAATCGTTGGAAGACAATACAGGAATAATTATCCACAATTCTCGTATTACTGCTGCTACCGATATGATAGGCGTAACATCGATTGAAAGCTATTTGGGGCGGCCGTGGAAAAAGTATTCGAGAACTGTGGTTATGAAATGTACGATCGATGAATTGATTCATCCCGCCGGTTGGTTGCCGTGGAATGGTAGTTTTGCTCTGAACACTCTCTATTATGGAGAGTATTTGAATACGGGAAGTGGGGCAAATACCAACGGAAGGGTAAAATGGCCAGGATATCATGTGATTCAAAACTCAACAGAGGCATCAAAGTTCACAGTGGATAATTTTTTAAGTGGGAATTCGTGGATTCCAGCCACCGGAGTGCCGTTTGAGGGTGGGTTGTGAATAAAAAAATTATAAAGCCAAATATATAGCTAGCATATATGTGTTCAATAATATGTATTATTACATCATTTGATTGTAAAAAGTAATTGCTAGAAAAGGAAAGACTTAATATGAAAAATGAGTTCATTTGTAAGATAATCTAAAACAGTTTTAATTACTTTGGATTAGAATCAAACAAAGTAGGCTTAATTATTATCTTAACCAAATCAATTGGATCTATCATTCTAAAGTACTCCATCTCCTCTTCTAATTAATTACCGATCATCACTTGATACAATAATTAATATAGATTATAGTTTTAATTTATCGGTGATTAAGTGGCTTGAAGGACTCTTCTTCTACTCTCTTCTAAAACCTTCATCACAGTAGCCCCTTACACACCAACCACCACCACCTCCACCTTCGGCGGTGATAAACAGAAAAAGCAAGAGTTGATGATATAGGAGTACATGGGGTGACAAGTTTAAGTTTCATTTACCTATAGACAACACCACCTTAATTTACCAACAGCTCTGCCGCCGGTCAAATTCCACTGGGTTGGCTCTGTCCGGTACCTCAGTTACAGTTGGAAAACATAGTCCGGATAGCCAGTACAAGTCAGCCTCGGTCATCATATTCTTATGCCAAGCCACATGGCTCATGTCAAACAATTCAATTTTGTTAACTGTGTATGATGGTGACTCCCTTTGGGTTAATTTGCTACCAATCGTTAACCTTAAAAATATTAACACTAACTATATCCAATACAAACCCATCTGCAGACTTAAAGAGAGCAATGATTTTATTTTAAGGGAAATTATAATAAATGTCCAAAACTAGAAGGTGTTAAGCAAAATTGCCCAAAACTCTAAGGTTTTAGCAAAAATATCCTCAATTTGAGAAATAACCAAACTGCTCTTATATATAAACTCCACATTTCTCATGGATTTACTGTTTAAAATCAGAGAAAATTTGAATCTCCCATGGGTGCAACGAGTTTTCGTCTATTCTGTCGACTTTTTGTATTTTTCGACAACCGAAAATGACAAATAAAGATACTACATTATCCTATTTCTTGTTTGAATCAATTTATTGTTAAGATTATTGAGATTTGAAGGGGATTTTGAAGTTTAAATTTTTAGAGTTTCTATTTTGAACAATGTATAAAATGTTTTGATTCTTGGTTGTTTTACTTAAATTTCTTGAAGGTTTTGTGTTTTTGGATGTGTAGATTTGATTTGTGTTGAAATTAGAGGTTGAAATGACGATTTTTGGCCAAAAAATGGGTTAGATCTGTCAACGCTAAAATAATGATTTTTTGTCGGAAAATTTGATTTTTGACATTTTAAGGTATTTCAATATATTTATTTATTCTTAACATATTATTTTCAATATAGATTTCATGAATTGATTTTTTTTCGATTCGAAATTCAGAAATACGAATTTCTTCCTTTCGAACGAACCCGTAGTAATTGATATTAAATAAAAATGAGAGTAAGAGTGACTGTTTAAGTGATATAAAAAGTGTATATGATAAGAGTAAGAATGAGAAAGTTTATATAGATGTGATGAAGGGTAATTTTGGTATTTAAAAAAAATTAAGACATTTTTGTTTAGGAATAGGAAAAATTGACATTTTTACTTAGAAATAGAAAAAATGGATATTTTTACTTAGAAATAGAAAAAACGGGCATTTTCGCTTAATAAAAAGATAAAATGGATATTTAATATAATTTCCCTTATTTTAAAGCTTTCTCTTTTTGGCTCCCAATAGCTATATATGCATGTAATCTTTATTATTATTAATATTAGCTTACAAATTGCACATCTATCATTAAAAAATTTTCTCTTATTTACAATAATTGTATCTACATTTTTAAAGTCTTCATGTGAAGTTATTCAAAACAGTAATTTTGTGAATTTTGGTCTTCTCACTTGACCATCATATTATAATATATATATAAAAACCTTCATACACCGACTCTTTTGCCTTTTGGGGAAACTAAATCCGATTCCTCTACTCTACAAGTTACTTGTAGTCCTCTACAAATCACTCAAACAACGCGGCTATACCTATCTTCTTTGATTTGCCAATTTCTCAAAATCAAAATTTTATCATTCAAAACATATATATTTTAGACAAATAATTGCTAAGACAGATAATTTTTCTTTTATCCTTTTTATTTGTTATTGGATTTTATTTGTGTCAATAATTCAACTCTTAAATACTTTTTAGACATGTTTTTTGGTTTGATTGATTAAATCGGTTGGACATATTAATAATGTTAATATAATTTAATTAAAATTCTAGAATGACTTGTATTGATACTGATATTTACATGATGGCTAGATCGGTTTAAGTTGGCAATTGAATTACAACTTGACATATTTTACCTAGTTTAACCTTGGTTCAATCATGTTCGATGACTTAAATATAATTTAGTTAAGATTTGTTAGATTTATCTATTTTGGATCAATTTGAATATAAAATTTATTCTAAATTGCTTACAAAATTCAGATTTTGATATTTTATATTCCAAAATTCTCAGTTTTTTCCTTTAAAATCAATGGCTTGGATTCTTTTTGAAACTTGAAGAGTTTTTAAGATGCAGTTTATCAGTAATTTTGCAAAACGTGGGACTGGGTGTAATATTTCTTATTTGTTGGACATCCCTAATTATGGAACCATCCATTGTTAAAATATTTAATGGTTAATAAGCAACCGTGTGAAACATAGACTAACTTGGAAAGTTTAAAAAGGGTACTAAAAATACAATTCAATTAACAAAACTAGTGGATGATACATTTATAGAATTAATATTATATTCAATTTATACAAAAAATGGGATATCCTGATAGATGATACAATAACATATTTATTTAGAGAATATATGCACATTCATATTATTCAAGAAACAAATATTGCATACAATTCCATCACCACCTAATTCTATAATTAACCAACCTTACAATTCTTACACATTCCATAATCAATATGGCTCTATGTTGAATTGAAAAAGTTAAGCACAAACCTTTATATATAATACAAGTATTCTTAGTAACTCATTTAATTTGGGGAATGGCATGTGCTTGGACTAATGCTTCTGAGTGAGTCACATACCATTATATTTTACGACAAGAAAAATGCAAATAATTTATGATTTCGAATATTTTACGACAAGAATTAGTTGTGTTGTATTATTTATAATTGGAAGGGAAAATGGAGGTTATTTTGTCTATTTTTATTTTCTTTTGTTTTTAGAAGCATAAGTTTTGTCAGGAAACATTCATTTGTGTGAATAAAGTGGATGTTAGTCAGTACTGAACTAGTAATTAAGTGGAATTAAAAAGACTTTAATTCTATTTAAATTTAATTCTACAAGTCAATTCATTTCAACGAACCCTTTTGTTTAAACAATATTTTGTTTGTTAGATTAGCAACTATTAATAAGATAGTTCAGATCTTACATATGTTAAACGTCTAGCCTTTAGACATGGTTTGTGGGTTTATTGATGTTAACATCATTTAATTAAAATGATAAAATCTTTTATAGATAATAATTATAATCATAATGTTATATCTCATGTGTAAGTAAACATGTTTTATATAGTCAAGTATAGTAACATTTTATTTCGAACGAAAACTTCTAAAAAGAGGCGTTGCACATAGTTATTATTGATCAAGCAAAATTTAGTGCTAATTTTGACTTATAAGAAATGTCAAGATAACAACACATAAGACCAATCTCAAAGAGCTAAACAAAAAAAAAAAAAAAACATAACAAAAAATTGTACCATAAGACAAACTCTTAAGTTATGAATAAAGGAATATCATGATAGAGTTTAAGGGGAAGCACCAAAAAACTATACATAGACCTATACAAATTCCACTACAAATTCCCCAACTTTACTTACCAAAAAATAAAAGAAAAGAAAATTCCACAACTTAAAACAGGTTTCTCTTAGGGTTCCAGCCTAAAAAACCAAAAAGGCTCACCCAGCAGCGCAACAAAGCCAGCCCCAAACTTGCCCTTTCCTAATGGATATAAAAACTCAGCGGCCCAAGGAAATAGTCCAAGGGAAAGCAAGACACCAGCAGAAGCCCACAAGATTTGGCAGGAGCAACAACAACGAACACCACCAGCCAAAAAAAATACAAAGGCTAACGCATCAATATTACAAACCGGCAGCCCAAACACACAAAGGCTAACACATCGACATCACAAAATGGCAGCCCAAATCTGAAACAAGCATACTATAACGAACCACCATCCCATGAGACAGCCCATCCGAAGCTTGGAATGTCTCCAAGGCCTCCTTGATCAAATTAACCTCATCCACCTTACTAAAAACCACGAGGCAAAATCAAGATGATTGATTTTTTTCTCTTTCCACCTTTTTTGAAATTTGAAACCTGGGCTGGCCATAGTTAGATAACCCCTTTTTTTTTTTTTTTGGTATAGATAATAATTATAATCATAATGTTAAATATTATATGTAATTATTATTCATAGTTATATATTTTCGGGCAAAATGGTCAGTCAAAGTCAAAATAAGTGTTTGTTATTAGGTTGGATTCTATCTTGGTCAAGTTTGAATAAAATATAATATAAGATCAATTTAAATATAAAAAAGTCAATCGAAGATCGGTTCGAAATCAATGAGGGATTTGATCTCAACTAAAATATAGTTTTACTTTAGATTATAATGTGGTTGAAAAATGGTTTGACCAAGTTTGATTTGGAAAATTGAACAAAAATACAGTTTATGATTTACAATCTAGTTTGAGTTTAAATGGAACAAGGCTAAACAGTAAACTTAGGTGCAAGTCTTATGCTACAATAAATATGTAAAAGGTTGGATATGTGAGAACTTAAACCCTCAATAGTCACTTTATAATTAGTTAACAAATTTATCAAGTATCCAAGCGTAAAACTAGAAAACGTTCCTTTACGAGTGGGAAAATTCTATATTCCAATTGATTTTATAACCTTAGAAATGCTGGAAGACACTCGTATGCCCATAATTCTTGGACGACCATTCTTAGCAACCATTGGTGCTATTATACATGTGAAGAATGGGAACCTAGCATTTGAGATTGGGCAAAAGAAGGTATAATTCAATGTATTTAAATTAACCACACAACCTTTTACTATTAATTCTTGTTGCAGGATAGATGTCATTGGAAAATATGTGGATGAAATATTCAAGGAAAATTTCCTAGAAGATGCACTTGAATCCTGCTTAATCCATAATGACTCTATAACTCACGAGGACATCAAAATTGACATATATGTGCACTACTTAGAAGCTATGGAAGTGACCAGATCAACATCTCACCTTAAATTTACGAACATCAATCAAATATAGCAAAACTTGGACATCACATCTACTAGTAAAGGATGCACCTTAGGTAGAACTAAAACCATTACTAGCCAAGCTCACGTATTGGTACCTTAGTTTATATTCTACTAATTCTATTATTATGAATGTTGACTTGAATGATGAGTAGGAAAACAAACTAGTATGACTATTACAGGAGTATAGGAAAATAATCGGATATAATATTCATGATCTGGAAGGCATCAGTCATTTCATATGCATGCACCATATTCACAAGATGGATGATCACAAACCCTTTTGTAATAACTACAATTATACCCAAGGTTATTTTCATTTTTTAACTTCTGTTTGTGATTAACTATGTTTGAGTAATATTATGGATGTAAGTCTGGAGTTGCATGGCCATGTAGGCAAGCCACATGCCCGTATATGTTATGACAAGGCAAAATATTCTTTTCCCATGTAGTGTTTGGGAATTGGTTAAGTGTGGATGTCATATACGCCCATGTATATTGGTGTACATGCCCGTGTATGGTCAATGCATTTGAATTTTGGATAAGGATCAATTTTATGGTGATTTCAGAAATGCCATTATTGAGTAATGACATACACACCCGTGTATGGTAAGTTACAAAACCATGTATTGCAAACAATGGTGAGAATAAAAAGAACTCCAACGCATTTGACTAACACTTTCTACTATATTTTTCTAACAAAACAAAGAGGTCTTGAAGTGATTTAAGAGCTTTTGGAGGCTAGAGATCATGAGGATTGTTAAGGATCATTCTTTGCCACGAGAAAAGTTGTTCGGGACAACAAAAGTAAGGTAAGTAGTATGGCTTTCTATCATGCTTTTGTCTAAATTTGGTCATGGAGATTTCTAAAATGATGTTTGATAGGTTATATACATCTGTTAAGTGTACTATAGATATCGAACCGATTAAATTGCTACATTGATTTTGGTGTGATTGTTGGCACAAATGAAAATTCAATGAGTTTATGTGTATTATGCTTAGATTAGGGTCTGTGATGAGTTAAACTAGAAAAGTAATATGTTGTTAATTGATTTTAACGCACAAATATTTTTTATTAACGCTTGGATACTAATTGGTTTCAATGTATAGCAAACATAAGAATTAGTTGTATAATTTATAGACTTTGTGCAAGATTTTTAATATAGAGTGAGTTAACTTTTGTTTAGACTTGATATGTTAGTGTTTAAGAATGACTTGGATATGTGACGCTTAAGTTAGGTAGTCGAAAAATGTAAGGAATTACTTAATAGGCTATGAAAATTGATGTTACATGCTCGTGTGTTGATAGACACACAACCATATATATATTTAGGGGAAAATAGTTCCTGTGTTAGGTTAGGCCACGGGTGTGTTAATTTGGGGATGGATACATGCCTGTGTGGTATATGACACACGACTGTGTATGTAACCCTAGATTACATGCCCATGTTAGCTAATTATGCAGTCGTATACGTAGGATTCATATTAGCTGTGTAGGAAAGACATACCCTGTGTATAATTAGGGAAAACAGAAAGAAAGGTTTATAATATTAGCAAGGTTTAGATACAATAATAATAATGACTAATATACCCCTATAAGGGATTTATAAGAGATGAATAAAGGATAAGGTCTTAATGGAGTCAGTATGAGATGAAAATTATTATGGGCATGCCTGACTATGTGGATGACAACATGGACCTACACTAGAGCTATTCTAAGTTAAAAATTGAAACAATGTATTATCTCATTCTCACCACCATGTGCAACGTGGACTCGTCACTGAGTTATATGTAGTATAACTCGTCACCAAGCTATATGCAGTGTAACTCGTCACCAGGCTATGTGTAGTATGACTTTCACCAAACTATATGTAATGTGATATCATTGAGCTAAGCGCAGCGTGATTAGACCTGACAGTTTGTGCTAATATTGTGTCAGCTCAGGTTTCATCTTAGAGACCTTCAACATTATCTTGATCTGAATTAGAATCATATCAAAATTTTTTAACCCTAACCCAACCTTTTAATATTCAAGTTGAACCAATCCAATCTAAATTGTCTAAAATTATCTATTATTTTCACTTTCCAAATGGTTTTTATCATTTTAATTTCGTCATTAAATTACCCTGACATATTATTAATAAAACATATAACATAATATTTTATCTTATTAACAAATGGTCTAAAAATTTATATACTAAGACTTTTCAAACACGTCAATAATCTAACTAAACAAATTAAATTTATACTATTTAGTAATAAAATAAAATATTTAAATAAAAATAAAAATAATATGAATAATTATAATTATAAAAAATACAATTATATGCAATCTATAAATATTCCAAATTCTTACTATAAAAATATAACATATAATTATAAGAGTAAAAACTTTAGAAAACGTTTATAGTCTGACGAACCAAATCAAATTCTTACTACTTAATGATAAAATAAAAATATTTAAATAAAAATGAACAATAATAAAAGTAATTATAATTATATAAAGATACAACTATATGCAATACATAAAGATTTTAACTGTTATTGATATTGTCTTTTAACATTTTTATAATTTATCCCTAACAAATTATATTAAAGTAATATTTCTTCAAAATATTCGAATCGATTTAGGTTATGTCGAGTTACTTTTATGTGAACCCTAACATTATCCAATTTGATTTCATTTTATATCAGATTGACCCGAAATAAATTTTATGTCAAACAAACTCAATCATAACTCAATATTTTTTGTATCGAGTTAATAGATCGTGTTGAAAATTACTAGCTCTAAGAGTGATCATGACCGTCTGTGTAACTTTAGCCCAAAAATTGATCGACATATGTATAAGATACACCATATATATGACATCGGGATGTCATGTGCTTTCATTAGAAATCAAAGACACCGATATACATCATCTTGTACTAGTTATCAGGGATGACACATATATTGAGTTTTGGGCATAGAGTGTCGAGATATTTGGATGGGTATCTGAGATGCTAGTGTAACATCTGAAATACCACAACTAGATAGAACACAAAGTGATTTGACTTATGTTATTATTTATTTGTTATTTGCATGGGATCGATAGGTCACCTATTTACTGAGTGTGTTTCATTCATCGTGTTTCTTTGTGATTTTGTAAGTAAGATTGTTGAGTAATGGAGCGACAATGACGCCAACAAGTTAGTTTGAGATGTTGCATGAGATGAGGGGTATTTTTGTCACTTGTATATTTAGAATTTTGTTTTGTTTTATGTATGTATTGACTTCTATAAATTGGGATGCTATGCACTTGAGTTTATAAACTTGGTTTCTATACACTTGATTTGGATTGAATTATTTATTGAAGTTATTAATGCTTTTTTTGGAATTGTGGCTTTTATTAACAATAAACACCATGCATTTATTTTGTTGTTGCATACGTCATTGGGATGATTTGAGGTATCATGTCTCTTCATATATATATTCTAGGTAGGGGTATGTATCTAGGGAGGGGTGTTACACCTCTATAGAAAATCAACAAAAGCTTAATCCCAACATGAAAAAAGTTTTCAGGAAGGAAGTCATAAAGCTATTAGATGTTGGGGGTCATATATCCTATTTTTAATAGCAATTAGGTAAGTCCAGTACATGTAGTGCTAAAGAAAGGTAGGATGATAACGGTGAAGAAGGAAAACAATGAATTGATCCTAACAAGAATAGTTATAAGATGGCGAATGTGCATTGACTATAGGAAACAAAAGAATACCGCCAGAAAGGACTATTTCTCTTTATCATTCAAAAATCAAGTATTGGAAAGATTAGCTAACTACTAGTATTTCTGCTACATAAATTGATATTCATGATTTTTCTAGATCCTAATCCATCCAAATGATTAGGAAAAAACTATGCTCACTTGTCCATATAGAACTTTTGTTTATAAAAGAATGCCCTTTGTTAACTACCTTCCCATGATGCATGATGGTCATATTCTAAGACTTCATTGAATGTATAATAGAAGTTTTCATGGATGACTTTTCAGTCTACATTAGTAGTTTTGATAGTTGTTTGGCAATCTTTTAAGGTGTTTCAAAGATTTGAAGAAGTGAAACTTGTACTCAATTGGAAAAAATGTCACTTTATGGTAGGAGGAAAGATTGTATTAGGACATATGGTATCCGAACAAGGGATAAAGGTGGATTGTACAAAGTAGAATTAATTGAGAAGTTACTGCCACTTACCAATGTCAGGGGAGTTAGAAGCTTCCTAGGACATGCAGGAATTTATCGAAGATTCAAAAAACACTTCTAAAAAAAGCTAAACCCTTATCTAACCTAATAGCCAAATATGCAACTTTTGATTTTAATGACATTGGACGGAACATAGATCAACTATGCCAATACGAAAAAAGAAATACTAGCAACAGTATTTACAATTGACAAATTTTAGTTATATTTAGTAGGCTCTAAAGTAATTGTGTATACAGATAATGTAGCACTTACGTATTTACTCAATAAAAATATTGCCAATCCAAGACTGATATGATGGATCCTACTTTTATAGGAGTTCGATTAGAAGTACAAGATAAAAAGAGAGTAGAAAAGGTAGTGGCTGATCACTAGTCACATATAAAAAAAATGAGTATGGGGGAATGGACAAAGAATTATCGATTAATGAAGAGTTCCCCAATTAGTAGCTATTGGCAATATCCAAATGAACCATACCATAGCATGCAGATATAATGAACTACTTAGTGTGTGAAATATTACTGTTGAATCTCAATTTCTACTAAAGAAAAAAAATTTCTACATGATTGAAGGAATTATTTTTTGGAAGAACCCCTATTGTACAAATAGTGTTATGACGGACTAATATGACAATGTGTGCTATATGATGAAGTAGATAACATTTTAACTTATTGCCACTTGTTAGAAACCATAGCATTTTAGCAATAAAGGTGTTGTAATACGGATTATATTGGACCATAATGTTTCAAGATGCATGAAAGTTTGTAAGTAAATGCAATCAATGTCAAAGAACTGGAAACGTATCAAGAAAAGACAAAATTCCCTTGAGCATTATACTAAAGGTTGAGTTATTTAATGTATGGGGATTGATTTCATAGGATCATTCCCATGTCACACAAAAGCTATTATATCTTGGTCATAGTTGACTATGTATCAAAGTGAGTAGAGGTAATGACAACTCCAACCAATAATGTTAAGGTAATAGTCAGATTCTTAAAAAAAAAAATATATTTACTCATTTTAGCACACCAATAACACTCATAAATGATGAAGGATTGCATTTCTCCAACTACCTAATAAAAAGATTATTAAAAAAGTACAATGTGACTCATTAAATTATAACACCTTACCACTTACAAACCAATGACCAAATAGATATCTCAAACTGAGAAATCAAGTCCATACTAGAGAAAATGGTAAGTAACTCTAGAAAAGGCTAGAGTATACGACTGGATGATGCACTTTGGGCCTATGATGCCACATATAAGACACTAATTAGAACATCACTATACATATTTGTATATGGGAAATCTTGTCACCTACTAGTCAAGCTAGAACATAGAACATATTAGGCTACTAGATTTCTAAACTTCGATGCTAAGAAAGCCAAAGAGAAAAGACTGCTATAGTTAAACAAACTAGATGAAAGCCTAGATGGATATGAAAACATAAACATATACAAGGAAAGAACAAAAACATGGCATGACAAATACATAGTGAAAAAAGAATTCCAAGAAGGCGATTTTGTTCTCCTATTTAATTTTTTACTGTCTCTTCTCATGAAAGCTAAAGTCATGATGATTAGGCCCTTTTAAAGTAATACAAATATATCCATATGAAGCAATTGAAGTTCGGAGTGAGAATACATACATTTTTAAAGTCAACATACTATGACTTTAATTGTATAACTGTATCAACATCCAGGTAATTGCAATAAAAATAACAAAATACATCAATATCATAAAATCCAAGAATGTTGATTTTACCCCTCGCCCTCATGCAATAACTTGACTAGACTGTTAACTCCCCCACATGCCTTGTGACTCAACTCTAATTGTAAAACCATAAAAAATTAATGCATGAACAAAAAACACTCAGTACGTTAGTGATCATTTGACATTTTACACAAACCATAAAACTGGAAAACTTGGTGTCTCACTAGTGAATCTTAGTGTGGTCATAACTTAATACTTTCATAGTCTAACATAGGATATCCACAAAGATTACTAAGGCCCAACATATCTGACTCCCTAGTGAAAGCAAATGATACCTTATGTATTTACTCACTATCGTGCCTTGTACACATGTCATACAACCTATTAGACTACCTAATTATGATACCCTAGTCATATGAGAAATTTGGTCATAGTCTTTCATTTATCATAGATGTTAGCTACGAGACTATTAGCTAAAAACTATCCTTAGATGACTCCTACCATGGGTACATATATGATGCATCTCGTTGATCATGTAACTAATTAAAAGGCCACATCGCTTACCATGTAGACTTGAACTGAACAAAACTAGGTGGCTAATGCACCTTAGCGCCTAGTACATGATGTATCTCATAGGTATCTATCTCTCATATAACCTTAATTCTTTCATATGTCATGCCATTTACACACATAGCTAGTGGCTATCTATATGTATACCATTTTTCTTAATTTTCCTAATTTTTTACCCGAATTTGACTTAGTCGAGGTTTGTTCATCTTACACATAGTTGGGCACTTTCCTACATCTAACTAACTACTCTTGTCTTTGTAAATTCTTTCTTTACTCTTCCCATCCTTACACATAGCCTAAAGGTAAAACGATCTTATCTATTTTTTACTAGATACATGGATGTGTCTCTACCTCGTACCCTCATGTCCCTCTTTATGTATATACACTAGTATGTCGTTCTAGTCACAACTTATATGCGTACTGACACCCGTTCATAGGTATGTCAACTTCAAAACATGACATTCACTTTTGAGAAGCCACATATAAGCATGTGTCCCATACCATATGATTGTGTATGCTTTTCTTTCAAATGAATGTATAAAAAGAAGAATTTCCTTTTTCATGCAAAGGATACAAAGGCATGTGAATTTCCTTAAATGATGATGTATGTGATCTACATTTCATCCTCTACTGGTTTCTATGAATTTTGACTAGTCACTAGTAATCCAAACATGTGCATAGGTTTACAAATATGTTTCTATACATCATAAATCAAATTGTCATAATTATGTACACACAAACATGCTTTACAACTTAAATTAATAGCCAACATTAACAATAACTATGATTTTAATCTACCATCATAACTATCAAGTTCATACATCAATTTAGTTAATATCACACACATGATAACGCCAATTCATCATTAAGAAATCTCTTATTGAATTAAGGAATGTTACTCTACATTCATCATTAAATAGATTCTGAGTAAAAGACACCACTTATTTCTCTTCCAATGAACAAGTTAAGTCTTCATGTGGCTTTGGTATTTAAGTGATCAATGGCCCTTCTCTAGTAACCAAAAATCTCCTATCTCTTTCCTTTATTTTGATGTGCATCTGCGACATGCAAAAATAATGAAAATTAGGTTTAATGCCCTTTTTTTATTTTCACTATTGAATACAATATACAAATGTGCATATGATATATACGAACGTGTATGATGGTATCAACTAAGACAATTTTGGATTTTATCGTGATTCTTATCTTATCTTAAATTTAAACTTTACTGATAATGTATGACCACATATACCAACATACATAATCATGCACCCTACTAAAAACTCATTATTAACTCAAATAAATGTAAGAAAAAAGACTAAAATACCCTTTGGCTTACTTATGGGTGCTACAATCTTTCTCTTTGTACTAATTTCGTCTCTAGAATTTACTCAAAAAAGCTATGAGAATCATTGTCTTATGTCTTTCTTAACCTCCTTGACTTGGTGATTCCTTTGTAGAACTTTGAATAAAGGAATATGTTTGTGTCTAAGCTTTTTGACCTGTTTGTTTAAAATCTGAACCAAGTGCTTCTTATACATTAAGTTATCCTTAAGCTCAACATCCTTAACTTTTGGAACATGGGTCAGGTCATTAATATACTTGTGCAACAACAACAATGGAACACGTTATGAATGTGATCCATAGTCGCTGACAACACAAACACTTCAATACTTCAAATGGTCCTATAAATCTTAATGCTAACTTGCTTTTCTTGTCAAACCTTATGACATTCTTACAGGGGACTGCTCTAGCAAATACCTTATCACCCACCTCAAACTCAAAATCTTATCTCATTTGATCTATATAACTTTTTTCACAGTCCTCAACTCGCCTCATGTTTTCCCTTTTCCACTTAACATCCTTTATCATTCTTTGGGTCATCTCGGTTCCTGATACTTGAGTTAGGGCATCCCTTTTACTAAGCTCATCCTAATGCAATAGTGATTTGCACTTTCTACCATACAAAGCCTTATATAGAGCCATCTTAATAATTGTCTGATAATTGTTATTGTATACAAACTACATTAATGGTAACACATTGATCTAACTCATTCCTTTATCTAGATAACAAACCCTCAACATATCTTTGATCATATGATTGACTTTCTCGATCTATCTATCTATTTAGGGATGATAGATTGTGCTGAAGGCTAATTTTGTATCTAATGACCTCGATACTATAGTCTTAGGTAACCCCATGAAGTTCAACTATCTCTTTGATGTGTATCTAACACAACTAATTAGTACTCATAGTGTCTTTAGCTATAATGAAGTACACCAACTTAGTCAATCGATCAACTATAACCCATAAAGCATTGTATCATTTTTTAACCCTTGTTAAACCAACAATGAAATCCATTGATATATGTTCCCACTTCCACACTAGAACACTGAGAGGTTGCAATAACCCTGATAGTCTTTGGTGTTTAGCCTTAACTTGCTGACATATAAAAAACTTAGCTATAAAATCTACTATATCTTTCTTCATTCCATACCACCAAAATAACCTCCTCAGATCTTGATATATCTTTATGCTTCCAAGGTGAGCAACTCTTGGACCTTTATTATTTTTATGAAGATAAAAACATGACTTAAAAGTGTTAACACGCCTAAAGAATATTTGAAAATATTACAAAATGGTTAAAGTCTGAAATTTGTAGAATAAAAATTAGGAACGACTTGATCATCTTATGGTACGTTTGGCTTTTGAAGAAAAAAAACTAGGAATCAAATCATGCTCTAGCCATGCATTTCCCACGCAGCCTTCTAGAATTTGTGCTAACTTTCAAAGGAAATTTTTGATGCTAGCCATGTTTTTCTTGTGCAAAACCAAGTCCAGACAAGTTTCTTCATCAATCTAATCAAGCTCCATCATGCATGCTAACTGTGGCACTCATGTCCAATTGTACTAATAACTGTCTAGTCATGGCAATGGTTGTTTAGTCATGCATTTGCATTTTTTTAAGTCATGCATGATCGAGGTTCACCCAACACTAATTAAATTTCACATCTCCAACTGTACTTATTCTTGGTACCAACTGTGCATATACAAAATTAATGAGTGATCAAATTGTTCAAAGTTAAAGCTTTAATATCCAGTTCTGCTCTAAATATGTTACCCATGCCTTGTGTAATTTCAAGTCATTCTACATACCATGCACAAGTCGACATGAACATAGTGCAAGCTTCGAGAATTTTTCAAGAACAAAAACTCGAAGTGAAGTTGCCCATTCCTATGCATTTAAAGCTGTTTGTTAGGAACTTCGATCGAGATTGACCATAGATATAAAATTCAGGTGCCAACCGTGCCTTTTGAACCTACCAACTCATTCCTTTATCTAGATAACAAGCCCTCAACATATCTTTGATCACATGATTGACTTTCTTGATCTATCTATCTATCTATTTGGGGATGATAGATTATGTTGAAGGCTAATTTTGTATCTAATGACCTCGATACTATAGTCTTAGGTAGCCCTATAAAGTTTGACTATCTTTTTGATGTATATCTAACACAACTAATCAGTACTCATAGTGTCTTTAGCTATAATGAAGTGCACCAACTTGTTTAATCGATCAACTATAAACCATAAAGCATTGTATCATTTTTTAACCCTTGTTAAACCAACCATGAAATCCACTGAATGCATGATGCATCTCAAGAGTATCTATCTCTCATATAACCCTAATATTTTCATGTGTCATGCCATTTACGCACACATCTGGTAGTTATGCATATGTATGACACTTTCTTTAACTTTCTTATTTTTTAACCAAGATTTGACTTGGTGGGGGTCTATGTAATCTTCCACGTAGTCAGACACTTTTCTAAAGCTAACTAACTTCTCTTGTCTAGGTAAATTTTTTTGATTCTCTTTTCTTGTTGTTCCCCTCCTTATATATAGTCTGAGGGTAAAATGTTTTTTTTTTTTAATTTCTTAATGGATAAATGGGTATGTCTCTGCCTTGCACCCTTTTGTCCCTCTTTATGTATATACACCAGTGTGTCATTCTAGTCACATCCCTGTGTGCCTCCTAACGCTTATACATAGGTATGACTTTGCCTTACACCCCTTTATCCCTCTTTATGTATATACATGGGCATGTTGTTTTAGTCACAACCCTGTGTGTCTCTTAACACCTATACATAGGTGTGTCAATTCCAAAAAATGATGTCCACTTTTGGAAAGTCATACACAGTTGTGTGTCTCATACCACATGATTGTGTGTGTTTTTCCTTAGAATGAATGAGTAAAAGGTGGAATTTCCTTTTTTATATAGGGGATACATGGATGTGTGGGTTACCCTAGATGACCATGTATCATAATTTACACTTTATCCCTTATGGGTTTCTACAAATTTTGTCCAGTCATCGATAATCCAAACATGTACATAAGTTTACAAACATGTTTTTATACATCCTAAGTTAGATTATCATAATTATATAAACACAAACATGCCCAACAGCTTAGATTATTAGCCAACATCATCAACAAATATGATTTCAATCTACCATCATGACTATCAATCTCATACAACAATTTAGTCACTATTAATGTTAATTTAATGATCAAGACATCTTTTATTGAATTCAAGAACATCAATCTACATTCATAGTGATTACATTTATCATTAAACAGATTCTAAGTAGCTAAAAGACACCACTTACTTGTCTTTTAATGAACAAGCTGAGTATTCATGTGGCTTTAGCTTTTCAGCAATCAATAGCTTTCCTCCGACAACCAAAAATCTCTTCTTTTTCTCCTCTCTATTCTAGCTTGCAAAAATAATGAAAATTAGGTTAAACACTCTTATTTATTTTCATAAATGCTGCCATTTTTTATTTTGTCGCAATTATTCTTTTATCTTAAATTCAAATTTTGCTGATGATGCACGACTGTGCATACCAACAGACATGGGCATGCACCCCACTAAAAACTCATTATTAACTAAAATAAATATAAGGGAAAAGACAAAATTGCCTTTGAACTTACCTGTACGTGCTACAATCATCTTCAACATTTAAGTTCTTAAAATCTATATTTTTTTAGATGCCTTTGAACTTACTTGTACATAAAATCTATATTTTTTTTACTTATCTTCAATATTTAAGTTCTTAAAGTTTTCAAAAATATCTTTAGCTACGCGATTTTACATTTGAATTTTACAGTTACCCAATTTTTCATGCACATAATTGTGTGGACTATATTTGCTTACAAGTTTAATCGTTTGTCATTGAGAATGCATCCATTGCACTAAAAGTTGATTTCAATACTAAGTAGACACTGTAGTTGTTTGTAGATTACTTTCATTTGTGAACTCTGTTAAATGAAGGGGTAGAAATATCATATTGTATAGATTTTTCTAAATTTTCCTTTTTTCTCTTATTCTTTCTATTTTAACTTTTCTCTTATTATTTTAATTTTTCTTTCCCTTATTTTTTTCCTTTTTTTTAATAAGTTTATAGACAAATTTTAATTTATAAAAATATTAGGGTTGTTGAACATTTTTAGGAGGATTTTGAAAATTCAAAATAAAGATTAAGGTGTTTATGAAAATTTTATAATTTAATATGGCTCTCAGTAATTTCAAAAATGACAATTACATTTCAAACAACTTATAAAAATGCAATATTTTAAAGTTATTTAGAATTTTAATATTTATTTGAAATGTTAGTGATAAATTGTAAAACTAGTAATAATCTTTTCGGTAATTTGAAATTTATATTAAGTGTTAATGGCGGTTTTGTAATTTTAATAAAATTGTAAAACAATCATTTTTAAGAAAATTCAGCAAATTCATTAAAGGAAGTGGATGATGGATGAAAATTTAACTTTTCTTAAAACTTAAAGGATATCAATTTATCATTTCATAAAATCTTGGATAGAAAATAATTATTTGGTCTCTTTTGTATATTTATAGTAAAAATATTTGAACATAAAAAAGAGATTTGAATATCTATATAATATAATATAGGGAAATTAATAAATTATCCAAAATTTAGAGGTGCAAAACGTAATTACCTAACTTTTTTAATTTTAAATGAAAATGCCTTATTTCAGTGTAAAGACGAAAATGCCCTATTTCACTGTAAAGACGAAAATGCCCTTCATGCCAACAACAAAGAAAATGACGAATCATCGTTCCCAGTCACATGAAACCATATACCTAACTCCTGTCATCAAGCGTGTATTACTAGAGCTCTCTGTTATGCCCCCGCCACCGAGCGCATATAAGATGATCCTCTCGCCACTAGATAGGATTTCTCCATTCGTTACTTTGATGTTGAATTGACCTAATAGGACAATCTTATCTTGGATCGGTTGACTTATATGGAGGATAAGTGACTCGTATAGAGGACACACAATCTCATCTCTGCATAGATATTGTTATGCAGGTAAAAAAGTTAATAATTTACCAGATATTTCAGTTATTTAAATATACAAACATGTAAACCTTACATTAATTGTATATGTTGTTACAATCACCTCGTGCCGATGATGAAGGACTATTAAGAGGGGATCCAACATTTACATCTCCACATACTGTCAAGGTAAGTACACTTTTTGAGTATATTGGAAATGATATTTTAGAAATACTTTTAGGATTCTATTAATTCATGATTGTTGATATTGTTATAACGTCAGTTTTTTGTAGAGGAACCATCCAGGGAGGATCTTATGTTGACTTTTGATGTGGGCGGTGAGAGATCATCGCATTGAAGGATTGAATGGCCTAAAAGGGGGGTGAATTAGACAATCTAAAACAATCTTTACCAAATTAAAGAATTAAACTAATTTATTTAATTTAAAAAATGTTGACTATTTTAATATAATTTATGAGAATGACAAGAGATATTTTGAATAATCAACACAATCAAAATAACATAACACAAAAAATAAGTTTGGGGGATGAGAAAATCAAACATGCAATATATAGTGGTTCGACATAACCCGACCTACATCCATTCCTCCAAACTATCTCGCTTAGAGTATTCCACTAATCCTTAGTTGACAAAATCCCAACCAAACCTTTCTTCACAACAAAAATGGCTGCCAAGGTGCTATTAACCTTTACAATTACTAGAACTCAATATCTCTCACTAAAAATTTATAATTTCTTTAAGAGTGAACCTTACTCTTTTATAGTACGAATTTTTGTATGAATTCAAAATATAATCTCTTTCAAAGAGTGTATATGAAAATTTAAGCTTATTACAACCCAATGCAAATGAAATCAAAAAGTGTATAAGCAAGGGTTTTGAATAGAGAAGAGAATTTGTAAGTGAATAGCTCAAATTTGATTTGCTCTCAAATATATGAAAGTTCTTAGTGGCAAAAACTATCCCAAGTGAATTTGAATGAATTTATATAGGGGAAAATGAGGAAAGCTATAGTTTTACACAAAAACTAGCCATTTTAATTTTCCAAAAAACACCAAATTCAGTCAATTGGATGTAATTCGGTCAACTAGATGTGACGTGACACTTCCATGGTGTTTACGTGATACTAGCCATTAGAAAATTCAAAACAAAATTTAGTCGATCAAAAGAAATTTGATCAATCGAATTTTTGAAAGTCAAAATGCATGGGTTTTGGATAATTTGGAAGCTGCCATCGAAGAATTTAACTAGTCAAATTTGGTCAACCAAATTTTACTACTTTACCCCCTAAATTTTTGAAAATTTACAATTTACCCCCTAAACATTTGAAAAGTAACAATTTAACTAATTTTTGCAAATTCTTTTAAAACTAACTTTGATATATGAAAAGTTAGTTCACAAAACTTCATCATTTTAAATGAGTTAATAAACTTTGATAAAAATTTGGCTTAACCCAATAAATTTGAAAGACAACATTTTAACCCAAAATGTGAAAGACATAAAAATAAGTTTTTGAGTGAGCTTTCACATGTGAATAAATATTCTAATCAAAACAAATATTTCAAGATTACAATCATATCTACCTAAACTTGAGTTTTTCTTCAAATCTTGATGACTTTTTCACTTGAGTCTTATCTTTCATATCCACCTTGATATTCTTTCAAGTGCATTTTATGAATTCTTGCAATCTAAACTCATACTCAAGTAAAGTCATTAGTCAATATACTTAGGGACATATTAGTTTGTTATCATAAAAATAAGAGTATAATAACTCCTTGAGTCAACAATCTCCCCCTTTTTAATGATGACAAACACATGTGCACTTCAAGGAATTTTATAAAATATATCAATGAATGTATTTTCTTGAAGTTAAGAAACACCTGATTTTTAAGAAAATTTTGCAAGAATTCGCCCTTCAAAAAATCAAGTTTCCTCCTCTTGAATATATGCAAATAATAATACAATTCATATCAATATCATATATCCAACATTAACCTTATCAAAATATTCACAACATCAATCAAATATCGCATTTATAATCATAATCAAATATATTTACAATATCAATCAAATATTGCATCAATAATCATAATCATATATATCCACAATATCAAATATTTCATCTATAATCATACTCAAATATATCCATAATCTTTCATAACCACATCAAAGTATCCACAACGTCAATCAAAAATTTCCCCCCCTTTGTCATTATCAAAAAGAATGAGGCAATGTACAGAAATGATATAATCAATGAGATGAAAGAAGACTAACATGCATCAAGGCACAGTGCATGAATACAATGTCTAAATAAGTATGATCAACAAAATAAGAGTACTAACAAGATAAACCATCAAAATATAAGGAAAATCCATACACAACAAAAATATAATGAAAAACAGAGATAAACTAAAACGGAGTTAAAGGAAAATGACGAAGAAGCTCATCTATGCCACTCATGACCTTAGCTCAAAGATAAGCAATACTAGCACGAACAATAGCAAAATCAGTGTGAATCTCAATACGAAGATCAACAAGCTCAGTAGATAAAATAGAGATAGGATTAGTGACTGAGGTAGTGGTCGGCTTAGAAAATGAACTCATTCTAGTAGTCATCGTAGATCTCTTGATAGAAGCACGAGCTTGTAACTCAAACGACTCTCGATCCTCATTAGCCTTAGCATCATTGTCATCAATATCAGTATCAATATCATTAGCAGACACATTAAGAGCCTTGGGCTCAACATCAATATCAACATCAGGTTCTAAATCATCAATAGCCTCTTCTCTATCAGGTACCAACTCAGAAATGTGATGCCATACACCATTTTGTTGATGGAAGCCCATAGCACGAAGGTTGGAAATAGTATATGGATCAATAGCTGGCTCAACATCTAACTCATTAAGGAAAGAAACCTCTGCTTCTAAAATAATCAATGTAATGATAGGTGCATAAGATAAAAGATGGGTGCAATGAGAGAGAGTAGAGACCATCAGATCAAAAATAACATGACAAAGTTCTATAGGAGACCTTTGGATAAGATGCGAAAGGAGATAGAAGTCAATGGTGCTAACTTCATTGAAATGACCTAGTTTTGGCGCAAAAGTATAATCGATAATGTTATGAAGGAGATGAGTAAATAGGGTGAAATGCTTATATGGCAGAAGAATAAAGACATCATGGTTAGAATTGCTTATCATAGCTCGAAGGGCATCAAGATATAATGGGTCAGTAAAATAACACCCACGAGGGGGAAGAAAAAAATCGCAAACAATAGGAAGACCCAAGATGACAAGAAGGCTAGCAGAAGAGAAATGAATATCACAACCTCGAACAAAAAATATGGCTTTGTTATAAAGTCTGTTGAATTTCATGTTCACAAAAAATTCACAAACAAGAGTAGGATAAACATAACCACCTGAGGTGACATAATGAGTCCATCTGAATATATCAAAAAATGCTCTAAGGTTTAATTGTGCTAATAAATTAAACTCAACTTGACAAGTTTTACACA
The DNA here is from genome assembly GCF_011075055.1 of Mangifera indica. NCBI lineage: Eukaryota > Viridiplantae > Streptophyta > Magnoliopsida > Sapindales > Anacardiaceae > Mangifera > Mangifera indica. The sequence goes on along the minus strand of NW_025401096.1, from coordinate 719,025 downwards.
AAGTATGACGACTATAGTAATCAGCATAAGTTATAGAAGCTTGGGCATAATGAAAGCAAGTGTGATCAAATGGAGCCTTTGAAGGCTTGGTTTGATCGATAGGAGCTAAAGATCTAGTAATGACATTTTTAGAAGACCTAGGGGCATGCCTAGAACTATTACGATGAGTATTAACCACAAGTGCTAAAAATAAGGATATACGAAGAGGGTAAATACCACACAAAGTGCAATGGAATGTGACTAAATGCAAACCAATATCAAATGTACGTACAAGGGCAAAATCATAATTTCTTATGAAAAGACATGAATTCGAAAACTAAGTGCACATCTTAGTTGAAAGTGATGATAAAATGACAATGGTATAATCGAAAGTCAAAAAGGTCAATCGTAAGGAGTGTTTTTGCTAACAAAACTAAAAATGGGCTATGAAATTTGAGGGTTTTTGAGGTAAGGCCAAAATTTAAAAATTATTGGTTAGAACTTGTAAGAATGATGTTGAGAATGAAATTTTTGTGTTCATCAATTATTTGAGGCCAAATGTGGTGCTTTTGGAAGGGGTTTTTTGCTCAAAACAAGTAGAAGTGAAGTTTCTAGGTGATTGAATGTGAAAACTTTGAGTTTGAAATAGATTGGTACGAACTTGAAGCATTCAATAAAGAGAAAAACGGAAGAGGGGTTGAAAAGTTTGTGAAAAAAAATGAAGCTTTTGCTACCGTTATACACTGGATTCGGTAGATTCAGTCAATCAAAATTTTCAAAATTCAATTAAGCGAATTTTACAAAATAATTTGGTCAACCGAATTTCGCATTCTAACAACCAAATTTTGCAAAATCTAGGTCTTTTTTTTTATGCATTTTGTTGTTTCAGTTTGAACATAAATGAGCCCAAATGATTCAACTATGCAACATTGATTCAAAAACATGAAATGTTTGTGAAAAAAAAATGGAAGAGGGGCTGAAAAGTTTACGAAAAAAAATGAAGCTTTTGCTACTGTTATACATTGGATTTGGTAGATTCAGTCAATCAAATTTTTCAAAATTCGATCGAGCAAATTTTACAAAATAATTTGGTCAGCCGAATTTCACATTCCAACAACCAAATTTTGCAAAATCTAGGTCATTTTTTTTTATGCATTTTGTTGTTTCAATTTGAACATAAATGAGCCCAAATGATTCAACTATGCAACATTGATTCAAAAACTTGAAATGCAATGTAATTTGATGCAAAATATGATGACAAAGAGATCAAATAGATAAACAATCAATGAACATACAATTCAAGGAAGATTTTCTACCGAATGCTGGCCAATCATAAAATTATGCATAAAACATATATTGACAATCTTAATTCAACCAAATCACCACAACCACAATGAAATGTAAGTGCACATGCTAATGTGGTAATTCCATGATCCCAAGCTCACCTCTAATTT